>NC_137826.1:33500651-33540651 GCF_963921795.1 Nannobrachium achirus
CTCCACCTTTATGTTTCCTTTAATATATACTGTAGCATGCATGTACTAAACTGCAGCAGTTTTTTAGAGTCTGAGAAAGTCCTTACAAAACTGGCCCCAGCTAATTGTGTGAACTTTAATAAAGATATTCTCTATACGATTCTAAATATAGTTGCATGATTGCATCCAGAAATACTGGAGGCCAAGGAGTGGCCTAAAGCACAAATTATGAATAACTTATTTTTTTATGGGCCACTGCAAGCATTGGAGTATCAGACCCCTTTTTGTGATGTTCCATTAAAACATTTGAGTTATTTGCCTTTTTGTAGAAATCCATGATCTCTACAAAATCCATTGGTTCACTGAGGCTTAATTATTTGAACTTCAAACTCTAACTTTAAATTCTAATTCTAGATATTGGTCCTGCATATTGTTGTCGTGCAGATTGTTGAAAAAGCTTAGGAGTCTTTCAATCGATTGCTTTAGTGCCCCGCTTTGATCATCCAGGAGTAAGATGAGTTTCTTGCCCACTTTCTTGCCCCGCATGACCCTCTACCATTCTGCAACGTTTAATTAAAAGCAAAATGTCACTGAACTGCGAAAACTGGAAGAAGCATACAATAGGGTGCCTATATGCCCTTTGTGCTTGGCCCTCCTATTGTAATCATTCATGCTTTGTAACAGAAATCTCAATTAAACCTTGTCAGTCTGTCATTCAAACTTTGAAGGACCAAGCTAATAGCCCACTACTGTTGACATCATTCTCATTTTATCCAGTTATTGATGTGTACTGTATTTATGTAGGTGGGAGGTCTGATCAATGCCTGGTGCAGATGTTACTTAGAGAGGTACTAGTGACACACGCAACTAATGGTTCGGTTGAATGCATGATAATGGTTCAGTTCAATTGGGTTCACAGATCAATATTATATATTTAGGGGGAGGGGTGGGCTAGCAAGGAAAGATTTTTATTTTTATTTTTTCCATTTCATTGTCACTTCATGGGGAAAAAAGCAACAAACAAACCTGGCACAGACAGACATACCGATTTATTTTGTCCTTTCAAGTTAATAAGTGTTAACCATAATGTTTTATTGATTATTTTGTACTGTACATGGCTTCATTACTAGTGTAATTATGTTTACATTTCTATGTTTGTCATTTTAGTTGTCTCCTTCACTTTCCTTTTTAGTTTTGTCTGATTCACTACTGCTACACAGTAGTTGCCAAGTTGCTACACAGCTACTATGGACAATGTTGGGGAAATCTCGCTCTTTCGAACGACCGTCAGTTCGACAAAGGAGCGTCAGGAGGGTTAGCGACTCACCCCACGGAGGTTAGGGTTAGGGTAAGGGTTGGGTTTGGGTGTCGAAAAGATGACACGTAGTAACAGCAAAATGCTCCTGACAATGTTTAGCCCAGCTAAGGCTCTATGGCAGTTGGTTTATCTGTCGTGTTCGTCCACCACTTTATACTGGATTGGAATTTGCTGTGCACCTATTTTTGTGACTCCATGGCCTCATAGCGGCCCTAAAGTGCCAAATGTCCATTTGCAAACATGATATCTAAAAACCTATTGCGTTAAGCACATATAAGCACATGCTCCCAGAAGATGATGAAACCGAACTGAGAATCTGTCATAAAACATATTGGTCCAACACACACAAAAAAAATGTAATAAAATCACACCCAGTGTGAAGTGAGTGGTGCCTTTGTGAATGTATGATGTAATCGTTGTGGTGTCATAATTGTGGGCTTGCTGAAAGGCGAGACCAACAGAGTTATACCAAAACGTTATAAGTCAAGTTTATTCTCTTGTAAAAAATGAGACAATGAGGAGCAGCGTTCTTGGTGACATCACCACCAACAAGTGCGACCTGATATAAATAACAACAACATGAGGACTCCAGACCAGAACGTTATATCAATATGTTATACCAAAACTTTATAGACCAAGGTTATTCTCCTTTGTGCCCATACATGGTGTTCCATGCGAGCCCACAGTATTTCTAGTGTAGTTTGCTTTGCAGGACATATTATGGATGGACATACATACACACAAAGCCAGATGTAGGAGCGGTTAGCACCCCTCAAAAAGACAGGAAGAAAAAAAGGACATGTTTATTTATTTTACAATACAAAATCTAACACCTTCCTTCTAAGGGCCGATGCATACTCCACTTCTAGAGTCGAGTTTAATTCGGTTCGGGGTCACTAATGTGTCAGCATATTTGTTTGTTCATTCAGGAACGGTGTCTCCGATCCACTTGAGGTAGGGCGGATTGCCCTGCTGGATTGGAAGGCTAATGACTTCGGCCACTTCATATGGGTGGTTGGAGCGGACATATTCAGCAAGAGCAGACACCTTAGAACTTCTGGTCTTGATCATCAGTAGCACTTCACTGTCCTCCTCGATCTTCCCCTGCCATTCATATACAGATGTGATGGCAGGGATGATGTTGACACAAGCAGCCAGCTTTTTCTCCACAATAACTCTGGCCAGGTCTCTTGCCACTGTGTCAGTGGGACAGGTGACAAATGCTACAGAATGGATGCCGGAGGTATACGTCTCAGATGCCATGGAAAATGATTTCACTCCAACAATCCTCTGCAACTGGCACATCAGCACGCCTGCGAGCACAGTCAGGATCAATGATCTTATAGACGCACCTCGCAATGTCTCTGCACTGGGCAGTCCAATGCGCATTTGCTTTTTGGCAGCTGTGTAAATTCAAATGCAAGCACGCTTCAACACGGCTGCTGTAAAGTCCTAACACTCTTCTTCAACAAGATATCACAACACGTCCTACAACCTGTGGTGATGGGAGCAGCACGACTTCTGGGGCGGCGAGCAGGGCTTATAGACTATTTTAGTCTTTATATTTCATGGAAGCAAAAAATGCACCCTGTCACGAATCATTGATCATTGTGTTCAGCTGTCAGTACCCAGCACTGGATGAAGTCAGCCCGCTATGATGTCAGCATTGCGACATCAGGCATGTCCATACTTGGGCATAATCTGTGTACTTATAACTGTGACATATTTGTGCTGATAATGAAGTGCCACAGATGGACACATATTTGAACTTATAGCTACAATATGTCATAGAGGTGGGAATGTCATATTATGTATCAATATATCCCTATTAGCAATGACAAATATTTAGAAGACTACAAAGCAGTATGGCTCATTGCATGTTCATGAGGTAAGGGCCTTCTACAGAATCACAACCCTCGCACAGAAAGTCAAATATGTAAAACTGTAAAAAATGTAATATAAACTGCACATTTCCATAGAAAATGATAATACAATTTCTAAATATTTAGCAACTTAGCTGGTTAAAAGCGAAATACTCCTTTGAGGGTATTATGTTCATCCAGCAGATGAAAAGCTCACACACGCACACACACAACCATAATGTAAGGACAACAGGAAGCCATATATAATCCATGGCCACAACAGCAATAGAGGTGGTGTTGACTGCCTTAACAAGGTGATGTACTTTTTCATGTTTTCAGTTTTTCTGTATTAATCCTATTCATGTAAAACATTGTATTTTTGTGTAAGATAAATATTGCTTGAAAGTTTCCAATAATCTATTATTTATTGTTCGTTTTATTGCAGCTAGCTGGTACAGTACACCTGCAAGGGAATGACAGCCAGTTGTGCCTGTGGTGGTGTTCCACAAAATCCTGGCTGTGTCTGCATAAAACTCATGTAATTTCTCAAAAATGTCTATAGTGCCTTTCTACCAAGTGCCTTAAAATGTGAATCACATTCACTCATACAGTGCATTCACTCACACAGCACAATGCAAGGTAACAACCTGCTCATTGGGAGCAGTTACAGTATGGGGTTCAGTTTCTTGCTCGAGGACACTTTAATACGTAGCCGAGAGGAGCCGGATATCGAACCTTCAGATTCCAAGAGAGCCGCTCTCTACCTCCTGAGTCACAGGATGTCTTGCATTTATTGCAGGGGTGTAAAGTAACAAAGTAGATTTACTTAAATACTGTACTTAAGTACAGTTTTGAGGTATCTCTACTTTACTTGAGTATTTCCAATTTCCTTTACTTTTACTTCTACTCCACTACATCTCGTGAGTCGTGACCAAATATTGTACTTTTACTCCACTTATTTGAAACCTTTAGTTACTAGTTACTCGCAGATATAACTTATAATATTATAAAACATACATAATCCACTTACATAATCCACTTTAGCCCTATTTTATACCGTGGCTATTTGAAATTGTTTTTGTGTTGTTTTGTCCTCGAAAGGGTAGGCACAATAAGCTTTGGCTTCAGCCCTACGCCTTTTTTCGGAGCCCTCAAAATGTGTGCAAACAAAGTGATTTTTTTGTGTTCTGTAATGACATAAGGCACCGAAAATAAACTATTCATTCACAAAAATAGCTGATCTACAAGCTCACAACGCGTTTATTTTAACGCGTAACATTTTGTACTTTTACTTTTGGTACTTTAAGGACATTTTGATGCCAACACTTTCATACTTTTACTTAAGTACATTTTGAATTCTTGACTTTTACTTTTAACGGAGTACATCTACATTGTAGTATTGATACTTTTACAAAATGTAAGTACTTTTTCCACCACTGATTTTTTGGTCCCTGGTCTTGGAATGATCTCCGACTAGACTTAAATTGGCCTCACAAATCCCCTTGCGAAGGTTCAAAAGGATTACGGTAGATCAACTTGCTCACACTTGTACTTGTTTAGATGTATAAGCCTCTATCTATGACTTTATTGTCATACCTGTGGTATTTACTGTATTCTATTGATTATTAGTTTCTCTTATAGTGTATCACTTTGGAGATTTTTTATAAGTTTTTTTTTCTGTGTATCATGGATGTACTACTGTTGTTTTGCTGTGTATTATATGTACAGCGGAGATGTGAAATTTTAATCTGCCTCTTGGCCAGTTCCCACTTGAAAAAGAGACACTCAATGTGTTTTTACTGGTTAAATAAAGGTTAAATAAAAAATAAATAAACAGCCACCTGAGACAGTTAGCCTGCATGGCGATCAACCCAGTCTGGAATATGAGGAATCACTTCAAGAAGAGAGTCTTCCAGGCAAGATTGGGAAAGCTTTGGTGACTCCATAATTCGGTGGCACCAGCGCCGTCCCTGCACACCAGCCTCTGCCAGTCTGGTGGCTTGTGCAGCCCCCAGCCACTCCCCTCCACTGACAAGGACAGCTCTGTGCCCTGGAGTCAGTAAAACCAGCTTACATGCCACAAATCAAATGCCATACCTGTTAGTAAGATACACCAACCTGACTGTACATGCATGCACGTACACGCACACGGATACATGCGCATGCACGCACGCACGCACGCACGCACACACACACACACACACACACACACACACACACACACACACACACACAGGACTGTTGTTCGAAAATTGATATTCTTTACAGTACAGATGAAGATTAGCCTACATTATCTGCAGAAAATTGTTGAGCTTTCCATGGGTAACATCCAGGTGGGGAACAAAGTTAGGGAATGGATCCGCACACTGTTAATGCTCCCCAAATAATTGTATTAACCAAGCGGTAAAAAGCAACGCCTTCGTCAGGTGTACTCAACAAAGTTACTCACCTATGGCTGCCTTAAACCACTGCTGCTTGACTGAGATCTTCTCCTGGTGTTTTGAGTGCCGACTTGGGAGAGAAGCATTGAGAAGAGCCGGGTCAAACTCAATATTCTTTTTGAACTGTAGTTGCTCTGCTGGGTGCATTGTTGGCCAGATCTAGATTCTACTGCTATGGTGTGTCAGGACTGGAGAATATAGGACCCAGGTGCATACAATACAACCGAAGGTAGAGCAGGTTCAAATACAATACGTTTATTGCAGAGCAAAGTGACAAGGCTTATACAGCTTAGTGAGCCAGGCAGACCGTCTGACCCATGCAAATTGAAATGTCCGAACGAGCAGGCAAGAATCCAAAATCCCAATGACAGGCAAACGGTCAAAGACACAGAAGCAGGTAGAGCAGAATCTCAGATGGGACTAAAAAGGAAAGAAGAGAGAAAAATAAAAAAACAGGAAAACCCACAATTGGCTAGTGAGCCAAGACAGAACACATGGCAACATATCTCTCGCAGAGAATGGTTGGACAGAATATCAAGGTATCAAGCTGATGAGAGAAAGTGTTAAATAGATGGTCAGGAAAATACAGGGCTTTATAAAAGGAGAGGGAACCGGTATGTAGAGGTGAGGTGGATGGAATATGGGAGTGGCCGGAAGGGAGAGACAATAAATATGTTATGGGAATGCGATTTCATTGGTTTTGATATCATAATGTGCTCTGAAATCAGTTTACGGACAGTCAGTTAACTAACCATAAACATACCCATTAACTAACGTTGCCATTTTCATCTTTTAAAATGAATTAAAACAAACATTTATTCCTCCCATGTATAACGTGAATATTACCTGTTTAGTTATTACACATTCAGATGCTTGGATAATGTGGCTTTTCACTCAGATCGGCCAGAGTGCATTCTGAGTGCTGTCAGAGCATAGTGCTAAGAAGTTTTAAATGGCAGTACCACGAGCACTCTGAATATCCAAACGGCCAGAACGCTCTCAGAAGGTATTTACGAACCCGTAAGAGAGAGACAGAGACAGACTGTGACATTACTGATATAATCCCATGCTACTGTCAGCCACTTTAGAAAAATCACCAAATTATGCCTATGTCAGAGAACTGACTGGCTAGAAATGAAAGGACATTGCTGCTTTATTGTGCATCCAAAGAACTTCTTGAGCTAACAGCGGCAGGAAGCTGCCAATAGAATACATTAGGGGAAAGACAGAGGATGCAAAAACATCTGGCCTCCAAATTTTAATTAGATTTACCATTGGGATGCTGCTGTTGATGTTTTTCGCCCCCTTTTTAGATACTGGGGAATTTCTTATCTCTGAGGACCACCTGATAACATGTGAAAAAGATCTCACTCACTTAAAAGTAGAATATCACTCCATTCAAGTAGAGTTCCTAATTGCTTATACTGCAGCACACTCCAATCAACCATTTTGTTATAAATCTCCATTTACTAACAGTATGTTAGACAAGTGTTATGTTGTCCAGTGCTGTTTCATGAAATAAATTGGATTTTGTTCCCACAATATGTTGTCGTCCCCCCCCCACCCTACCCCTCCCTCGCTCCCTCCAGGCCTATAGCTCTGTGTGTTATCTGTCCTAAACAAGACAATGCACCCTTATTCACAGGAAATGTATATTGCTTAGCTATCCTAGGTTCAAGTCTGACTTATGGTCGGAAAGTTAGATAACGGTTATCATTGTGCGCGGAGATATATTGCAAACTATAATCATTGTAAGTGGTATCTCAGGGCCAGATTTTGCTGATCTTGTCAGCCTACTGTATGCTGCTCAGGCAGGCCATAAGCTAGGAAGACAAAAGCCTAGTCACTCTCGTAGACTTTGACAGCAAAGCCTTGCCTGGGGATCTTGGGATATAATAAGGGGTTAAAAGAACTCAGCCATTGCCAGAGGCTTGAAAATTAATCTGTAAAATCTTAAAATCAAACACTAACAGTTTGCTGTAGCAGAGAAGCTAAAATGGGAGTAATGTGTCCCTGCAGGGTGCATTTAGTCTGTTTTTCCTTCCTTTTTTTTTGTAACTTATAAACAGAATACTGGAGTGATGCCATGGAGCAGGCTGTCATATTACTTTGGCTTACTGCTTTGTGATTTCTCCTTGTAAAAGGTTAGGCTAGCTGTGCCCAGGAAATTCTACATGATTAGCAAATGTAATTATGAGTTTGAGAGTTCTTCTTACATAGGTAAATGATGATGGCACTCACATTTTTGAATAGACATTAGATAGATCTTTAATGTCAATGTACTCAAAGAACAATGATAACTCTTCAGTTAGTACCCGGAGTATGCTGCATAAAGGAAAAATCTATTTAAGTCTGTCTGTCTGTCTGTCTGTCTGTCTGTCTGTCTGTCTGTCTGTCTGTCTGTCTGTCTGCCTGCCTGCCTGCCTGCCTGCCTGCCTGCCTGCCTGCCTGCCTGTCTGTCTGTCTGTCTGTCTGTCTGTCTGTCTGTCTGTCTGTCACATGGAGTGCAATTGTATGGTTATTGTTCACAGCAATCAGTGTATTTCAGTCAGCAATCAGTGTTTTTCAGTCTTGGGCAGTGGGGGGTAGGTTACAGCTCTAGGAAATAAGCTGTTTTTCCATGATGTTTGTTTCTTCTTATTGTCACACAGTGTCCAGGTTGGGACGGATCTTCAATCTTGTATAATACAGCTGGATTTATTTTTGCAGTCAGTCAGTGTAATGTCCTTCAGAGGTGGCCCTGAATGAATGACTGAATAACTGGGTGTTTTGGGAGACATGCTACATAATACAAACTATTTGTAATGTGGCGTCTAGCTGTATTTTGTACAGCTGAAGTGCTCATACACAAATTGTAAAGTTGGTTATGTTTTAAAAACATGATATTGTGGCTTCTTGTAGCATAGATGGGTTGTCTCTTCTTCCCAATCCTTGTATCCATGTGAATGTTAAAGCATGATATCACCATATTTTCTTCATGGATTTGAACCTCTGCCTTTGTGTGAGCTGTCATTCACTGCCGTTTCGAAGCAGACACTATCATAGAGGGGAAATGAGAAGCTTTTCATGTTTAATTAATAATGCTAATGAAACTTAATTAGAACAGCTTATGAAAAATGCATTCAAATGAGAGATGAGCTTTATCCTTAAATAACAAGCCTCCTGTGCTGGATTCAGTGTCCTATTCCATGCTAATTAGACTGCACTAGGGGCTGTTAATGAGCATAGATCATTTCAATCTTCTACACAGCAGGGTCTCCCTCAACCTGTATATTGAACGTTATATTTGTCTTTGCATTTATGTGTAGGAGTGAATAGATAATTGTCATAGCAATTTAAAAATCGATGTGAGAAAATCAAAAAGCTTCATGAATGACTATTGCATGCATTTTAGAATATTTTATAAAGAAAATACATTATGGATTTATTTCAAAGTCTAGTTTATTAATTCAATTACTACTGAATTTGCCCCTGTTTAATTATGTATGGAGATGAAATATGTCAGAGAATGATAAAAAATGCTAAATCGGTCCCATAGAAATAATTCAAATTATTATTATTATTATATTTTTTCCCATAATGGTAGCAACTTCATATCAAACAGACGGACGGACGGACGGACGGACGGACGGACGGACGGACAGACAGACAGACAGACAGACAGACAGACAGACAGACAGACAGACAGACAGACAGACTGACTGACAGGGGTGAAAACATAATCTCTGTCTCTGGATGGATTACAAAAAGAATAAAGAAAAGGCTGCATACTGTATTCTGTTTTGAATTATTATTGAATGTTTGATGGAATTTTGGATCATATTCCATATGTATAAACAGTTTTCCCCAACCATAATAAAGTACTCCACACAATGAATGAGACCACACCGGAGAATATGCGTTTTTTGGTGAAGTTTAGTCAGAGTTCAAAGTACTGTACAAGTACAGTAGAGCAAAATCACCCATCGTAGCTCTCTGAGTGACAAGCATAATGATTCACAGATATATGGAGTTTACAGAATACATTAGTCACATTCTGATTGGACAATTAAACATAACATGGATGGGATGTTGTTGTGACTGAGTCTCATGGACTCAGAAGCCAAGGATGTAGAATGTTTTGGCTTTCCATTATCCCGTGTCCTGGACACTTTGACATTTCGCTGGTCAATCTTTCTGTCCCTGGAGTGGGGCAGATTCTCGTCTCGTGCATTAGTTATCAGATTAAAACATCATGGCATTGACTTTTAACACTGAGAATGATATCTATACCATGTTAAACAACAATAACATATTTTACTATCAATGTTGAAGCCTACAGTATACTTGTACGTGAAGCTAAAATGTTAATATGTACAATGTTTATAATTTGATACATTTATCTTTTTCTTTTTCTGTCAAGATTGCCCACACTTTCTGAAGTTTGCACTGTCAACAAACTGTCAAACAGTAAGAACTACGAAGGTCTCTGGGTCAATCAATTCTTCAATTCAGAGCTTAATGGCATTAGAAAACATACGTGTCGAAATATAATAAAAACAGTTGAAAAAGGGGAACATATAAACAGTTGGAGGTGAGCATTGTGTAAACAGCGCCATGTCACATTCCGTCGCTATATATAGAGGTTATAAAGCTTTTTGAAACAAATAGCAGCAATCTTTTGCAGTCGCTTTGGGACAAAAGACAGCATTTTTCCACAAAAAGTAGTATACAAAAAAAGCCTCAGATTTAAAATGCGATCAAAATGCAATTATAGCCACTTGGAATATATTTAAAAAAAGAGATCTTGATTATATGAATCTGGAGATGACTCCAGAGATAATGTGTACACACATTATGACGTAATGTGCGCACACGCACAGCTAAATATATCAAAATACTGTCGCAGGGTTGATAAATAATGATGCATGGTGACTATAATGAATGAACTCTCTAACCACTGTCAGTGTTCTTAAGAAACAGAGGGGGTGGATGAATGGATGGATGTGTGTGTGCTCCGTCTTACACTGTCAGTTTGGCAGCCGCCTGCAGGGGTTGGTGTGTTGCCATGGTGACATGAGCAAGGCATGAAAGAGCAGCAAGGTTTGCCTAACAGGACCGGTCTCATATACTGATGAAATGAGACACATACTTTAAGACGCTCCCATTTTCAACATGCCCGTTCAATATGACGCATGATTTTTTTATAGCGATGCTGAACCAAAAGTAGACACGTGCCTAGATGTACTATACAATAGATACAAGCGTAGACTAGACCTAACTTACGTCCAAAACCATCAGGACAAATGTTGAAATACTAGGACTAGTGTAATATGGAAGAAGTCTTGAACTACGGTAAACTGGATGATATACAGTACTTATCAATTTGATCAATAATACACATAACAACAATAAGCTGCAATATATTGATACTAATTGACAGCCCACAGGCCACAAATATTTGTAATAATATACATTTTGAATGTATTTTGTCTAAAAGCCTATTGTTGTGCCTCAAGCCCTTTCGTGGATACCAATATATTCAACGTGCCAGTTTGGTGACATAATTTCCATGCCACCTACTTTGAGCTGGTTAAAGGCACACGTTTATATTATTAGCACACACAAGCAGCAAGAGAAATATATGAATATAATCAATCCGTAACCAAACCAGAGAGGGAGAAACCAGAGGGAGACACAAGTCACAATGTCGAACAGAGCCCTCCACAATTGAGGGCACAGCCAAAGCACACCCACCCAATATGGCCAAGTTTGAATAGGAACAGCTTAAACATAATTACCTCAGTCCGTCAAAGAGACAGGTGGTGGATAGCGTGATACCTAATGCCACGGGCCTCTATTGCTCTAGCTAGTCTGGTTCCTGAATGCAAGTAGAAAAAATATGTCTACGCAAGGAAGACAATAGCACTGGAAAGGATCAGATAGCAGCATATGCATTCATGGCGCCATTATCGACTTGCTTAAGCCTGATTTATACTTGCCGAAAATAGCCGATAAACCCATAGATATGCAGTATTTCCGGCAATTAAAGTTAAATGTTTTCAAATGTGTCTCTCAGATACATCAACAAGTGTGTTTTTGGAGCCACTACAAGACTACTGTTTTCCCCCAAATTCTTCTGCTAATGAAAGTCTGAATAGTTTCACCTCACAGAAACAAACAGATGGCATTAGGTCCTATGGGGTTAGGAAGATAAACCAATCACATTCTATAAGAACAATTCAAAGCACAGAAACTAAAAACAAGAAGAAAAAAGGGGGCAGGGGAGATCTTCCACACAACACTGGTATACCGGTATACATTGTAGAAATTACTATCTTGATCTGCTTGCTTCCTTTTAGTCCTTCTGCACTTTTGACTTTATCCTCGGGATAAAGTGTCTGCTGTTAGAGCCTCCTCTGTCAGACGGAGACCAGGGCAATGAAGTCCTGGCAGGACCCCATGTTCGAAACACAAGGCTTTAAACTTATATTTAAGCCACCATGATGCCACAGTCAAATCCACAGTTTAAAGTTAACTTTGTATACAGGTGTCAGTATTATGTGGGGGTATTCTTTTGTCCAGCATTTTCTTTATTTCCTTATTTTCCTTCTTTAAACTTGCCTGACCTGCCCTGTGCCATTTTACCAGGACTTTTCTTCTCTGGTTCCTGACTGAGGTGGGAATTCAACCTTCCCCTGCAGCCTTGAACTGGGACCTGGCCTGCATTCGCCTCCTTCTTTTAGGACTAAAATTGTGTTTCCTCTCTCTCTCTCTCTCTCTCTTTCTTAAACTTCAGCCTTGCTTTTCAGGTAAGTTCGAAAAGGTCCACCAAGATCAACCTGCCCTCTGGCATTGAGTAGGCAGTGACTGTCAAATCGTCCATATAGTCCAGAGTGGAGCCCTTTCCCTTAACTGCTCCTGTCCTTGGTTTCTTCACTGATATCACCAGAGGGTTCATTTGACCCGCACACCATCTTACACTTGCCAAAACAACTTGTTTTATTGAACAAATGCAATGTTTCCTTCTTCAGGCATCAGATGCCTGGGTCATATGCACAATCTGTGCATGTTTGAAAATACGTTGATCCCTGCCTACGCACCCATCTCTAAGCCAGGTGTGCATAAGACCTCTGTTCCTACCAGAGGGTTCATTGCCACTGAAAGCAAAAATGCACACTACACTGTCTGGTTGAAGTATCTGGTAATCGGAAGAAGCGTTAAAATGACAATTTGTCATTTGTTAAACAGATTGTTATCAATACCACAAGTTTCAAATGGAATTAAATGTTATTCTGTAAACACAACTATTGACCAGCGTAATGTTTTTAAAGCTGCGTTTTGTTAAAACTCATTTACCCCCATTTTAAGACCCCTTCTGAGGGTCCACACCGCCAGGATTTTGCCTACCTTTAACGTGGGCGCGCGCGCGAATCCATTGCGCGATGGTTCACCGATTCCATTCACAATACGATCCAGCCACGGTAAGCTACAAAACCCAACAGCCTGCCATTTCCCAAAGCGAAACCGATTGAGCCCAGCGTGGGTGTTGCATAACATTAAACCGGATGGGATTTCGGCAGACAGGATACAGGCGTCGTTGTCCCGCCCCCCCCATTTCCGTTTTGGAAGATCTGGATCCGGTTTTTGTGAATAGGGCCCTTCCATAGAGCGCTATGGACGGCGAATCGGCGATCATACTTTTTTGTTTTATAGTTATTAAAGCTAATTGATAACTCGTCATACTAGTCATAGGCAGAGTGGACCCATTTATATAACTCGTCAAACTAGTCATAGGCAGTAAATGAGTTAACCTATGCTGAGTCCCCAATATGGGTCCATACTTGGCCCACTCCCTTTTTGGCTATACTGCAAATCTCTTCACCGAAAATAGCAAATCTACAACCTCAAATGTTGTAGATTTGCTACTTTTGCTGCATGTTTGCCCCAGAATAGGGACTCATGTGGTAAATCAATGAAGGTCTGACTCTGGACACTTTCTTCCGCGTAGACGTTTTTTATTCTGGTGAAACAGAATCTCTGGTCAGTCTTTTTGTTGGGATAACAGATGCCGCAAGCCTCAGCACTTCTTAGGCGTATGTCATGTCAACTGTTCTAAATACTGAGTCATACAGTAATGTACAACAGAAGACAACGCAATAAAAACAATATGCACCTGGTGAAACAGAATCTCTGGTCAGATTTTGTTGGACTAACACACATTATGTTCCAAACCTCAGCACTTCTACAAACATAATTAGCAACGCAGCAAAAGTAGTGCTGGAGTCAACCTTTTTATCTTTATTGTTTTAATTGTCATGAAAAATTATTTCAGCCACACACATTTCTGTGTGTTGTCACCAGTGGTGTAAAAAGTACTCACATTTCTTACTTAAGGTATCAATACTGCAATATAGAAATACTCTGTTACAAGTTAAAGTCCGGAATTCAAAATGTACATCTACAAGCTACAATACGTCACGGTGCGACATTATGTGAGTGTAGTAACAAATATCACCTTCCCCACCTGGCTTCTCTCCCCTGAACACGGGCCAGATGTGTTTGTATACGCTCGACATGGATACCAATATGTACTAAAGAGTTAATGCCCACAAACCAAATAGAATTGCCCTTACTCAGGGAGCAAGTGGAACCCAATGAAACTCTGATACACCAGAATGAGAATAGTCAGCTTCTTAACTAGACATTCTCCAGTCCTCCGTGAGAAGAAGGTTTGGCAGAATGTTCATGGAGTCTTCTACCTGTCAGCAACTACAGCCAACATTATGCAAGAACATTTTCCCTCCATGCTACTGTTACAGTAAAGGTTCCCAGGACCACAGTTTTCATAGCATTTCTGAACCTTGTACATCAAGGGTCTTCAACAGGGGGTCCGGGACCCCTAGGGGGTCCTCAGAGTTACTGCAGGGGGTCCTCCAAATCGTTGTGTGATAGAAACTTTTTTTTCCCCTGAGAACTTTAGCCAAAAATAGCAGAGCTTGTAGATCGGCTATTTTAGGCAAAGGGTTTTAGTGTAGAGGGGAAAAATAGCAGACTAAGTACAGAGTGAAAAGTCTAGTTTATTAAGTATTGACGGTTCAAGTGGTTAAATATCTGAAAACACAAATTGACATGAATCCAAAATACACTGATGATTGTGCTGTCAAACGATTAAACTATGGAATCTATGAACAGGTTGTGGGGGTCCCTGCTTCATCTCTCTCTCAACTAAGGGGTCCTTGGCCTGAAAACATTGAAGACCCCTGTTGTACATTATGCCATTTTGGTCCCTGTGGTGATCTCACTCCGGTCCTTCTCAGAGCTCATTCGAGAGGAATGCCAAGACAATGGCAATGCATCAAAGGGAATTATCGGTGCCTTCCCTTTGAATATTTTCCTTCCCAGTTCCATAGCCTCCTCACAGCTGGAATAACTGCAGATTCCATGGAAGTAGTTCTCCACCTCCTCCTCTGTCGCCTACAGCTTTCCTGATCTCTCTCGCTCTTGAAGAGTTTGTTGACAAACTTGAATGGAGTTTTTATTCTCTCCAGATTTCCATTATGATTGGAGTATTGTTGCACGTGTCATTGCAAAACAAAAAAATCAGGTCATTGAAATATGCTACATGCGTGAATTGTAAAATAAACTGCAACTGTAGATTAGCATTTTCATTTTTAATTAACGCTTGAAATGAATGTTGTGGTGCATGTTTAAACATTCAAAGGGCACCTCATTTGCATTTTCAATTTGTTTGAGAATGTGCATACAACAGGAGCAGAGGTCTTCACTGGCATTCTCTTAAGCATACCGTATGTTTTAATGAAAGATGTATACTGTCTAAACAATTCCAAAAATATTTCCTCATTTTTTTCAGTAATTGCACATTGGTTATCACGGACACCTCCATTAGAGGCTGGACAATAATTTACCAAGGCAGCTCAGTAAATGGACTTTGTTTGGTAGACTGCTTACTATATAAATTACTTCAGCTCCCAACCATCCAACTTGGAGCGCCGGAATGAGATAGTCATCATTCTACTTTAGTGTGCTCAGAGTACAGACCTTACAATATTATTAGTGGCATATACAGTGAGGCATTCACTCCCCCCTCTCCTCATAATAATATTCAACCCACTTTTTTTTTTCCTGTGCCTTTGGACAGCTACTGTGAGCCACCAGCTGAAATATAGCCAGCCAATCAACTGATCGTCATGTACTGAAGAAGCAGCACCTAGCAGGGCCAGATTAACCTGAGGTCGCCCCAGGGCGACCTCAACTTGAAGTGCCCCCTCCAAGTGCGCACACACACATGCACGCACACACCTTCAATGTATTTATTTTACCATGGATCTAAACACCATAGATTTATTGGCAGTACAAATTCAACAAATATGACACCATAACAGACCAAAACCAGCAACTGTCAATATTTACAAGCAACTTTACTGAAAAATAAGACCAAAGTTGCTTATAATAAGCAGACATGGCAACCCAACACACACACACACACACACACACACACACACACACACACACACACACACACGCACACACACACGCACACGCACACGCACACGCACACACGCGCACACACGCACACACGCGCACACGCGCACACACACACACACACACACACACACACACACACACCTTCAATGTGTTTATTTTACTATGGCTCTAAACACCATAGATTTGCATGCAATTTATGGTTACAGACAAAAAAAACAAAAAACGCAGCCACCAGAAAGATATGCCCAATGCTGCTTAAATAATAAGCAGACATGGCAACCCTGACACACTCACAATTTACACATTTACACCCACTCACATTTAGCAGACGCTTTCAGAGCGATATACAATAAGCAAGGTAATACATCAACATCAAATGCATAGAAATAGTAAAGAAAAATAACGTAGATAGACCAAGAAGCACCTATAACTCACAGACACACACTCTCACACACACACGCACGCACGCACGCACGCACGCACGCACGCACGCACGCACGCACGCACGCACGCACACACACACACACACACACACACACACACACACACACACACACACACACACACACACACACACACACACACACACACACACACACACACACAAAGGAGAAAAAAGACTGGCTAACTTCACAGTGCACAGTTAAATAAAGCCATACTGTAATACCTTGCGCCAAAATATGCAATTGGAGGTGATGATTGTGATCAGATGTCCCCACATTACTGACACAGGGGCACACACAACAATGTGTCATCCAGCCTCGTTGAACAGCGACAAAAAACGTTTTGTAGGTAGGTAGTTATCATAAATGTAAAAGTCCTACGGATGTTGTTAACACCAAGGTGGTAAAAGCATATTCCTCTGTGAAACAACTGTTTAATTTGGGTATTTAGATAAACTGGTGTCATTTTGTTTGTTTACACCGCACTTCCTAACTTCCCTAAACCTCCCGCCCCGGGTGCTGTGATTGGATTAGAAGCCATACTATGGGTGCCTCAAAGGGTCAAAAGGTGAATTTCAGTTTTGTTTAGTTTTTGAGCGGTGGTCACGCCGCTCCTATACGTGGCCGTGTGTGTAGAGGTACGTGTATGTGGGTGGGTGCGTCCGTGGGTGGGTGCGTCCGTATGTAGCCTCAAGCCTGTGTAGTACCTTTTCTGACCACACATGTTAAGGGAGGGGCGCTGTTTTCAGGCCAGGCCAGACCAGGCACACACACACACACACGCACACACACACACAGGGGGGAAGGGGGGAGGGGGGGGGGGGGGGGGGGTTGGTGGGTAAACCACCGCTCAGTTCACACGGGTGTGATTTTTCCAATCTTATGGTATGTGGCTAATCCGGCCCTGGCACATAGGTCCCTCTATCCAGGTCAAAACAACTCCCCCAATCACCAGGCAACCATTAAAATGATATATGTAAGTGATATTTGTATCTATTTATAAACAAAAGAGTTTTGGTTAAAATGTTCCCAAAGCTCTAAAGCCCGATATTCAGATTCATTGTTTCTTCTTTCATGTATCATCAGATGACCAATTAAATGCCACATAGCCATGCCCTCATCCTTGGTCCTACAAAGCATGGTCTAGGGCAGTGGTTTTCAACAGTGGTCCAGGGACCACCAGTGGTCCTTGAGGGGGTTCCAGGTGGTCCCCAGCTAATGATGGAGAGTTGGTTATGGACCCTTACAGATCTATAACTCTTGAGAATGTAAAATAAAACCAAATGAACCTGGTTTCATTTTAAACAATTCAAGGTAGATGAATTGTTATTTTGATCAACGTTTGCCTGTTATCTCTCCTACATCAATACAGCATGGAATTGTGGACAAAATCTTATGCAACGTTAACAAAATATTTGGGGTCCGAGAGGCTAAATCTCATCAAACGGTGGTCCGTTCTAAAACGCAGAATAAATAATGGACCTTGATGTGAAAAAGGTTGAAAACCGCGGCAGTCTGTTCAGACTGACCACACTTGCATGCCTGACAAGCCCCACTGTAACCCTATGCTATAGGGCATCGCAGTGAGGTTCCGAAGTAAACTGCCCACACATTTACACCATAGGGGATTTCATTACAAGTAAGACACCTCAGGGCGACAAGCGACCTCTAAAGGGCGAGGTCGCGCCATGTCTTGGACATGGCGCCAATGATGTATATCGGACCAGTTACCCATATATGGAGAACCCTGGTACCCATATATGGAGAGACTGTATATGGAGATATGCTGCGAGAGCCCAAACATGGGTTATTCGTTATGTGAATATGACGTCTATGACATCTGACATCATACATCCCAATCCTGCAAACCCTTTTATGCCCATACATGGAGATCCCTGTCTGTAGAACCAGCCACACAGATATGGGCTGTCTTGGCCATCTGTCTTGACCATATGGATTCTGTTAGTGTGGTATGTGGCCGATGTGGCCTCCATATAGGGGCATTCCCATATGAAGTCCCGTTAGATATGGGCTTAATATTGACGACATCAGGGAACTCCATATATGGGCATAAAGATGAAGATAAAAGCGGACGCAAAGGTGAAAATCACCACGTGTCAGGCCATATCCTGGCCTGGATATCTAAACTGAGTGCACCGCAGTGCAATTCGCAATGGTTTACTTCACGGGATACATTCCAGGAATCGCAATGCTTTGTGGGAGTGTAGTTTCTGCACTTTTGACAAAAATGATGTACACAGTGTTGTAGTCTGGCCTTTTTTCAGCTTTCTAATTTGTCATGATTCCTCAGCAAAGCAGTGGCTTTGTCAGAGGCTTAAAAGACATTTAAATAAATACTTTATGAAATGTCTATGGATGAAATGAATGGGGACATCTCTTCCAGAGCCTGAGTAAGGATGGGGCGGGGCTTAAACTGCGATGCCCTATACACAGAGGTACTGTATGTTCAAGTTGTTGGCGTGGCTGAGTGCGCCGGCAAGGTATTATGGGATTGTTCTTTTTTTTCCCTTTTTTTTTACAATTTTTATCCCACAATTTTGTAACCCATTTCTTCACCCAGTGCCAATTGCCTAAGCTGTAATCCTATGGGCTCTGCTCTCCCTCTGCCGCGCCTGGGGATATGGGATTGTTCTTGTTTACCTTCTGTCTGGTGTAGAGGGAAATTGGTCGCACTAAAACAGACCAAAAAGTCAAAAGATATATTCTGTTACTACGAGTGATACAGAAGTTAAAACCTGGGTGTTAAAGTGGATTTATTGAATTATTTTTCTGGTTATTAAATCATCAGTTCTCCAGCACGGACTCCTTCTGTCTTTTATTATAGAAGAAAGGGTAAGGATTATTCTGGAAAGGAAGAGGAAGGTGGTTATACCACTTCATACAGTAGATGACTTGAAGCAGTACGTGGGCGGTTCAGCAGGGTCCACTACAGCGTATTGGGTTTTCACCTTTGACGCCCTCTCCCAGGTCCCATGATGTAGCGATGCATGTGTGTGGGCCCAGCCGTACGGTCTCCCACTCCTGCTTCCAAGATGCTGCCAGCCATGTGTTAATAGTAGGGCTGTACCGAACTCAGGATTTGAATGCAAATAGTACATGTTTTTATATAAAAAATAGGTCTTTATTGATCAAATAGAAGGCTACACTTGCAGGTTTTTCAGTGCTGATTTAAAAAGAGGGCACATTATAGTCAAGTGCAACAGTGCCATATGAATATTTTTCGTAACATTTAAAAGCAATGAATCCGTAAGAGAAGAGGCAGGCAGCTTATTTGAACAAAATAAGATCTTAATATGATTAGTCTACACTGTTTTTACAGGAAGTAGATAGACTAAATTAATCTCACGCTTTAAGGGAAGATATGGTAAAAAAGAAAACACACACACACACACACACACACACACACACACACACACACACACACACACACACACACACACACACACACACACACACACACACACACACACACACACACACACAATGCTCAAATCAAATAATTGAATCGAATAATTCGCGTCGACTGAGGGGTCTCATCTGACAATTCGAATACCTTTCAGGGGCAGGCCTAGTTAATAGACATGTCCTCAGGGATAGAACAGAGCATATTGTAGGGATGGCGGGACTGGAGTCTGCTTGGAAGCATCACTGTCAATATGGTGTCATGCAGGATGTGCCAGTCATGTGTCTGGGCTTTCGTTGCCAGGACGAGGGTAGACGGGGCAGTTCCCTCTAGGACTGGCAGGTGGAACACAGGGGTGGGCTTCAGGCAGCCAGCTACACGTCCAGTTCCCTTTTAGCTTCTCTGTTATTAAGATGCTGCTGACACGGTCTTGCCATTGTTGGCGTAATCATTGCTCATCTCCCTGTCTCTCCAGCTCTTTATTGCGACCAAAGGTTGCAGTTTACTATGAGAAACTAGCGGCACATTATTTCTGTGTCCGTGTGTGCTTTTTTACAGTCTATGGGTTTGCCTCTCTGATATCACGCCGACTCTCACTCTCTGACATCACGCCCTGACATCACTGTGATTTCAGGGGAACCAAATCCCTTTTATGCCCATATATGGAGATCCCTGTGATGCCGGGAACCAAATCCCTTTTATGCCCATATATGGAGATCCCTGTGATGCCAGGGGAACCAAATCCCTATTATGCCCATATATGGCGTTCCCTGATATCATCAATATTAAGCCCATATCTGTGAATACTATGGGTCTATGGGTAACTGGTCCGATCACATCACTGGCCAGATGGCCAAGACATTGCGTGACCTTTTCGCCCTTAGGCGTCTTACTGGTTATATATAATTTACTCTACCTTTAAAGCAATGGGAATGGAAAAAGAGTGTTTTGCTCACCTGATGAAGCAGTTTGTAGCTACATGGATTAACAACAGTTCTTTGAAACAACACATCAAGTCCCATACTCCGGCCCATTCAACTGTGTAACAACAAAGACATTAGATTTCATTTTATCATCCTTTTGGCCAATATGACATTTTAAAGAAATTGTATCCATTTACGGGGGTCACTTGTGATTATATTTGATTAAAAAAGTAAGGTGTAACCTTTCTGAACACCAAACTACAAACAAAGGAGAGTTAATGCAGTAAACTGAAAATGTACTTAAGTTATCTATCATCTACTGATCTATACTCATCTATCCTGCGTAGTCAAGTCCTAGGGGAACATGGATTGCTGGATGTGCTGTCATACCCTCTTTGCAGTCTATAGCTGTCAAATATAATCTGAGTGAGGTCATGAAATTGTAATTATATTTTGATCTATTGTCTTGTCCAATATCTTTTTTGAACCTTTTGAGCCTGGCAGGCTCCACAGCCCCAACAGTACAGTAATAATACAAACTCATGTAGCTTTAAGGGGGAGGTAGAGAGGGGACGAAAGGGAGGGAGGGAAGGAAGGAAGAAGGGAGGGAATAGAAGGGAGAGAAGGAGGGATGGAGAGAGGAAGGGTGATTGGGGAATACTCTTTTTATTTGGGGGGGGGGGGCTTTTGCCTTTATTCAATAGGACAGCAGACTGACAGGAAACGGGGAGAGAGACAGGGAGAAAATTCTGGTCGGGCTCGGGAATCGAACCAGCGACCCACCTCAGGCTACGCAGAGCCTATGTGGTATGCACCCGGACCAGTAGGCCAACGGACTCCACTGAGAGGAAGGGAGATTACAGAGTCTTCTCAGCGAGAGACAAGGAGAGGAAGGGAGAAAGAGAGGGAGGGACAAGGAGAAGGAGAAGGAGAAGGGAGGCAGTGAGAGGGGGAGGAAGGGAGGGATATGGAGAGGGAGCGAAAGAGCCTATTTCAACCACACAATAACCTGTCCAATGCTGGATACCGGAACCTGAGCATGCTGATGTGTGAACGCAATAACACCAGCAACACCGGGGAAGCTGATAATGTGGTACTTTCTGATATTACCTGATGAAGGCCAAAGTTTGGCCAAAACCTTGTTATGTGCCGACACTTTGTGTCAAGTAACATATTTATCGGAGCAAAGCTGTTGTGCGGATTCTTCTCCTTTAAAAACTGTTACTCTTTGTGTCCAGCACCAGCGACCAACAGGATGTGCAGTGCACATCTTTCACTTTTGAACTTTCTGATAAAATACCACTTGACTTGGTCTCAGTTACAAACTGGTGTTCTGCCTCTGTTTACATTTCTATGGAACGAAAACTAAAATATTGAATAAATATATATATATATTTTGTTTTGTTGTTTTGTTCGCACAGTAAGCATGTGCAATAAGCAGGATAATGTAGTGAGGTGGACAGTAGTGGAACTTGTCAGGGTATATTCACTGCACACTATCCTTTACTTGGTAATTATGCAAATGTAAATATGTACAACTCACCAGGGAATGTGTGGCAGTGGGGTGTTGTTAAGGTATCAGCTGCAGACAGAGGCCCATATCTGGCAGATTGGCTCAGCTGATTTAAGTGTTCTACTGGGACTGCAACACAACGACTAGAAACAAAGGCTGTTTAAGTTAACTGACTATATTCTAACTTGCTTTGGTCTGTTGTAAATAAGTCATGACTGAATAGTTACATTTTAGGAGAGAACTTGTTATGCAGGTATACACAATTGGTATTGTATAGCACCAGAGGCAGTGCCACAGATCACGTTCAACCCAGAGTCAACTCAAAGAAAGGGTCGAACTCGTTCTTCTGCTATACCACAAAAATGTGGAATGCCTTACCGAAGGCCATAAAGGAGTGTGGATCACTAGCATCCTTTAAAATTGCCCTAAAAAACCACTTACAGGCAGCAGCCGTTCACAACTGGTAAAAACCTAGCCCAACCCTACCCTCCCTGCCCCTTCCTTGTATATACTACATACTGATTGTTTAGACTTACTGTTACCTGCCCCTTCCTTGTATATATTGTATATACTGTACTTACTGATTGTATAGACCTACTGTTTTCTTTTTCTTTCTTTTTTTCTTTACATGTCTACTGCATAGTACTGTGTTCTATTTGTCTGTCATTCAATGTTATATGAGATACTTAAATGGTTTCCTGTTGAAATAAGCTTAGTCTTTTCATGGATCTCCTTTTAGTAGACCTTGTACCAGTGAACTGTACCGTCATGAATCTGTACATTTTCCTATGCAAACTTCTAATAAAGCCTTCAATCAATCAAACACTTAGGTGTTTTTTTCCTTAACAGCACAAGTAAAATATGTCTAGTGAGACATGGCAACTGAGCATTCTCCACAGAAAATCTGAGGTCTAGTAGACCAGTGGGGATTAGCCATTCAAGTGCTCTTCGATTTGTTAGTAGCCTACAGTGCAGTTTCTTAACTGATACGTCTTCCATCCTCAGTCAGTGTCAGCCATTTCTAGACCATCTTGTTGAGATTATTTGGGATATAGGAAATGGACCGGAATGGTCCAGTGGGCTAAGCGTATCAGTGTCAGTGTGGTCAGATGAGTACTTACAGGGGATAGAGAGGAGGGTGCTTCTGTGATACCTTGAATTTAGTATCAAGCCTAGGATCCAGCCTGCTAAGCTACGTTGGGTGGATTTTGTTTTGTCCCAAAACAAAATGTACCAAAGCAAAATCCACCGAACGTAGCGTAGCAGGCTGGGTCCAAGGCTAGAGGTGCAATGGAGTTATAGGAAAGGAAGCAGTGTTGATTTTGTCGACTAAAACTATGACGAAACTCTGTCGACTACTGTTTTCATGGACGAAAACTACATAAAAACTAGAAGAGCGTGGTTGCACTGATGTGAGTCACGCTGAATCCACTGGGAAATTAATTCTGTCTTACCACTTATATATTGTGGTGTCAAGTGAAGCATGACCAATCCTGTCTGATTGGACACTATATTGCCCAACATATCCAGCTTTACAACCCGGATAACATCAGTCAAAAGGTTAACAAAAAGCAGGTTCACTTTGCTAATAATAACCAGTAAGACACCCTAATCAGGAGATATGCAACCGTCAGGTCGCATGCACGGTATACACAAATTGGCCTTAGCAACATCATGGTGGCGCTAGAAGAGGGGCATGTGAGAAATCAGGGGCGGAGGTTGTGGTTTGCCAGCCAAGGAGTGTGTGTGCAAGGTTTGACATGGATAGAAAACCTACACCGGCTGTCTGTCAGTCAGTCAGTCCCTCCGTCTGCTCGTCACGTCACTTCACACTTTTGGCCTTACTCTTATCACCGTTGCCCCTATCCATGCCAAACTTTGCACACACACTCCTTGGCTGGCAAACCACAACTTACGCCCCTGATTTCTCTTCTGCCCCTCTTCTAGCACCACCATGAGGTTGCCAACCTGACAGTCGCTTATCTAACCGATCTAACCGTCTTACTGGTAAATACTGTAGGCAGTCGCTTTCTTGCCAAATGTGAGCAAAGCGTCAGCTGTTAATATGTTCCCTCGGTCCTTCACGACTCCCGCCATCCCTCTGGACAGACGGAGGGACTGACTGACTGACAGACAGCCGGTGGAGGTTTTCATAGTAACTTGTCATCATACCCACTCACACCCATTCCCTTTAAAGCAGTGTTTTTGATTGATTGATTGATTGAAGTATTTATTAAAAGTTTGCATAGGAAAAGGTACAGTTTCATGACAGTTAAGTTCACTGGTACAAGGTCAACTAAAAGATAAGCTCAGGAAAGAAAGACGAGGCTTGTTGTGGGCTCGCCTGGAAGGCGAGCACACGTATGTTATCTTCATTATTTATAGTCAGTCAGTATCTCCTCAATACTTTGGCGCGATTCATCTCTTAAACGCTTACACCTTTCAACACCATTCAAATTTTTATGTGTTCAGCTTACTGAGGACACGTGTGCTTGTACTTTTGGTTTTGAAATGTTTTGTAGTATAAATATAAAAAAATAAAAATGTTTAACTTTAAGCACCCAATGCATTTCCAATGGGTCCCCAGAGTGGAGAGAAGGATAATAGACCCATGTTTATGTTAAGGCGCTGTGGCTGCAGTGTTCACACTTCAGATATGCTATCTATATCATTGCGTTCACACAGGTCTGCTCTCTGATTTGATCCAAATGTCTAAGCTGTGTGATGTATAAAACTATAGTTATAGTTAAAACTATAAATAAATGTCCCTCTCCACTCTACTGATTACACAGCTGTGATCAAGAATCAAGTCCGGGCGATGGGATGTAAATCCCATAGCCATATATCCTAGAGCCCGCAGGGACAGTCAGCCATATTAGTGGTTGTTGTTGGTTGTCAGGGAGATATCAAAACCAATGCATTTCCAAGTCAGATCCACAAACACAATAAAAGCCATGCTCCACTCCTCAGTCTGGAGTGGCCACATAGAAGAACGCCTTGGTTATAGACATAGTGGAGGACATATGTGATCTGGGATTGTTAGCCTACAGTATATGCACTCAATATACTCCACTACAGTTGGAGTCCATTTGACAGTTGCTGGTTCCCAAACACAGAATCAAAAATGTAGATCTAGAACACATATAATATGTACAGTACAGTAAGGTTCAGTAGAGTACAGTAAAAGTACAGTAAGGTTCAGTAGAGTACAGTAAAGTACAGTAAGGTACAGAAAGGTACAGTACAGAAAGGTACAGTAGAGTACAGTACAGTAAGGTACAGTAAAGTACAATACAGTACAGTAAGGTACAGTAGAGTACAGTAAAGTACAATAAAGTACAGTAAAGTAGAATAAAGTACAGTAAGGTACAGTGGAGTACAGTAAAGTACAGTAGAGTACAGTAAAGTACAGTATAGTAAGGTACAGTAGAGTACAGTACAGTAAGGTACAGTACGGTACAGTAGAGTACAGTATAGTATAGTACAGTAAGGTACAGTACAGTACAGTAAGGTACAGTAGAGTACAGTACAGTACAGTAAGGTACAGTAGAGTACAGTAAAGTACAGTAAGTTACAGTAGAATACAGTAAAGTACAGTACAGTAGAGTACAGTAAAGTACAGTAAGTTACAGTACAGTACAGTACAGTACAGTACAGTAAGGTGCAGTACAGTATAGTAAGGTACAGTACAATACTGTAAGGTACTGTACCTTACAGTACCTTAAAGTATCCTATTTGTTGGGTTGGAACCGAGCCCACACTGTTTCGAAGGAACAGTATTTCTAGTTTCCATTGAGATCCTTTTTTAGGTTTCTTAAGGTTTACACATATTTCTTTAGTTTTTCTTTGATATTGGTTATGATGTATCCCACTTTCATAAAACCTGTTAAATCTTGAAACAATATATATTTTCAGTAAAACCATTTGTTAACTGATACACCAACAACCCACCAATTAAAAAAGAAAAAGAACACGTCAGCTAGATTGCTGCATAATGTTTGTGAAGGGGGCACTCAACTGAAACAATGTTGTTTTTGGGGTGCACTAGTAATGAAAGGTTGAGAACCACTGCGTTAAAGGACCATTCCGGCATCAATATCATAATCTATTCAGTAATATATTGCACATAAACATAGATAATTAGATTTCAAATGTGTTAACATTTTCTCCAAAGAACCAGCAGATTCCAAAATCATAATTGGGAATAATCTCTTATAAGAGAGTAAAAAACAAAGAATTGGGTGTGGGTGGAGAGATTTGATTCTTTAATGAGTTTTCTAATCTAGCGTAAGTACGTTAGTGTTTTCAATTTCATGTAATAACGTCACAGTGGTTGGTTTATGGCAACTAGGGAGATTGGTATGCTGTATTAACCAAGACACCCACAGCATGTAGACAAACGCACGCACACGCACGCACACACACAAAGCTACACCAGTAGTACCGTCATAGATATTTATTTTTTATTCTAATTAGACAGTCAGAGAGCCTTAATGACATTTAATGAGCACCAAGCCAAGTCCTAACAATGATGTGTGCACCAGGGATCGACAGCAGAATTAGTAGAGAAAACATGGTGGGTAAACAGGAAAATCTGAACAAATCCTCTGTACTTTGTAGATATTTTGTGATGCAATGCAACACCATAGTGTTGCATTGCCTCAGAAGGTTCACCTTCCAGACATGCACAGACATAATCTCCCCCTTTGTCAACTTTGTAAGTGAATTCTCACCTGTAAGATCAGCCACCCGGCAGTTTTATAAATGGAAGGAAATGTGTCTCTCCTTGATTAAAGATCATGCCTGTCAGAATAGGATGACGTGCGTTCCCAGATCATCCTGTGGGTATCAGTGTAGGGTCACACATTCTGAACATTTGCACAGTTCTGTGTTATGTTGTGTGTTTCCACTGTTGGGTGACATGTCTGTCACTAGCTGTCACGAGTCCAGATCATGAGAGAGGACCATCTGTTCATTTTGGCCTGGTGGCAACACCTCCTACTTAAGCCTGATTTATACTTTATCGTATGGCGGTGGCGCCTGGTGAAAACAGTCGACCTGCAAGCTCACAATTAGTCTTGGAAGACTGACAGAGATTTTTTGAATGTCTCTGTCCATCTTCCAAGGCTACTCGTAGATCTGCCGCTTTTGCTGCACGGCAAATACAATTTGCAAAAGCAGGGAGGTTATTGGCTCCTTCAGCTTGATTTGTACAAAAATAGCCAATCTACAATGTCATTGCACTTGTAGATAGGCAATTTGTGGTGAGTGTCTGAGCGACACCATGATACAGTATGACGTAGTATAAATCAAGCATTCCAGTCCTTGCCTATGAGACGTGGATACGTTCATTTATTTGCAGGTAGCCTAGATCACACACTCATTTATGCATGTAGGTTAGTGAGCGCTGCAGGTACTGTTGGGCATAAGGAGTCCAGAGCTCAAGATGTGATTTCTTTTCCTCTCTTCCATTCCACAGCGTGTCACCGTGCATGCAATCACTTTCCTTTGATGCTGTGTTTACACTGTAGATTGAAAGAATGAAGCTACATTACAATCTTGATGAAGGTCTGATTTTCTTCCCCCTCCTCCTCAGAGGCAATCATCTAGAAGAGTTTTATTGATTGAATACTTTATTAGTCAGAAATGTAAACAGCATGTGCTTCCTGATTACAGTAAGTATACAATTCATCAACACAGCATACAAAATTAACACAACGATACATCATCAAAAAATACAGACACTATAAAATTTACAAAAGAGATGGGGGAAAGTATACAAACCTCCCCTTTTGGACTCCTGATGGGTGTTTAAGGCCAATCGAGTGTTACACATCTTGTAATGGATGGTGTGAGGGCGTTCCACATTTTGGAGGCAGAGCAGCAGAATGAGAGCTTTCCCATGTTTGTTCTAAATTTGGGTGGTACCAGATCATGGTTGGTCGCTCCCTCTAGTGTTGTGGCTGTGGGTGTCACTCACTTTAGAGAAGTAGTTCAACACATATGAGGGTATTGAGGGTACTGCGGGCAATGTCTCTTTGAGTATCTAAAATACCAGTTTTCTGTCTTGTCTGTCTGTGTGTCTGGAGCTAATCTCGTAAATCACTATCGATCAGAGCCAAATTTCTGCTAGTAGGCCGTGTGCCAACTGCCAAAAAATATTTCAACATGCATTTCTCTTTTCTTATCAGGATGTTGTACTGCAATATTTTTTGGACTACTCGCTGCTGACTTTTGGTCACATGAGTCATTCATATATATCAGCTGAAGTTTTAGTTTGGTTCTTAAATCATACATTGTGGGTCACACGATGTAGCGGATGTACAGTAACCTATAGTACTGTATGTCAAACCTACAGCTAACTTCATTAGCAAGCATACTGTAGCAAAAAAATCCTTCATTCAGTCTAACATCTGGTAAAGGGCAGTACTTCCTTGTGTGCATTATGCCAGGAACCTTCTCTTAACTTAGTAACTCATTCCAAATGTTGAATTGACCTAGTGATCGGCATCAGGAGCATTCACAGTAAAATCCTAAATGGCCTGTGCATGTGTTCACATTTTACAGTTTCACATGCAAATGTACAGGGCTGAAAATGATTATCTCTGAACAAAGATGACTTGCCTTAAACTTTGACATTTGAGCTTAAACCAACTGCTATTAGGAAGCAGTTACTAGAGTCCTGGTCATGGTCCAGCCACAACAACACTCTCACTTATCTCTTATTATTCCTCAACTCAGACACTGGGAAAGGAATTCAACCATGAAATCTCTGCTCAACAGAATAGGCACATTCACACTCACACAGCACTCTCACCTCTACTGCAAGCGCTCTATTGCCCATAAAGTGTTATCTTGCTGGCTACACTATAGTGTTGAGCTCATGCATATGATTTATGGTGCAAGTAACTACAAATACAGCATCAATCACAACATTAAAGATCACAGAGAATACCGCAATAAGAATGTTCACCGGAAAATAATTTAACCAATACAACAGCCACATTATGCAAGACACTGCCTCTGGCCTGGGGCAATGCTTTGCCTCCCAGTGTCTGTAAGTCCTATTCCTCTTGTTCTGTGGTAAAATAGTAAATCTACAAACATCCATTGTTGTTAAACACCTGAGCTAAATGTTCCTGTGTAATCTTTGCTGGATCTATTGTCAGTGGCAGAACTACCACTGACGTCAAAGGACATACACTCAAAAAAGATATTGAAGCTGGACATGAAGCTTCAATATCTTGCCAATAGCCAGTATTATTCTCTGACAGCTCAACTCTTTATTTGTCAATGAGCAGGCATGCTGTCTTGCTCTAAAATATCACTTTCCAGCACCATGATTTCAAATAACGATGCTTTAAACAACAATCTGGTGAGTGCAACTGCAATTGCATGCAATTGTAACATGCAATCTATTCTTTTACTTCACACATTCTGCTCAGGTTTCAGTACAATATCACGCACCAAAACGCTATCCCTAATAATAACAACTGATGGAAGGGTACCTGTGGGACAGTATAAGCACACGCAGGAAAACACATTTCTTTGAACATGGCACATCTTATCGAGAACCAGTCCTAATTCCATTTCTCACAGACTGAACTACATTTTATGGAATATTTTCTATATTTTCTATATTGAAAGTAATTTGCTATCTATCCCCCAAAATATGACAAGCTGAACTATAAATGGAGTTGTTTAAGCAGGAATTGTTTTCGTCTCTTTCACTCACCAAAGTGATATATTGTCAGTGTACAACACAAGTGGTTATTTTCAATCTGAAATTGGTGATGTCTGTTCTCTTGGAGGACCTCTATTAGATTGCTAAAAAGTGCGGAGATTGCCTCAGATGACGGAAAATGAATATCAAGTGCAATACATCACTCTTGTCAGGGTACTGAGATGGCAATCTTGGTTGAGAAATTAATTTGATCCCAGCCCAGCCTGACATTGTGAAATGAGTAGGAGTAACATTTCCTTTATTTTCTGTCAATATTCATGATCATAATGATACAACCTTGATCCTTGAATGTTATGGAGAATCGGTATTTCTTTGTCTTGTGGCTGTTGTTGTTCTTGATGTTGATGTTCTAAACTCACTCAGGCTGTCAGCTGTGTACTAGTGCCTTTTGAGTGGTGCTAACTGCTAACCGCTCCTACATCTGGCTTTGTCTGTTTGTACGAATGTTCCGTCCCATCCCACAATGGCCAAGCTTCGTGGGAAGCTTAATGAAATTAACTCATAAATAGCACCACTCACTTCACGTTTTTTTCATTGGGAAGAACTGTCCAGAAGAGGTGTGTGTGTGTGTGTGTGTGTGTGTGTGTGTGTGTGTGTGTGCGTGCGTGCGTGCGTGCGTGCGTGCGTGTGTGTGTGTGTGTGTGCGTGCATGCGTGTGCATGCAAGTGCGTGTGCGCGCACGTGTATGTGTGTCTGGCTAATCTTGTAAACCACAGAACCAAGATTTCTTGTGAAAGCTGTTCAGCAGGCAAGTAAGTAAACTAATATAAAACATTGGGGAAATTTCAAATTAGTTCAAATTCCATGAAATGTACTTTTCAGGCGAATTCACATAAAAGGTAGGATTCTCTGAAGTAAAAAATGATCGTTGAAAGTGGATTAAAGGTGGTTAAATGGATTTTCTGTTGTTACCCAACTGACACGTACCGGTACGTGGAAGACGCATTTGTATCATTCATGTGCTGAATAGAAGGGACAGACCTATGACGTGCCTGAATTCTTCTCAACCATTTCTGAGTGTGAAGAATGCTCAGCCTTGAGGGAATTTGATTACATCTGGCACAAATGTCCACTTGGACTAAAACACATTAAAATCTACACTACACTAAGTATCTGGACAGACACAGACGTAAACGGCAACTGGTGGATGCATACAAACACAATGTGGTATTTCTGGTTTATACTTTGTTGCAATAGCAGATGTGATTTGTTGTGTGTTTATTTATTTTTTTCTGTTGAAAATCTGTTACAGTATATAGACTTGATTGTTCCTGCTTAGCTTGAATTTCCTTTTCCCTTCATGAAGCTTTTGCGTTAGTTTATGCAGGACACGAAAGTCTCACCCGCCTCAGATGTCAGTCAGATCCTTTCCTCATTCACAGATCTGCTGATCATGACAGTCATAATCCAATCAGAGCTCATGCACAATATGGGAGGCTCCTTTAAATAGGTCTCCGCTGCTGCTTAGCTGCCTCCTCCTCCACCCCAGCCTCCACCTTTTGAGTCTGGCAAAGTCTCAAATACTTGTGATTTTATGCCTGCTAATTCAAGCTAATATGTCAATGTTTTGCTATTGACTATTGTATGCCTATGAGTGGTCTTGCTTACTTCCCTGATTTTGCCTCACAAGCATGAATGTACAAAATTCAGGGAACATCTCAGAACGCGGAGCCCTTTAACACCAAGTGTAACTGTATTCTATTGTTGTAATAAATGGTATACTTTGACGTGAGTGTTCCTGACTAAAATATACAAAAGTTAGATTGAAGCATATTCTTAGTTTCCTAAGCATTTTTGCTCACTGGTCTACTCAGGAACAATGCAAAATGTGAATGCATGCCCCACCAGGTTGTGTAATACCAGAGTACCTGTTGTAACATACGCCTGTCTGTCGGTGTCCCATTCATGGCCATTGGCCATATGGAGATCTCTGTATCTGTCCCCCTGATGTTACCAATGTATGCCCATATGGGCATATGCAGTCTGATCGGCCGTGCTGGACAACCAGATCTCCAAATGCCTATACAGTATATGCTCATTGTAAAATTGTCAAAGTACCCTGATTCATCAGCACTTCAGTTGTCAAAAACCTTCGGTCGTTGTCATCACAGATAAATGTGGGATCTTCACCTGGTCACTGGTTGAGAACTGTCATAATGTACAGCACAGCATCTAGTTTATAGTTTACTAGTCTACAACAATGGATTTTAATCCAATTATTTCCAACTCAGGCTAAATTTATGCTTTGTCGCTCGCATTGACACTTTTTCTTCCAGTTGATAATATGTAATTTTTTGTTCGTCATTGTCATGCGGCTGCGGCAAAGTATTAAGCCTAAGCCTCCTCTATACTGTCTCAGTTTATCTATTGTCTGTGAGAAAATGCTTTGGCACATTATGCTGCCTACTCCTGCCAGTGTTTTGGCTGCACTAACAACACTCCACTTTTCTGACTGACTTTGTTCTCCCCAGGTTTGCTTGTGCCAAGACCAGGATCCCAGCAACCCTGTTGCTTTCTTGTTATACAAGATGCCTATATCTCACTGTTCCGTTCGGTTCCATTCGTACACTCTCAGGAAGGTCTTTTACTTTTAAAGTGCCATTTGTGCTTTCTTAAGGGTCAATTTCTTCCCACGTCCCAGGATAGATTTGACCTTTACACATTTGGCTAGGTAAAGCTGACTCCAGCTCCTGCTGTACAACTCCATTATTGATATTTTTTTTACATTCGATCACAACATGACCTCAAACTATGAGGGGTGCATTCCATTTACTTGAGAAAACGACCCTGCTCCCTTACGTGCACATGGCAGCCAGTGGACATTATAATATACTTATAAATATATTTTTTTTATAGTCAAAGAGCCATAAAAACACAGTAGGCCTATAAAGAAAATCCATTATATTAGCCAGTGTTTCCCCCCCTCGTTATTATCAATGTTCAATGGCACTTTCATTTACTTGTACATAAATGTTATTATTAAAGTCTATCAATGATTAAGGCTCACATGATGGATAATTCTCCCTTACAAACAAGAGCTTAAATAGGCTGAGGATGTTTCCTTTGTGGTAAGCTGATTTGAGGTGTTGACATTAGACTGCAGTGAAAACGCACTGATGACCAGCGTTCTGTTGAAAGCCCATGCAGGAAATAATGAGCGGTGGTGGAAAAAGTACTCCAATTTATTTCCTAAGTAAAAAAAAAGTACTGCAATGTAGAAATACTCTTGTTACAAGTAAAAGTCCGGAATTCAAAATGTACTTGAATAAAAGTATGAAAGTGGTGGCATCAAAAAGTACCAAAAGTAAAAGTACAAAATGTTTTAAAATAGCATATCTACAAGCTCACAACGCAACACGTTCTGTAGAGCTAAAGTGTATGTTTTATTGCGACCGTCAGGTCGCAGTTTAGTATCAAAACCTCCACCGGCCGTCCGTCCGTCGGTCGGTCACACGTCACACGTCACACCTTTGCCCTACTCATATCTCCGCATCAGTATGACATCACACTGCTGACATCAGTATGACATCACACCGTACACAAATGACCGTTATATAAGACCGGCATTATCTACCGACAGATTAGTAACAAGATGTCAAAATCGTCTAGGAAGGATGGTGTGAGTCATGCTGGCACCCTTCGCGGCAGGAGGAAGCTGGTGCAATCGACCCCTTGGCTTGTCGGGACCCCTGCCTACTAACGGGGTGGCAGGCTATCACCTCAGACTAGAACCCGTACGGGGTGGCCGACACCAGCCCATTGACAAGAGAGAGGCCTTGATGTCCCTTTACTCTTTGATGGGGTGGCCAGTTGACTAAGAGTTTCCGTTCGGGCCTTCTCGATATTGTACAGATTTCCACGGGAAATCTGGGGGTGGCTGTTACAAAGACCCTCACTCACCTTCACGTCATGTGGCTAGTCGTTAGGTAGCCATAGTTACACGTTGAAGGTTGAATCTCCAGATATGGAGATAACCAACACATCCCTCCATATATGGAGATAACCGACGAATCTCACTAAGTCTGACCTCACAAGCCCCATATTTGGACATGAACAACATATAACTCCATATATAGAGACATAGCTGCTGACATCAGTATGACATCACACTGCTGACATCAGTATGACATCACACCGTACACAAATGACCCTTATATAAGACCGGCATTATCTACCGACAGATTGTGGAGATAAGCGACCAACGGTCGCGTTGGTCGCTTATCTCCCGATTAGGGAGTCTTACTAGTAATATAATAATGTATACCTGCAAAGTAACTACTACAAATAATTGTGGTGGAGTAAAAGTGCAATATTTGCCTCTGAGATGTAGTGGATTAGAAGTAAAAGTACTGAAAACTCCAGTAAAGTAAAACATACCTCAAAATTGTGCTTAAGTACAGTTCCTGAATACATGTACTTAGTTACTTTACACCAGTGATGATGAGCCAAGTTGAGGGAGGACAGATGAGGAGGGGGACAAGAAAAGCCTCTGTGTGGGAGGAGGTTAGTTGGAAGCACGGATGCTGGTAGCGGGAGATGAGTTGGCGATGTCTCTATTTTCCATCTGATCACATGAATTCACATGGGGATGATTATTGTGTAAAAGACCCTTAAAATGTACGCCTATTTGGCTTCGGATCCCCCATCTGAAAAATTTCTGTGACAGGGATGCTCTGAGAGCAGTGGCAGGGATGCTCAAATGGTGCTCTCAGAGCACCTTAAATTATATGCATAGAAAAATCACTAAAACTACAGAAAGAAGTAAATGAAAACATTTTAACACTCTTTTTACACTTTTATTTTCTCTGACGACTATCTAAAATATAAACCCTTGTTTGTAAAAAAAACAAAGTTGTCCTTTAAAGTGGTAAAACTGATTTTTATACTATATCAACTAATTTTGCTGGGGACCCCCTTGAACACCCTCAAGGACCCCTGAGGGTCCCAGGACCCCACTTTGAGAAGCACTGGATAAATCATTGCATGCAGGAGTGTTAAGCAATACATTACCTGAAACAGTGCAAATGAAACAGTTGATAGATATTGTTTAAAATATCATTTGTGTTAGCAATCATCCTGAAGCACAAGTTCTGCATTTTACAGCACATAGATGGACATGCTGCTAATCAAGTTGAATCAGGCAGCTGAATTAAATCAAATATTCTGCCAGAGCATGGAATAACATCTTGCGTCCATCATGTGATTCTTAATCTTGTATAGAGGCATCGATATACAGTATAGGTGTCATTAAGTGTGCCTGCCATGCAATGGCAAAACACTTATTGTAATCCGCCATACTTAAGTAAGTAAGTAAGTACATAATGTCGCCACAAAATTTCGGCACGTAATAAGTGCCGCACAATTTACGCCACCGCCGCAATATATACATCAAAACGTGCGGCTCGGCCGGGAATGGGGTGCTATTACTTTTCTAAGAGAAAAGTTGTATCGTTTAATTGATATTAATTTATTAGTGAATTAATTTTACCCATTGACTTATAATGGGAATCGCAAAAACTCACATTCAATATTTTTTTCTCGCAAACCATAGGGGCTACAGTTTCAAAACTTGGAGAGGAGATTTATAATGATATCAAGGATTAAATACAAAATAATTTCGTCAGTTGGCCTCATGGTGGCGCTATAACAGTCCACTTTACCTTTCGGCCTGTAACTCTTGAACCGTGGGTCGGAAAATTAAAATTCCTTTTTCCCTGGATTCCTTGGGTCATGACGCATCTCCTCATATAGGCCACACCCATTTGATTTTCCGCCATTTTGAATTTTCTTCAAAACACACTTTTTGCTCCTTTTCCTACATATTTTCTCCAAATGTCACAAAAATCAATACACACGATCTATGGACTCATGCGATAAACATATTTAAACGATATTTTGATAGTCCATACCGTTCTTCCGTAACAGGGTTCCAAAGTTAGCGGGAGGAGCCCGTTTTGTAAGAAGTAGCCATAAATCACAAACGAAACATCCAGTCAACACCAAATTTTAACCACAAGTGGGGGGCGCTATACTGAACATATACCCAAAAGCATTTCCACTTCGACCCATAGGGGGCACCACAAACGCGCAAAACGTAACCGTTTCATGCCAAAACGTGTTTTTCAGGGGGAACGACCCTCTCAAAACGAAACACTAACACCAACCGCTACACAAGGTTGCACAGACTTAGCGAGCTGCAGGCACACTTAAAATTTCTTAGAAATTTTCTTTTCTAGTTCATGATTGCAAAGACTGCTATGAATTTCATCCTGGCCTCCATTTATAAATGCTATGCTTTCCAGCATGCTACTGTAGATGTTCATACTGTAATTAGCCAGAGGATTGTGTTTCATAAAGAACTAGAAAAGAACATTTCGAAGAAATTTTAAGTGTGCCTGCAGCTCGCTATTTGTGTGCAACCTTGTGTAGCGGTTGGGACTGTGGGACCACCCACTGAGTTTGAGACCAGTAATGTGTTGGGAAGTGGAGTTATGGCTGTTTAAAGCCCAGCCAATTGGAAGACAGAGGGGGCGGGGCTTAAACAATTACAGCTCATTCCTATTGGCCATCTAAGTACACACAGCAAGTTTCGAGACGGTACCATGCTGCAAACTGGAGATATAGCCGTTTAAAGCTCAGCCAATAGGAAGATAGGGGTGGGGCTTAATAGGGGCGGGGCTTAAGTAATACGTCCCTATTGGCCGTTTAAGTCCAGACACCAAGTTTCAAGTCAGTACCATGCTGTGAACTGGAGTATTGGCTGTTTAAAGCCCAGCCAATAGGAATACAGAGGGGGCGGGGCTTAATCAATTACAGCTCATCCCTATTGGCCGGAAAAAGACCAAAGTTGTGTGAGCATTTTACATTTTAAATGACGTTGCTAGGCAAAAGTATGGCAGAGTTATGTGGCGCCAAAGTTTCTGGGTTTTTTTCAGTCCCCCATTCAAAGTCAATGGGGGTTTTGGGCGTAGTTTTTTGCGAATTACGTCACCATGGTAACACGGATCGGAAATAAAAGTAATAGCACACCATTCCCGGCCGAGCCGCACATTTTGATGTATATATTGCGGGGGTGGCGTAAATTGTGCAGCAGTTATTACGTGCCGAAATTTCCCCCATTCTAAGTCAATGGGGTTTTTGGGTGTCGTTTTTTGCGAATTACGTCGCAATGGTAACGCGGATCGGAAAGAAAAGTAATAGCACACCATTCCCGGCCGAGCCGCACGTTTTGATGTATATATTGTGGCGGTGGCGTAAATTGTGCGGCAGTTATTACGTGCCGAAATTTGCAAGGAACTTACTTACTTACTTACTTACTTAAGTATGGCGGATTACAATAAGTGTTTTGCCATTGCGTTGCATGGCAGGCACACTTAATGACTTTAACAACTTGTCCTATCCTTCTCAATACTGTAACTTCTAGTCTAAAATGTCTAATAGCACAGGTGCTGTTAATGGTAGGCTACTATGATATATTCATTTATTTTATTTTTCTCTCCACCAGGCTGAAGGCGTGGCCGAGTTTTCACCCCTGTCCGTCCGTGTGTCAGTGTGTGTGTGTGTGTCCGTCTGTCCCTGAGCAGCTAATATCCGGCACCGTTTGACCGATCGGCATGAAACTCTCTGGAGGCAAAGTAAAAACTGCACGCACGTTGCTGGGTAAGTTTAGCTTAAAGAAAGAATCTGTTGCAAGAAACATATTAGCTTTCCAGACAATTTACCAAAACAAGCCACAAGGAACCCATACTTGAGGTTTTTGTTGTTTTGACCCACATGTACAGGATTATGCAATGGCAATGTAGTCTACTAAACGTTATAACTCAAGAAGTACAACCAAGATTATTGCACAGCTTTGCATGAGGATTCCTTCAAATGCACCATGAAATAAGCTTTTGATACATTTGATACATTTTTTCATATGGCAACAAAAAATTTACAGTATTATCTTTGTGTTCTAGTTTTCAAAACTATATTAAATAAGGAACATTTATCACATTTGAATACACTTGATATATACTTGAATACACTTGATACAATTATATGTTTGGACATAATGCAAATATTATACAATATTATCAAAACATGCATTATCTTAAATTCCTTAAGAGCCTTTGCTCTGTCTGAAGTTAAACACCTAACCCCTAATGTGTTGACTACCAACTCAGTAGCCTCGGAAACCCAGGCCTTTAATTTGGCGATAGGAAAAAAATAAAACCAACTCAGTGACCTTGTGGTTAGAGTGTTTGGTGGTCTCTGGGTTCAATGCCTGGCCAAGTCATCCGGAAGGCTATGGTACTCCAAATGCCTCCCTGTTTGGCACTCAGCAGCAAGGTTTTGATTGGGGGTAAGTACCTACAACATACAAGCATCATGTCCACAGAGTATACTTGTGCATCAAGCCGCTTCACGCTACAGAAACAGGAGATAGGCTCCTGACCTATGGGTCAAATGACCGTTGGTTCCCATGGTTACTATACTTGACTCCTTCATTGACTGGATTCTCAGGGGTCTATCCTTGGCACCTTCATTTCCCGCCCCCTCTACACCACCAAAAAGAGCTAATCTACAAGCTCTCAATGAGCTTGTGGAGCTAATATTTTGGTGACAAACTTTTTTGTTTGCCTATTTTCATAGAATGTTCACCTATTGTGACCAGAATAGCGAGACTATAGGATTCAAGTCTAGATAGATAGATACCTTTATTATCCCAAGGGGGAAATTCAGTTCCATGGGACGTGACAGTGAACAAGTCTGAGTTTATTATCTATCCATCCATCTATCCATCTATCCATCTATCCATCTATCTATCTATCTACTGTATCTATCTATTTACGTGTATCTATCCATCCATCCATCCATCTAATCTTCTTCTTCTTCTTGTTATTGTTGTGTGTGAGCTTGTGAGTGTATCACAAGCGAGCTTGTAGTATACAAGCTGACTTGTTTACTACAGCTAATAAAATCATTACTAAATATTTCATGTGAAATGACTGACGTTGCCCGTATAGCCTTTTAGTAAGTGGGATAATGTGCCTCTGCATCGCATCAATCCTGCATCACCCTGAAGGGGTTTATTTTCCAATAATAACTCACTGTACTACATTATCCTTTACATAATACTACCCCCCCCCCCCCCCCACACACACACACACACAAGAAAAACAACAAAACAAACAGAATGTCAATTACAAAATGTATTTACATTTACGTTTTAACCGTGTGTTGACGTGTCCAACAACAGAACAGTGCTTAGGTCATAGAAACATTACAATTGACCAATAGTAAATAGCACCATGATCAGAGACACAGCGGACACAACAACCTTGTGATCTGAAGAGGATCGCGGAAGGAGTAAGTGACAGAACCAGAACAGAGGCTAGCGATAAGAGGAATAGAATAGAGAGGTGTAGGAGTATTTCTATTCTTTTGTTCCTTTGTTCTTTGCCACCCCCCCAAACCACACATACTGTAATTACAGCGTCCCATTTTTTTCCTCATCTATAAATGGAGACAGGACAGAGAACATTAGAAGTACAGCACGGAAAGGTACTACTCATTCTAGTAGAATGAAAGACTATCTTGTAACCAATTGATCACAGGTTTGATCACTGTTGGCAGCTCTCGTTTCACACAAGATATCAAAGTAGCAAATATAGAAAACAAAAATATGGAAATATAAAGCCTGATCATTGCTAGTGTGTGGTACTGAATACTGATTTGAGACCATTTCTTAACTTTGTTTTTACCATCTCTGTGTTTCCATACTGTTGGCATTATCACCACGACCCTAACAGAACCTGCCAGACAGGAACCCGCAGCAGGTATGCCCTGCCACAGCTGCAATCACCTCATTCAAAAAGGTTCT
>NC_137826.1:33543151-33880651 GCF_963921795.1 Nannobrachium achirus
TCAAAGTTAGTAAGTTATTTATTTATTTAGTTAGTTGGTAAGTTAGTTAGTTTGTTTGTTCTGACAACTTCTGAGTCAGATCGCTTAATATTTCATAATGAAATCATGACATTATCAGCACCCCAAGGCATCATATTATTTTGCCACTTGGTGTGTTTGTAATCCGACACTGACAACAAGGATGCCCTTTCACGCACCGTGTTGACACTGAGGGAATGATCATAACCGATTGCAATCCTCGGTATGCAACTCAAATTGAGGCAAGCATTGAGTCGACCAAAGTCAGCTTGGCACCGCTCGCCACTCGCCAGGGGCACCCACTCTGCGTGGGCACTCGTTCGGCTATGACCTCATGCACTCAGGCATGCCTCACAGACTGCTTCTGACAGCACGTCTGCCTTGTCGATCGAGTTTTTATCTTGTTTTCATTGTTTTTAATTGTGTTTTGAATATTGAGTGCACATGGTTCACATTATGCCTGAGGCATCACATTCTCACCCCAAAGCATCAAATGTAACCTCCAGACTCATCAGATACTAGCCCTTGGTCAAATGTAATGTCTTGGGGTGAGGATATGTTGACATAATGCAGTCTCAGCTCAGCTGCAAGTCATAAAGTACTGGACATGGTTGTGTTTTGTATTGCACTAAAATGATTTTTGGGTAGCAGTAGCCTACGCCAGAATGTTGCTACAGCATCATCAGTTCTTCAGCAAAATGCACAGCTCCCACAAACACATCCCGATATTATAGTTTGTGTTTTGTGTGAGGGATTATGTGTGCATTCATATGCCGCTTTATGTGTTTGTATGTATAAGAGAGAAAGAGAGACAAAAAGAAAAATGTTTGATACTGTAATGTAGCACATTTCAGAAATTATTCAGGATATATCTGACCAGAGGTAAAACACCTGTGAGATCTCAGTTAGAGAGGCATAATAGCTGTGCATATTGCTGGAGAAAGAGTGTGTTGCTTTATGGCAGAGCTGAAACGCATGATGAAGGAGTCTATTAGCGTGCACACAATCAGAGGGAAACACACCAGCAAACCCAAAACAGCCAGAGACTGGGGCATTTATTTTTCTCATTAGTGTGTGGCAAATTAAATCAATCCTTCAGACCAGTACTTCTGAGCACCTCGGAACCCAATTCTCATTCAACAGACAACATCTAAAAGACTAATCATTCCAGTCCCTCGGCCTGCAGTTGGGGAGAACCTCTCCATTCACTTCGTTCATACACTGCATCTGTGACACTGAAGTCCCCAGGGCACACGCGGGCTTCCACAGATGCTGCTGCCAGACTAGTGCTCTCGTCTATGGCCCTTATTTGGGAAGAAGAGATATGCGAGGAAAAAAAGAGAGCAGAGCTTTATATCCTTGACAGCTCATTACCACGGAAACAGCCTTGGCTTGACTTCGCCGGCCACCCCACCTTACTGGAAGAAATAGACGAGGGGGGGGGGGGGGGGGGGGGGGGGAGAGCATAGAGGAGAAATGAGAGCGCAATAATATGGAGACGCTAACTGTATCTCTAATTAAGACGCTAAACGACAGTGGGGTGGTCTCTCATGATTTCAGCTCCTATTATCTTCTTCAAGTGTGGCATAAACACTAGACACAGTAGTGTACGACCGTGTGAGTGGGGAACACTTTGCAATCTATGACTGTCTATGATAAAGTGTATGACACCACATTAATGTAAAGTTAAAAAGGGACGGTCATGATTAATAAAGTAATCTGTAATAAAGAGACACCTGGAACAGCTATTTATAAAGATGAGCATACTATTTAATCACCCAGTTCAGCACACAATGCCACTTTCATGCACAGTGGTGAGAGAGTTGCATGAATTTATTAGTCTCTGTGTTTACTTCGGGGTACTGTATATCCCTTTCCAATCAAAATGGTTAAGCTTTTGCCAAATATGTTTTCCTTGCATAAATAAACCCCAAGCATTGTTTATACTATTCTTTCTTGGACTTGGACATTTTGCCCATATCATGTGGCAACAGGTTAATCTTTGAAATGTTCTATGCATACAGTGAAGATAAGTCACTAGTAGCCTGTAGCTTAAAATGCATATCAGTGGTGGTGGGCGGCTTTCACTGCATTTTAACCTTGATGACTCCTGTGTTCAGTCAGTAATGTGAATGGCCATAGGGTATTCTTGTAGCCCTATACAGTGGCTGTAGTTTTCCTCTTGACCTTTTCTCTATCAGGTGAATTCGTCTAAAGTCAGTGGTGGCTGGGGGTGTGGGCGCACCTTGTTATTAAAGTTCTCCAAGGAACATTCAGATTTTCCACTATGGACAATTTTCACAGCAGCCATTTGGATGGGTAAAAATGCAGCTGAAGGTAATAACATGAGGAGTGGTTGTGTTTCATTTAGTTGTTACTGTGTGCCAATATTCACTTATCTGTAGGAACTGGCACACATGCAGGAATAGAAGCGTCTCTGTTTGTAAATGAAACACACCCACGCAATTAATGTGTTTACTTGTGAAAAATGTGTCCATCATTAACTGTGTGGATATTTGGTCTCAGGTTATTTTCCATTAACTGGTTGAATGTTACTCTTGCATAAGATTTACTGGGAGTTATATCTGGGAGTTATATCTCAGATATTTTGCAAGTAAACTGATGGTGTTTCCCTGGTCATAATCTGGGAATCTCCACGCAAGCCCTGGTGTTCTCCGCAGCTGAATACTGTGCTCCAGCCTGGTGCAGAAGCCCACACGCCATAAAAAAAACGCTCTTAGGACCATAACTGGCTGCCTGAAGCCCACCCCCGTGTTCCACCTGCCAGTACTAGCAGGAATCGCCCCGGCCGGCCTTCGACGAGAGGCTGCTAGCCTCGCCCTGGCAAGGAAAGCCCAACATCACCACAAGAGTGCTGCCTCTAAATAGACTTAAGTCCCGCCACCATACAGCAGGGCGGCACAAGATCTGCTCGGGTCCATCCCTGAGGACCTGTCTACAGAGGCATGGTTGGCGGCAGCCTGGAAGTGGGAGTGGGAGTCGGCTGGGCCAACACGCATCCACTGTTACATCCAGGACCCGGGAGGCGGCATCAAAGGAGAGGAACTGCCACGCCGGCAATGGACTCTGCTGAACCGCCTGAGAACCTGGGTCTGATGCTTCAAAGTAAGTGTCCATGCAAAAGTGGGGCTTGGCGGACGGAGCAGCATGTGAGTCTGGGGAGCAGACCGCTGACCACTTAATCAACCTCTGTATAAACCACCCTCGGAGGCCGGCCTCTTCGATGTGGGACCTGAGAAGAGGGCGTGGCTGTACGCTACTGATTTGGACATCTGATGATGACACACGAAAGAAGAAGGTGGTCATAATCTGGGCTTGATATAAAGCTTTTAGCTATACAGCAGTACCTCAATATGAGGCCCATGTCTACAGTATATAATGCATTAAACTTCATATTTGGCAGACGATTCAATTCGATTCAATTCAATTCAATTGAGCTTTATTGGCATGAGAAAACATACGTTTACAACATACGTTTGCCAAAGTGTCAAAATATAATAAACATTTATACAGTTGGAGGGGATACAGCATTGTGTAAACAGAGCTATGTCACATTTTGTTACATGTTATGTATACAGGTTATAAAGCTTTTTGAAAGAACTAGCAGAAATCTTTTGCAGTCGCTTTGGGACAAAAAGCTAAACCTTTCCTCAAAACAAATTTAAAAGTATATACAAAAAAAGCCTTTAAAATGCGTTTAAAGGTAGCAGCTCTGTTTATAAGTGCACTAGGTCTAGAGGTCACTCAATGGTTAGTAGTCCCTAGGGTGCTTGTATTCCATTCGCTAGCCTTCTTTTATTGCATCAGTTCACTAACAGACACTAACAGACAACAGTTTGGACATAGGAACCTATAACGTAGCTATTTCGGTCTTTAAATGAGGTGTGGTCAGGTGCATTATTGCTGCATTTCTATCTTAGGTGGAGTACTAAACATTTGAAAGTGATTGCGCCTTACCAGCTCTGACCTGGTCTAAGGTCTAGTGCAGTCCCCCGAGCACAGTATTTTGCTGGGGGCTGCACAATATACACATACTGTAATACTTTATCTGTATACTGCACACTGTACACTACAGTATATAATATTTTAAGCAGATTACAATGCATTATACCGCTAAGTATGTTTATTATACATTATAGACTTGGCTTGGCTTCATATAAAGTGTTATAAATAATCTATCATTAGAGTCTCTGAAATCAGAAGACAGTTTTGCAACTCTATAACTTAGTATGACAAGTGAGTTGAATTTCAACAACCTGATGAGAGGCTATGGGCAGTGGAGATGTACTCAGGTCTTTTTAGTTGATAGTGTAAGCATCACTAAGGACTCCTGAATTGTAATCAGTTAGGGACTCCCTCCAGACCACTCTGGTTGTCGCAGCATGGCACATATGCCCACACACCAGCAAGACATCCTTTATTCTTTGTGGCATATTACTTTCCAAAGCCTGTGATGTGTATTCCCTCTGCGCTGCACTCCTGACAAACACTAATGAAGCCATACAGTAGGTACTGCATCTGGAATAGCAACTGTAGTTAATTTTCAGTTAACGTATACCAGCAGTTGAGGTGAACAAATCAATCCTCACACTGGAACAATGCCTCTTTCCTGTGGAAAGCCGCAAATCAAGTCACCTGCTCATCGCCAGTCAACTCGGCTCCCTCAAAGGCCGTAGGACAATGGAGAAGTTTAGCATTCAAAATTCCCTGCAGGGGTTTTACTTGTGTCATATTTATTAACGGTTTAACTCGGGAAATGCAGTTTGCTTTCATGCAGCTTTCATTTTTCCTCTGTTGAGACATAACTAACCATTATGTGGTTTGTGGTTGCACTTGTCTACTGAATTGCTAAAGACACACAAAAAAGAAAAAGAAAAAATAAACGCTATCCAATAATTCGCTCAGCAGCTGATGTTCCAAATGTATGACAGCAGGTAGGATGTGATTTCATATATACCATCATGGGGTTGTTTTTATTCAAACACCGTGATGTTGCTGCCGTTGGGCACCACTGTCAAAAAATGTGATGCACGCCTCCGCCCATCTAATTGCAAATCTCGAATCCATATTTCTTTGCCAAAATGTCATGAACTGATCTCAGAGTTTCATTTCATGCGGAGTTTCAAGATTTGTCTCAGTTTGAGAGAAAGTTTCGGCTGCCAATGGGGGTAGACTTAAAAGAACGAGGCTACGCAAACATCTGGCCTTCCATTTTAATTAGGCTTGACTCATAGGCATGCTTTACTTGTTCCTCCAGTGTGGTGAAGCTCCTTGGCCTTGACAACTACCTGACAATAAATTGACTTAATTAAAAGCAGAACACCAGCTGGAGCAGATATCAATGCCTCTCACATTTCGGAGTGCTGGAGAAGTCTTACATTCCCAGTATAATAATATGATGGATCTACCCATCTACAGTATGAGAGATTTTGGATAGTTCATACTAAACTCTTGAGGATTTGCTGAGATGGGAACACTAGAATTTTCATTATATTCTCTTCACATTCATTAATAATTAGCTGCTGTCAATCACAATAGAATGAGACATCTAAATACTTGTACAGTACATGTATATAGGCCTAATGGTGTGTTACTTTGTGTGTATACATTGTGTTAAAAAAAGGGGGGGGGGGGGGGGGAGAGACTGGAAAACAGCATTGTGTGTAAAAAAAAGTATAAACACAAGTAACGTCTATAAGTGATTCAGAGGGAGAGTTCACATTTTGAAATCACTGTCTGTTTTCATGAGAAGTGCAGTGGAGTTGATAGTAGTAGTGGCTTGTATAGTACTTTGTATAGTACTTTGTTCGCCCCTTGTTTAAACCACAATCCCTCCAGACACCATGGGACGCACCACCAGAGTTTAAATGTCTGATCCAGTTTGCCACATGAACAGAATCAAACTGAGAAGTGGAGGTATTTGAGTAATTCAGCTCAAGGAGCTTTTTAGCTTGAGGGGCTATACCATTGAATCAAACTTTCTACTTTGCAGTACTAGGGCACAGCATCCTAAACGCAACAATAAAAAGATGCTAGATTGAACTGGAACTTAAATACTGTCGATTCACTTTGACACAATTACGTACTAAGGCTCATTTTTCTATACAGTGCACTCAAATCGGTAGGGGAATTAACACTTGAAGAATTTGCTTAAAAAGCTATGGTGAAGGTGTGGTTTTAACGATGCTATCCATGAATAGAGTTTCTACTTCCGGTTTCTAGCTCATGGGACACAGAAACAACACATAATGAAGACCAGCAACATTTGTACTTACTATATATCATGCCTGCTTGACTTACTCGAAATACAACAATTTCAAGTTTGCTTTTTCATGTCTTTGTATTATGGAACAATTTACAGTGTAAAATAAGCCTTTATGCTATCCATGAATAGAATTTCTTCTTCCGGCTTCTAGCTCATGGGATACAGAAACATCAGAAAAAGAAAACCAGCAACATTTGGACTTTACTGTATTATATATGCCTGCCTGCTTGACTTACTGGAAATACAACAATTTCAAGTTTGCTTTTTCATGTCTTTGTATTATGGAACACTTTACAGTGTAAAATAGGGCTTTCATGCCAGGTACAATCTTGCAAACTGAGGCCGCACGTCTGACTACACTTCCCAACAGGGGACTATAATGACATGGAAACAAAGGAAATTGTTTTGTTCCTTTCAACTTTAGAGAACATTAATGGTGTGTCGTCTATTGATGGCATTGCATGGGCCCCCTGTGAGCGTGTTACAGCTGTTTTACATTCAGGCTGACTCAAGAGGTGACATATTCCAGAAATTATTTATTCTGAAAGAATAAAGTGGAAAACACAATAGAAAACCACGAGCTGGGCCTCGGTGGGTTTATTGGTTCAGATGTTAACTGACAACTGAACTTTGACAGAACAAATGACAATGTAAAGCAATAACAATATGTCAAAACTACAGTAGGCCTATACCAGTAAGACTCCCTAATCATCCATAGGTCGCTTATCTCCACAAATAGGGCAAAAATTTGTTTTTCCAAAATCTTCCTGATCCATGTTGATGAGATGAGTGTAGACATGCTGTGTAGTGATTTTCGTGATTTTAGGGCAAAATCTGTAGGAGCAGTGTCCAAAAATGTGTTTCTAAAAATCGGCCTGAAGGTGGCGCTATATGGGACAGATTCATGTTGATGGGATGAGTGTAGACATACTGTGTAGCGATTTGCGTGATTTTAGGGCAAAAACTGTAGGAGCAGTGTCCAAAAATGTGTTTTAAAAATCGGCCTGAAGGTGGCGCTAGAAGAGGGGCATGTGAGAAATGAGGGGTGGGGTCTCCGCGTTGCCTTGGCGGACGAATAGGTACCGGCCCCGGCTCTCCCGGACGCTCCTAGCCCGAGTTACGGCATTTTATGTGAGCTGCAGTGGAGGGGGTCCTCCACTGGGGGCGCCACCACTTTTGCATCCGTTCTGGAGCACCAGGAGTGGGTGGTCCCCAGGAATTCCCCGTGAGCAGCCCCGTTGGGGTGGTCATTTGGTCATTTTTGCACATTTGGTCATTTTTTACACCTGGGAGTCCCCGAGGGACCTGGGGGTCCCTGGAGCTCCGGGGGTCCTTGGAGGTTGTAGTTTGCCAGGTAAAGAGTGTGTGTGCAAAATGTGGCATGGATGGGTGCAACGGTTGTGGAGATATGAGCAGGGCAAAAGTGTGACGTGTGACGTCTGACTCACGGAGGGACATTTTTTTACACCTGGGGGTCCCCCAGGGACCTGGGGGTCCCTGGAGCTCCGGGGGTCCTTGGAGGTTGTAGTTTGGCAGGTAAGGAGTGTGTGTGCAAAATTTGGCATGGATGGGGGCAACGCTTGTGGAGATATGAGCAGGGCAAAAGTGTGACTGACTCACTCACTCACCCACAGACAGCCGGTGGAGGTTTTGGTAGTAAATGCGACCTACGGTCACAATAAAGAATTATAGAGATATTCAAAATACAGTAATAACCACACAGACACTATATACTGTATAACTATTTAAAATCTAACCGTCACTAGAATAACAATAAACATAGAATAGAATGTTATATAAAATGTAGCTACTGTAATCTACAAACGACATACTACAATGCATACGTTTCACTAAATAGACATCCTGCATTAATGACAAACTATAAATGCATAATGTGACATTTACCCACCTGAAAGAATAAATTGAAAACACAATAGTAAGTCGGCCGGTCCTAAGAGGCTTTACGGTTTCAGGTGTTAATTGGCAACTGAAGGACACAGCGCACGCTCATGTTATATGCCTGCAGGTGGTCCTGTGTCTTTTACAACACCAATAGAAATTGGTGTAAATAACACATTCAAGTGGCCAATTACATGTAAATATCCTGCGGGTATGTACCACACTCTTTCGCCCACATTTCAAAACGTTGTCTGACATTTTACACCTTTAAGATCTTCACTATTATAATAGTATGTCTGTGAACTTCATGCAACTTTAAAGGAGCTATAGTCAACTTTTTCTTGAAAAACGGATGCTAAAATAAAAATAATGTTTCGAAAATATTTTATAAAGAAATAAGCATCATATACTGTATGTGTTTCTATTCAAAAATGACCACAAAAAGCGTAACATAATGATAAAATAATCATTTTGGCCATTGTCGGACCGACACTTTGTTTACATTCTAGTCTATTCTTTGATAGTGTTAGACTAGGATGTAAACAAAGTGTTGGCCCGACAATGACCAAAATGATTATTTTATCATTATTTGGTCATTTTTTAATTGAAACACATATATGAAGCTTATTCTTTTATAAAATATTTTCGATTTTTTATTTATTTTAGCATTCGTTTTTCAAGAAAAAGTTGACTATAGCTCCTTTAACTCTGGGCTACACGGTTACCGTAAACACGCACTCACACTGCAGCTTTAAGTGTGGGAATGATAAAGTTGTAACTCACTGTAGCCATGCAAAAGTAAACAGCCCTCAATTATTTATGGCCAACAATATTCAATTCTGTTTACTCACACATCCATACATATCATCACTGTCGGGCAGAAACCTTGTACCTTCAAGTTTCAAAATGGTATGTTCTTTCGTACATTAAAGCCCTACTTCATCATACAAGAGTGTTGCACAAAAGTAGTGAAAATAGCAGATCTACAAGCACACAACGCCTTACGGTGTGAGGCGTTGTGTGCTTGTAGATCGGCTATTTTCACTACTTTAACTTGTTTTTAAAATAACTGTAAAAAGCTGTTTTTTTACATACAAGGTTTTCGCCCGACAACGACATTATGGCAACGTGGAAGTCAGATAAAACATCATCTTCAAGGTTTATTTACGAAAAAGCACATACTGTAGTATACTTAAAATGTGTCTACAGACTATCAAAACTATCCAATGCAACCCTTTTTCCGTGGAGAGAAAAAATCCCTATACTGATCCTGCAGGGGATCTTCACTTTTAGTTATAACTCTTTAAGACCTGAGGCTGATTCTACACGTGCCCTGTTCTAAATCTTTGAAGGTTGGTCCGGCGGTTCTCGATGCGTGAACTGAAGAAGCACACGCAGGCATGCACAGACGGACGTAAGGAAGGACAGACAGACAGAGATTTTGCTAATATACCGGTATAGTAGGATGGCCTACCTTCTGGATGGCTTCTATTCTATTCTATGTCATAATAAAACATTTAGTCAAAATTTTGTCTCAAGTGCAACGCAACACATTGTGAGCTTGTAGATCTCCTATTTCTGCGAAGAGACTTGGTGCAATTTGAATTACATGATGGCTGATCCGATAACAATATTGAAAACTCAATTCATGTGGAAGTCATCTGGCATACTGGCATACATATTAACAAGCCCATATTGAAATAAATCTTGGTCCACTACTTCCAAACCTTAAATCCACAGTAAAAAATTTAGGTGTAACCTTCGATCCAGACCTCAACCTACAGCAGCACGTTAAAAAAGTCATCCAATCTTCATTTTATCACATCAGAAATATCTCAAAAATCAAATCATTCCTGACACCCCCTGACCTGTCCAAAGTAGTCCATGCCTTTGTTTTCTCACGCCTCGACTACTGCAACTCCCTGTATACCTGTCTCTCCAAAAAATCCATCCACAGCCTCCAAATGGTTCAGAATGCCGCAGCCCGTCTACTAACTAACACTAGAAAATATGATCATATTACACCAATCTTAGCATCCCTCCACTGGCTCCCAATTGATTTTAGAATACATTTTAAAATCTTACTCATTACATGCAAGGCCAGGATGGGCCTTGCCCCCGCCTATATAGCCGACCTGGTGACCAATTATGTGCCTCCCCGTACCTTGAGATCGGCAAACAAAGCACTCCTGGACTTTCCGTCTGGGAACGTTAATTCCAAAGGACGTATGGCCTTTTCTTTTAGAGCCCCTACCCTGTGGAATGCCCTGCCCCTAGAGATCCGCCTCGCAGAGTCTGTCCCCCGTTTTAAATCCCTTCTCAAAACTTATTTCTACAGACTTGCTTTTAACCCTTAACCCCTTATCTCAATGTTATTTGCAAGGTTCTATACCATTTTGTTCCTTTTACCATTGTGTAATTAGGTATTTACTTTGTATTGTTTTTTGCATTGTTCTTTTAACATTTTAACCTTTGTATGTCTTTGTTCTGCGTCCATTTGCTGTTTTGTTCTGTGTCTCATGTAAAGCACTTTGTAAACTTTGTTTTAAAAAGGTGCTATATAAATAAAGGTTTATTATTATTATTATTATTAAAATTACTGTAGCCTAATTATCAGATTTTAGGACTTTAGTGTTGAAAATGTTTGTGAGTCGCCTGGGGGACCCTGCTCAACCAAGTACACTATTAGGGTTCATGTGTTTAAAATATACACAAGCTGTTTTCAGCTTATGATTACCTCTGGGTATGTCACATACTATAGGCAAATATTACCCACCACTTGGCCATTGCAATGACACAACATTCAAAAACACACACACAAACTGTTTTCAGCGTATAACCTCTGGGTATGTCATAGGCAAATATTTCCCACTGTGTGCCAGCTCTGTGAGAAGTCTTTCCAGAACCTCTAATGACATCCCACAGAGATCTAACGTTCTGAGAATCTGTCACTACCAGCATCCAAGACTTTTTTTTTTTACCCACTGGGTATTACTAATGGCAAAAAGACAAGATTATGTTGCAAGATTAAATAAAATGACTTTCTCATAATACACTAGGTATTCAACCTCTACATTTTATGGATGAACATTAATCGACTTCAGCATGAAATAGTGAAGTAAGAAAGGAAGTACATTTAAATAGATGAATAAAGCATTCCTTAGATATAAAGTTTTTGGTTTTATGTCATGCCAATGATCATGCTGCTTTCTTTTTTTGTTTATTTTTAGAATGGTAGTGTAGCAAGAAAAAAGTGTAACAAATCACAAAACATTTGAGTGTCACTGAATGAAAGTGCTCACTTTTATTGTCTGAATAAATTCTCCAAAATAGCCGATCTAAATAGAAAATCTTATTTCTTTAATGCAATTTTCTGAGCTCCTTCAAGAGTCATAATAGGCTCCAAGATTTGTCTCAGCGTGCAGCATGTGAATACTGATGAACAACCCCAGTAGGACATAAGTGTAGGGAACAACAAGTACTCACTTAGCCATTGTAAAAGTGTACTTTCCTTTCTGATGATGAACAACAGCGCATTTTAACCACTTGAGCCCTATTTGAAAAATAGCTAAAATAGCCAATCGTTGACTGGCTATTTTCGCAAATTATATTTTATTTTAGAAAGGTTTACAACATTTTTGAAAGAATATTTTGTTTTCACATGGAAGGTTTTCACCTAATGACATGCCCATAATAGGGAAGCCAGTTTGAATGTTTTTGGCTTGTTTTTTTAGCTTTTCTGCCTTTATTGATATTTCAAGTGAAGATCGACGGGAAAGAAGGAGGGGGAGCGACACGCAGCAGGTCGTCGGGAACGGGACTCAAACCCACAACGCACCTTCAGGCATTAGAGCCTCTGTGGTATGCATCTGGGCGCCCAGTTTGAAATTTGTTAACTGATTCTTTTATTGGGTATAGACTACTGTACATAGGACTACATGTAATACAACTGAGATAATGGAGACAGATCTTAGCCTGTTGCCAACATTTGTGGCCTATGACATCTTCCATGAGAAATGCCTTATTCAGCAAAGCAGAAGAAGTTATTCCTCAATTTTGTTCAGAGGGTTCCGGGTCTGATTGTTTTCTAAAAATATGACTTCAAACCTCTTTTAAGTTGTGCTGATTGTTCAATGTCCTTGCCGGTACTTTAACTAAGAAGGCAGTAATGCATCAACTGCCTGATGCACTTTTAAGTATAATATAACCAAAACTTCCAAGAGCATATATTTTGGAGATGGCTGCACATTTCCAATAGTAATGGTGATCAGGATCTATTATTTGTTTTGTATGCTGTCGAGTGTCGACTGTTGGCCAGACCTTGAGAAAAGGTTTGTTACCTGACATCTTATAATGTCAGAGGCAGACAGCCATTTTCATAAACATATGCACCAATTACAAAACCCATTAATATCCATCATGTTATGTCATGAATCATATAGGTTGGCAGTTGCTCTGATTGTGTAATTATGGCTGATCGAGTGAAGTCCATGACTATTGTTACTCATTATTTCCCTCTGTATGGTTAAGATAAGATAAGTTACGTTTATATCTTATCTTATCTTTTTTTTTCTGCAGATGGGGTGAATTATGCATCTCCATGCTGGCCTTGGATTGCCTCAGCATCCCCCAGGATTTAGTGGCTAATGCGGCCCGGGAAAGGGAAATCTGGAACTCTCTGCTGGAACTGTTGCCCCTGCGAGCTGACACCAGATAAGGTGGATGGATATGAGTATCTTAATGACTAGGTACAATCTAGCAACCGCTATCTGTCAAAGTTTGGCAATGCACTTCCTAGTAGAGTCCGTGTGTACGTGTGCCAGAGTCCATGCAGAACTCAGTTGTCAAAAGTCATAATGAGCCACTAATAAATAGACTGCGGGTCATATCATTTTTCTGTGGGAGTCAGGCTTGTTTGTGGAGTCTGATGCTGACACAAAGGACTGGCCAAGGTGCTTTGCGGTGTGCCAAGGAGGGTTGGGTCCGTGGCTGAATAGGCTCCTCATCTTCGTTAGCTCATCACAGAGGAAATGGGAGAGGTTCTCCTGGATAGCTTCCAGCTACCAGTGGTGGAAATTAACTAAGTAGATTTACTTAAGTACTGTACTTAAATACAATCTTTAGGTATTTGTACTTTACTTGAGTATTTCCAATTTCCAATACTTTTACTTTACTCCACTACATCTCGGATCCAAATATGGTACTTTTACTCCCTTACATTTCTTTGAAAACTTCAGTTACTTTGCATGTATAAATTATAATATTAAAAACCACTTTACCACTTTAGCCCCATTTTATACCTAGGCTATTTGAAAATAGCTGATCTACAAGCTCACAACGCATCGCGATGCGACGCGTTGTGAGCTTGTAGATTTGCTATTTTCAAACATTTTGTACTTTTACTTTTGGTACTTTAAGTACATTTTGATGCCAACACTTTTGAATTCCAGACTTTTACTTGTACAGTAACAGAGAATTTCTACATTGCAGTATTGATACTTTTACTTAAGTAAAAAAATGTTGTACCTTTTCCACCGCTGCAGTTTGTTGGCATACCTTGTGTTACATTATGTTTCCCCATCTCCAGAATCTCTTGAAAAATAGGTTTAGCTCGTTTGCAATGTCCCAGGGTCCCCTACTCCCCTCAATCACAGAACAACTCAGCAAGTCAGCTTTGAAATAATTAATGGTGAAAATGACTCAAATTGATGTGTTTAGAACTGTGAATTTGAGCGTGACAAATTATGACACTGGGATATGATAGAAATCTGTCTCTCAGTCTCTCGCACTCATCCTTCTTTTGCTTCGTCTGTCTGTGACAAACCCGATCATCAGTGTCTTGACATATTACTATCTTTGTATGAAAGCATCTAAAAATACCATGTCTCCTAAAAATGTCAAATTGAAATGCAACCATTTCACTGGGGATCTATCCGCTCTATCCGCTCTAAAATAGTTCTATGATTTCCACAGTATACCAGAGAAAAGGCTAGATTTTATACTAGCGAGATCAAAAAGCATTATTTGTAAAAACGTGTTCACTCTTTAAGCGGATCACCGCAAATTAATTGACTCATCATAGATGTAGCTAATATATTTCCCACACCATAAAAGACAACAGTACTTGTATTCTAACTACAGTCATTAGGTTAGGATATTATATATTTTTACTTTTCATTTAATTCAGACTACAGGTTTGGATGCTTTTACTCCCCTGATTTGTGTTGAGATTTAATAATGCAATTGCTTAATTTCTCATTTAAGTTACATTTGGCTGACTGAATTATGTGTACAATGCCCTTTGCCTTCAAGCTTCAGTGAGCAGGAGATGGCTTAAATGCTGATAGTTGATGGTTTATGTTCTTGCCACTTAGGACTGGGAAATCTCATTTGGATTTTACACACCCGATTCAGCAAAGCAGTCTTAAATCAAATTTGGAACGTAGATTTGCCATCATTGGCTGTGCTTGTATATCTTAAACTCTATTGATCTTTTTTGTTCAATTTCTCTTCATTACAGGAATAATCTGATTTACAAAGCCTGCATATACAAGATTAAAAAATATCCCTCACCTTCCCACTGCAACATGTGAGGCAGAGGCACTCACTTACATACTATTGGCTTCTGGGCAAAGTTGACTAATGTCTTCTAGCACCCGGGGTTTTAGGGAAATCAATATTGTACAATAACTAGCCCTGGATACAATCTGCCCTGTGGAATGGAGAGCATATTACTTTTAATGCAAACCCTATTATCAAAGACACACCGGCATGCATTATTTAGAGAATGCCAGTTACACAAGGCTCATTTAAAACAAACATGAATTATGCATGTTTCCAGGTTTCTTCGTATAAAAAAATCTTTTTTGAACACATCAGTTCTTTACTAATCAAACACGGTGGCTTTATATACGTCTATGAAGCATGTTACACTTCCTGTTCGTTCATAAAGCTTCTGAAGATTGAGCTAATGTGAAAACTTCTTCGTCAACATTAAACATAATGGGAGTTCAGAAGCGTGGCTTGGCCACAGCGATGGGGGATCCTGCAGGCTAATCAATTCGAGCCCAGGGTAAAGGTTTGGCTATTATTCCGCAGCAGCAAGGGGATGGCCCTTCTTGCAATGAGATCAATGAAGGGCCTGCAGCTATAATCACTGTGTTCCTGATGATGTTTTCATTACTGTGGCATGCACTGGTGATATGTACTCCTCAGCCCTGCATCCCATATGCATGTCAGCAAACACCTAGACACCTAGGGTCACTTTATCCAACCCCTGCACCCATTTTATCCCCAGTGCTGTTGCATTGCATATGCTTATAGAACAATTACAGTACTAGGCATGTTTAGCAGCAGAGGTAATTAACCACGGGTACCCAGTGGTGTAAAGTAACTAAGTACATTTACTTAAGTACTGTACTATACAGTTTTGAGGTATTTGTACTTTACTTGAGTAGTTCCAGTCTTCAGTACTGTTACTTCTAATCCACTACATCTGAGAGGAAGATATTGTACTTTTACTCCACTACAATTATTTGAAAACTTTAGTAACTAGTTACTTTGCAGGTATATTAATGATTATATTATAAAACATACATTAATCCCCTTTATCCCTATTTTATACCTATAGGCTATTTGAAAATAGCCGATCTATAAGCTCACAACGTGTCACAGCGCGTTATGAGCTTGTAGATAGGCTATTTTCAAACATTTTGTACTTTTACTTTTTTGGTACTTTAAGTACATTTTTTATGCCAATACCTTGGCACTTTTACTCAAGTACATTTTGAATTCCAGACTTTTACTTGTAACAGACTACTTCTACATTGCAGTATTGATACTTTTATAGAATGTAAAGTAAAAGTATTGGCAGTAAAAGTGTCAATACTGCAATGTAGAAGTAGTCTGTTAAAAGTAAAAGTCTGGAATTCAAAATGTACTTTAGTAAAAGCGCCAAAGTATTGGCATCAAAAGTAGAGAATGTGAGTACTTTTTCCACCACTGCGGGTTCCCTGGCATCCCTATTCTGTTGCAAACATGCAGTGAACACAGCAGATCTACAAGCTCACCATGTGATGCATTGTGAGCAAAAAGAAATGAGCTAATGTTACCAATGTTATACTAATGTTATTAATGTTGTGAGCTAATGTTACCCACAAGTTTTCAATACATTGTGGAAATGCTTTCTGCCAACCAACAAAGCACATTTGCTTTCTGTGATTTGGAAGACATTAGAGCAGAAGCAGTCTGGGCTTTGTGATATGCATTGCTTGAGGCAATAGATGACTCTGTGGGAGCAAAAAGGGGATGCATCTCAGGCTCCTATGGATTTAGAAAACATTGTTATTATTCAACTGTCATGTAAAAAAAATACGTTTGCAGTGCATCATTATTATTCATCCTGTGCTGTGCATTCAAAGTCAGTGGGTATAGTATTGGTTAGCTGAATGACACGATGTCTGATCTGATTTATAAAACAAACAAAACTGAAAAGCTAACGCAACTGCTACTGTCCGACTTGCTCAGTCCTGATTCATGTGGAAGTCATAGGTACATAATGGAGACAGAACAAAATGTATTGTAATCAGGTTTTAGGAATTGTGATTTAGATTAGAAGGAGAGATGTGTTTTCATGTTGAAAGTTTGACCGTTGCATTGATTAAATCTAATTCTTATTATCCTGGGGTGGGTGGATTTCTTTCAGGCAGAGACAGAAAGTCTAGACAATGTCACCCACTTGGGTGCTGTATGGCATAAAATAGCATAAACATTGCTTGCTCTAAAACGGGTAGTACTCATAATGTTTAGGAAGACAAACAACACAGCAGAGGATCTAATGTTACCTTAGTGTACATCCCATCCCAACAAACACAGCTCTAAACAACCCTGAAAACCCCCATACAGCCATCACTCTGTGATCTGTGAGCAGTGATGGAAAGGAACTAAGAAGATTTATTATTAAGTACTGTATACTTAAGTACAATTTTGAGCTATTTGTACTTTACAATTTCCAATACTTCTATATACTTGTCTTCTACTCCGCTACATCTCGGATCCAAATGTTGCACTTTTACTCCACTACAATTATTTGAACACTTTAGTTACTAGTTACTTTGTAGATTTTTATTATTATTATAAAACACTTCAGCCATATATCAATTTTGGCCATTTGAAAATAGACAATCTACAAGCTCACAATGTGTCGCGATGCAACACATTGTGAGCTTGTAGATCTGCAAATTTCAAAATATTCTTTACATTTCAAATGGGACATTCTGCATAATGAGTACTTTCTACTTGTGGTACTTTAAGTATATTTTGATAAAAATACTTTTGTACTTGTAACAGTCAGAGTATTTCTATATTGCAGTATTGATACTTTTACTTAAGTAAAACATTTTAGTACTTTTTCCACCACTGTCTGTGAGGGTGGAAGCATTCGTGTTCGTGTTGTTTATGCTTAAAATAATATTGATTTCTCTCAGTCCCATCATCTTGGAGCTGGGAAACTGTGAAAGTGGACCAACAAGGGTACCCTCTCTCAGAGTTAAATCCACCAGACAGTGTTAAATTCACACTTGGGATTTACGCTTGGCAGTGTAGCAATTCAGCATGGCAGCAATATAAAATGCATTCATACTACCTTAACAAAAGCTTATCAGAGGCTACATAGCACAGCCATGGAACATCAATCACGTGCAGCTTGTATGAAGCACTTGATTTAAATAAAGTGATACAGACGAGAACGCATTTTATGTGGTGCTAGTTAATGAAAATAACACTGTCAAATGCTAAGAATATACTGCTTGTGAAGGAAATGAATCAAATGCAGATAGAATGCTTGGAACGCAATACAATGACGTTTCTACGATGTATTCAATGTTTAAAAAAATATATATTGCCATTCATGTAATCTGCATTTGAATCTTGCCAGTTGACAGTGCCAACTGCCAAGTAGGCCTAAGTAAGTAAGTAAGTAAGTAAGTAAGTAAGTAATGAGTATAAGCCCTAGATAGGCAGCTCAATTGGCTAGGGACTGATCTAGCCCCTGCAAACAGACATTTTAGTCAGGAACACTCACGTCAAAGTAGATTTAACCATTTATTGCAACAAATGGAATACAGTTAAACTTGGCGTTAAAGGGCTCCACGTTCGATGTTCACTGAATTTTGTACATGCATGCCTGCTATGCAAAATCAGGGAACTTTGGAGCAAACCCGCCCATAGGGATACAATAGTACAATAGCAATACATTGACATATTATCTTGAATAAGCAGACATAAAATCACAAGTATTTTGGCCTATGCAAGACTCAAAAGGCAAAAGGTGGAGGCTGGGGTGGAGCAGGGAGCTAAGCAGCAGCAGAACCAAGGCCTTGGATCAAAAAGCAGAGCTAAAGTGAATGCAAGCTGTATTTAAAGGAGCCTCCCCACTGAGCAAGAGCTCTGATTGGATAATGGCAGTGTGATGTAACGATCAGCAGATCTGTGAATGAGGAATAGGAAAAGGATCTGATTGGCGGCTAAGGCGAGCGAGACTCTTGTGTCCTGCATAAACTAACGCTATGCTTCATTTATCTCACTCCAAGTTATCCCAATAGCTGGCAATAATACAACAGTTTGGCATACCCTCAGACCATGGAGAATTTCTACAGTGGGTTACACCTTAATGATCAATAACCATGATTAAACAATCACCATTCGTGTGAGGAATGATATATTTATAATAGAAAGCTCATTGTTTCCATCTGGAGAGAGGAAATTGTCTGACAGTTGTTATTATTGACTACTGCGTCATCGATAGACACTTTAGGAATTATTTTTGAATAATTGCCTTTCAACTCACCATATTGATGATAGTATTTCTGGAGATGTGTCTGCTGAAAAGGGGTTTATAGTAATGAATCCTGCTTTAATGGCTGCCGGAATGGCTCTAGCAGCTGTCTAAATGTCACAGGCCACAGTCCAGATCTGTCTCATTCACCCAAGCCTGGAGGGAGCACATCAAAAGGTTGCAAATGCCAGTTATCTCTGCTAAAAAACTCGGAATGTCAGATTCCTGTTTGTCTTCATACATCCGGATGGTGCAGACAATCTCATACATTGTAAAGATGGATTGGCAAAGAGATTACCTCACCCCAGCCACAGACAGTCGAGAGCCTCAATCATCTTTAAAACCACTTACACTGCACTCACATAGCACGGAACCAAATCACTGCACTTCTGTCTGATGACAGCTGATTTGCACAAACTGATCGCTGCCTATGGGTCAGAAGTAATGTTTGGAGCCAACCAACAACCTTTGTGAGTGCTGGCATGGGGGATAAGGGTTACATTTTCACTTCCAGGAGCTGTCCCACACCTCCACAGCCTTAAGGCTCTTTGTCCCACGAGTGTTTTTCAACAAGCATTTTGTATTTTTCGACAGATTCGCTTAACAAGAACAACATGTAACCACTTTGTACCTAGCGTCCCTATTCTTGGCATGCCATTATGAAGATGTTGTCATGCAAGTATAAAGTACTATAAATTTGCTTTTATGCTGTTGGAATGGCACACGAAAAGGAGCGACAAAATTCACCTCCAGCAATCTAGGGGACAGACACTCTACATATTTAGATTTAGCTGCTGCACAATGACACTGGAGTGAAAAAGTGAGAACAATAGGTTTTACACTCTAGGCTAGATCTAATTAAAATGACTAGCCTAAATGTATTTCACACACAACTCTGAAATGTGTTTATTTGTTGCATATTATGCAGTATATGTGTATGAATGGTTACATTAAACAATGTCAGGGAGAATGACTAAAGATAAAGATACAAATCAAATAAAGAGGGTAATGAAATGAAATTAAGCTCTCACAGCATACTTGAAGATTGAAGACAGCTTTCTATCTAATGATATTGGGTCAGGTCAGGGAGTTTGAAATATTCTGTAGATTTTGTCCTTTTGTACTTTCTGATGCAACATGGCTGCAGATTTTAATACTGTTAATATATTCTCTTTCATGATTTTGTGTGAAAGAGTGCCTTGATCACATAGTTGTTAATGGGGAGATGCTCCTTATTTGTGTCCTACAATGCTGGTGCAGGAACAAGGCTGTGCTATTTATCTTTTTTCCCCCCTTTGTGTTTGTGGGTAAGCAATTAAAATAACTGGGTCACTGATTATTGAGCTTGCACTTCAACGCAGCAGCACAAGACCATATTGAATGTTTTCTCTGATGTCCCAGTGCTTAGCAGGCTTCAGGTTGCCTGATCTGGGGAAAGAAAGGAAGCAACCCTTTAATGAGGTGAGGATAGAGAGCTATCTGCCGTATACTGTTGTCCTGATCCTCACAAATAATAGTGCTAGAATCGTATAGTTTGTAGATCATAAGCCTCTCGCCCTATAGAGAACACCAGCACAGAGACTGTATAGGAAAGAAGGAACTTGTTTACAGTGCAGTGCACTAAACTCTGTGAATTGTGTCAAGCCGTAGTACAGGTACTTTAATTGGCATACATGTCTGACAGTGAAGTTGATACATGAAAGATGTTTCATCAAAGAGGGGAATATTCAGAATACTCACTACGCAATAATTAATCAGTGTTTACTCATGCCATTTCACCCACCCGCACTCGCTCCTCACCAGCATGATGTAAATAACTCGCAGGCCTCGACAGACTAGCGTTGCGGGTGATTGACAGCCAGAGGGACCTGTAAAACATCCAGAGGCGAGCCGCCTTTCCAGCCCCATCAGTACACGTGTTGTCAGTGTTATTGAGGGAGTGTCATACTGTCCAAATCAACAGTAAATATCGGTCCTATAGGGCTGCTCACTGGGGAGCAGGGGTGTCGCAACAAATTCTGGGCCCTGGGTACTTTAACTATTGAAAAATAGCAGATATACAAGCTCACAGCGCGGCACCGAGCGCCACGCTGCGAGCTTGTAGAGCTGCTGTTTTTGAAAAATCTTGACATTTTTTGAATATTTAAAATCCTTCTAAGGTTTTTTGAAAGACCTATGTCAGTGGTACTCAAACTTTCATGAGAAGGACCCCCAAAATGATATGCATTTGGCCACGGACCCCCTTCTCAAAATATTTAGTTCCAGGCAAGGACCCCACAGAAGCAACATTTGAGTTACAAATGTGCGCTTAAAAAAATATATATTCAAAGATTCGCCCACATTTTCAGGATTTTTCAATAGATAAAGTATAAAATAATTCCAGGTCCTCCACCTTGGGCCCAAGTAACTCAGTCCCACTCCCCCCCCCCCTCCTCCTTGTGACGACCCTGCTGGGGAGCACCAAACATCCTCTCTTGTTAACCCCTTAAACACACTGCTTGGAGTGAAATAATTACAATGTCTGCTCTCGCGGGAAAAACACCGATCAGCCTCAGTTCTCACCACTCCACTCCACTCCACCCCCTGACATGGTGCACGGATTGCTGGATTTGCTGGTTTGGAAGCCGTCTTAAAGATAATGAATGATGATGATTATGATGGTAATTCTGACCACGAGATACTATGTCTCTCTCAATGGCCACTACAGGGCACCGTATTATTATGATGATGACCATTGTTGATTATTGATTATTAATGTTTGATAATGGTCAATATTGCTGCTGTGGTGGTGGTGGTGGTGGTGGTGATGGTGATGATGATGAGGATGAGTAATATTAGTAGTAGTAGTAGTAGTACTAAGGATTAGCATTATAAGCATTACAATTATTTGTGCCATTTGATTGATTGATTGACACAGCATGACTTATTGTTCATAACAACAATGGATGTGCAACGGAGAAGTAAAACAATAACATGTATTGTAGAGGGGATGCAAGCAGTTCCAGCTGCAACGCACCAACAAGGTTTAATAATTTATCATGTGGGTTATTGTTTTTCATCCAACAGCGATGTAAAGGAAAACGCAGGGCTGGTAGAGGGATATTAACCAGATCTAGCAACAACCATACACTGAAATCCCCACTCTAATAGCACCCCCAAGTATGGAGCAAGATGCCTGGAGTCCAGGCAGCTTCTTTGCTGTTATCCAAACAAACAAGAGCTTACATCTTTCCCCAGCTTCCTGTCTCACAGCCCTGTTTCCTAGGTAACCGTGTCAGATGAATCGAGAAGGGGGACTGACTCCCCTCCCGAGAGCCAATCCTCTCTCATCCAAAGTTTGTCTCACTTTAGGTCATGTGACACCTGTTCCCATGACAACCAGGTTGGAGGGCAGTCTGGATATCTGTTTGATCGAGGGAAAGCATCACCGCACATGCCACACCAGGAGAGAAATACCAGAACTGTAATGATCCTTTATGGACCTGAACTGAGGCTGTGTCACCTATCTTTTGGAATGACCATTCAGTCAGTATAGGGAAACACTGGCAGTTTTATGAAGAAATTCATGAAATGACAATAAGTACAGTAAATACAAACAATGAAACTATATGGAATCTATGATAAGGTAGTGGGGGTCCCTGCATCATCTCTATCTCTCTCAACTAAGGGGTCCTTGGCCTGAAAACGTTGAAGGCCCCTTGATTAGAAAGAAATCAACTTCCGAAATATAATTTACTTTGTGTGAGATTCTGATAAAGGCAGTGGCATCTCATTAAGTAAAATGCTGAATCACCATGGTAACAAAGCAAGGGTGCACTTTCTTCCTGTGAGCCAATATGTGAGATGTCCTCACTATGTAGTGTGGTGTAGGCATGGACAGAGTCTCAGACTGCATGCCCTTCCTATAGTCAGCTCATGGTGCAGTTAATCACAGACAGCACAGTCACATCATAGGTTTCAGAGTGAGAGCAAGTGGCCTTTAAGGTTTTCGGTCTATGATAAACATGTGGCATTTCCAAGCCTTTGAGCTATGGCAAACAAAGCGCCATCCCAAGCCTCTGGGCTGAGGTAAATGGCTGACTTTTCCAAGCCTTTTAGTCTGCACAAAGCTGTTGGAAGGCTTCCATCAGATAAGAGATCCCCATGGGCATCCTCTCCATAAAATGTGTCTCTGGCAACAAGCGCACTGTAGATACCCGTCCTAATGTAGAATAGTCGCTCATTTATCCCTTCTCTAATAGTCTCCAATCTCTGTTATTAATAGTAGTAGAATAATAGCTTTGTAACCCAATGCCTCCTTAAACTTGATGTATACTAGTGTAAGCTCTGCAGGTTGGCGCCACACGCTGAGAAAACAGCTCACATTAAGCATGTGCACTGCAACATCTTGAGTGTCAATTTAACTCTGACAGTGAAGAAAATGAACCCCAAGAGTACATTGACACTCAGGATTTTGCAGTGTAGGAAACAAAAGGAGAAACTGGGAGAGCCTGGCACAACAAGGTTGTTTCCATGCAGTGTTTTGCATGTATACTGCATACCAATGATCTTAGTTGAGCAGATCAGTCGGGTCAAGGACATGCTGCCCTCAGGAAATATAAACGAATATATATACGAAGAATCATATTATTGTACTTGAGCAATTTACCTTGGCAAAAGAGCAAGACGTGTATGCGAGGGTATTACCGAGTGCAGGGGCGTCACAAGGGCTAGGAAAGTGGGACTGAGTTACTGGGGCCCAAGGTGGAGGGGCCCTAATAACTTTATCTATTGAAAAATAGCAGATATACAAGCTCACAGCACGGCACCGAGTGCCGCGCTGCGAGCTTGTAGATCTGCTATTTTTGAAAAGTTGTGAAAATGTGTGAGAATCTTTGAATATATGTATTTTTTAAGCGAACATTTCTAACTCAAATTTTGCTTCTGGGGGTCCCTGGAACTAAATATTTTGAGATCGGGGTCCATGGCCAAATACATATCATCTTGGGGGTCCTTGACATAGGTTTCTTGCACACATTTTCACGTTTAAAAACAAAATAGCAGATCTACAAGCTCACAGCGCGGCACTCGGTGCCACGCTGTGAGCTTGTATATCTGCTATTTTTCAATAGTTACTCCTTGTACCCAGGGCCCAGAATTTGGTGTGACGCCCCTGACCGTGTGACTTGAGTGATGAACACACCCCTACAAAGGTTGCAAAGAAATATGATTTTAATTTGCATCTCTCCAAGTTCAAAATAGAACAGAATAATAGAACACAGTATAATGAAACTATTGGCTGCATACATCATTTACCTTTGGTTTAACTATGGTAGATGTGAAATAAACAAGGCACATAATGAATGTATAAATAAACAAATAAACACAAGGACATTAAACTAGATTTTCCAACATACGTTTATGGTAAATAATTATATTGTAAGACTAACATGCAATAATAATTTTGGTATCCAATGCATAAAAAAAGTATAAGTGTCACGGCCGTGTGAGAGAGTAGGACCCAAATGCAGATAAAGCAGAGCAGTTCAAAACTCAAAGGGTTTATTTTACAAGCAAACAAGTCCGTGGTAAGATGGCAGCAGGCAAAAACAAGAATCCGCAGACAGGCAGAAGGTCAAAAACACCCAACAGCTCTATCTCTGGAGATAGAACTCTACTCAGGACCACAAAAACAAAATCTTGAGTTGAAACTCAGACCATGCCCACAGCTACAAAATGATTCAAGATGAGTGTGTGAGTAAATGCAACCAGTTTTATAGGTAGACCTATAGCAAGCTGATTAGTGAAGTGGCCAAATGTGAGCAATGGCCAGGGAACTATGACTGATGAGAGAGCGGCTCATCTAACAGACATAATAGATTTTCTGTCTCCGACCACCAAACCTTTCGTCGGAAAGGTTCAACTACAAAATGACATCACTCACATCTTCTGAAAAGCATTACCCCGAATTAGAGTTTGTAAAGCTGCACGTCGGAAAGTTGGAACTCTCCAACGAGAAGTTTGGTAGTCGAGACAGTATGGACAGGCCTTTAAGTTAAGGCATAAGAGCTGGTAGTTAAGACAATCAAAATACAGCCCTAATGTTAAAAAAAGCTTGTTTCAAACCATTTATTCACAACAGTAACATAATAACGTAAGGCAAGGGTCAGCAACCTTTTTTTACATTAAGTGCCACGTTTTTATTTTCTAGATAGTCAGTGTGCCATTTAAACATACATTTTAATGATGCCATCAAATATGTACATACATATTTTGATTGGCAGGACATTATTATAATGATCATTAGACCCAGAGCAATAATCCACATATTTCCCCGACTCCCTCCCTAGTCAGAGTTTTAATGAATGTAGAATTATGTGCAAGATGTAATTAGCTGTAAATTAGGTAGTTTTAATTGACCACTTTTAAAAAAAGATTTGTTTTTAAAATAAAAATCCTCTCTCTCTGCCAGTGTGCCAGTGATCACCCTCCCCTGTGCCAATGATGGCACCCGTGACTTAAGGTAATGAATCATGTACTGGCCACAGTACTGTGAGAAGCACAAATTAAATAGAAATGTACATTTTGGTGCATTATTGATCTCCCCACCTCAGCTGCACCACCCTCTGAGTGGGCGCAACTGTTAAGCTTGCTCACAGGGACAAATGGCGCGGGGGCTTTGTCATGGATGAAAGAGGTGGAAATGAAGATGACACAGATATTAATTTTACCCACAACCTGGGGGCATTTATTTGGTGATCAGTGATAAAATGTAATCAGCACGGAACATGGCTGTGTACTGAACGTGGTCTGTATGCTTGCTTCCAAGACGGAAGAGTTCCTCCTGCAGGCATTGGCAACCGGTCCGTAAAAGGCCTCTAACTCTTTGCATCGCACCGACACCCCTGCCTCTAACTCTTTGCATTGCACCGACCTCACTTGAGCCTGCATGGTGGCTGGCTATAAGGCACAACACGAGCAGTGACCTTTTCATGCCACTGTGTTCCGTGCCTCTCTCCCTACAGCTGAAGGGCCATGCTGAAACACCAGGCTTTTACCATAGCCAGTTGACAAACACAAAAGGACATACATCATGGTTCAGTGTTCGATGTATCCTTTGCAAATCTTTTATATTACCAATGCCTTTAAATGTGATCAAAACATTTTTTTTTGGGTAATCAATATCTGTAAAGTGAAGGAAGCTCAGTGTATAAAGGGCAGGATAAGTCAGACTAAATTTGGTGGGAACCAATCAGAGCTCTATATAGGCTACACCTTTTTTCACATCCATTTTTGGCCAGACTGGCATTCCAGTGATATAGACAGCTTAATGCCATTACAACAGAGTGCTTTTCTGTTGTTGGCAAATCATAACATAACAATGTAACTAGAACTGCACTCTATCGAGGTGCCAATTTGCGCCCCAGTGACGTTGCCAGAAATGCTGGTCCCTGATTGGGCTACGGGCTTAAACACACACGGCTACTTACAGTACCTACCTACCTACCTACCTACCTCTACCTACGCAGCCGAACGCACTACTGGCACGCTCTTCTGGCACAAGTAATTTACACAGTGGAATCTCTTGTTGAAACCTTATAATTTAGTTTCCATTCAATATAAAGGAATTGAAAACATTACATTTTTCTAGTTTTTCAGGTTGAACTGTATTGACCGTGCTCATTACTGTGATTGAGACTAGTTAAACATGCCCAGTAGGAACCTCATTGCAAAGCTGTTTGCATTATATTATTAGGCACCTCTCAGGCAGTATCTGGGAAATGGAAATCTTTACACTCTGGTCCTCTGCTGAAAAATAATATATATATTTGAATTGCGTTATAATAATGCAATGCGTCTTCTGTGTTTTCCCCTCAATTTCTTTTTTAATTTAAAAATTCTGGGGATCTCCATAAGCAACATCAAGAACATCCCCTCCGTCGTCAAGAGGGCCCAGCATGGAATCTTCTTCCTACGTCAGCTGAGGAAGCGTATTATCTTGCTGGACCATTCTGGTGAACTTCTACTGCAGTCACCACCAGTTCGGACCTCCTCCATCACTACAGGCTCATCCTAGGTGTGATTATGCTACATACTGTCCTACATACTGACCATAAAGTGGTTCTAGGAACACACCACATAGCAAATCTAAGGCCATGACTTAATCCTATTTCTCTTAAATCCAGTGAATGGCTGTTCTCCATCTGTACAATGTAACAACTAAATGGATCCTAGTGGGTCAGACAATGGCCTGACCTTTACGGGCCCATTTGCAATGGCTTGACCCTCACGGGTCCATTTGCATTGACCTGACACTTATGGGTCCATTCGGTTACATTTGTATACTCTCTGAGTTACAAATGGATACATCTACACTGAGGATTTTACTGTGTACATCCTCATCAGCATATTTAAACTTAAGGGTATGCATATCCAGAAGAGAGCTCCTCTTTGTTAAAGACTGGCTTGTGTGTAATGAGAGAGACATGAATAATACAGCAGCCATCTAATAACCCAGTCATTATTAATCCCTGATGTCCATTAGGAGCTGTTCTTAATTTCGGCACTGGCTAATAGTGCTATTGTTGAATTCAATATCATGCAATGCCCACAGCAAGCAGACACAGTCCTGACCTGATTTCTTCTCTCACAGTGATAATCCTTTATTTCCTCCGGTGTCGTCTACTTCTCGTGCTCGCTTGATTGATTGGTGCAGAAATCTTTATCCTTCATGTTCACACCCACTGATCTGCTATCTGCCCAGATAGCTTGGTAAAGGCTACATATTCACCGTCGTTTTGGAGATCAGGTTTTCTCATTATATTCTCATTTCCCCCTCAATAAAATCACAGGAATCCATAAATTCAGTGGAGAGCCCTCTACTTACCCAGTCCCGTCACGATCCACGCATAGCCTACACCAGGGGCGCTGGAAGTGGGGTGCTGAGGGAGCTGCAGCTCCCCTGGTGGTGGGGAGAAAAAAAAAAAAAAAACGTTTTCTTTTTTTTCTTTTTCTTTAAATAAGCCTATATATACACACACAGAGAGCTATATTAAAACAATAATGTATTTGACTTTGGGGAATAAAATATGTTGAAAAAAGGTATTTGATTATCACATGGTGACCTAATCACATGGTCACCTTGCCACTTCCGGTCAGAAGGGAAGTCAAATTTAAATCCCGCTTTGATGGCACACCAAAGTCTATTTATTTGAGAACTAGAAACTGTCTATAGGCTCATTGTTGCAAACTAACACAGTTGTATATGGGGAATAAAAAACAGTAGAAAACTGTTACAAAAATAATACCCGATTTTGTAGTGTGTGCGTGAGTGACTGTGTGTGCATGCGTGCTGTGTGTTGCACTGTGTGCTAAAATAACTAGTAACTATATAGCTCCTTGTTACACCGTTGTGCGGGGAATAAGCACCCGAAACCGTAATAAAAATAACCCAAAAACGGATACAAAACGTGAATTTTTCGGCGTGACCTCCTCCAGGCTCAGCTCCCCTTGGGATTTGGGAGTTCCAGCGCCCCTGGCCTACACACATCTTTCCAAACAAAAGGGATATAATCATTATGCATCAGCTGTGTTATTTAATTGGGAGCTGGTAGAATTAAACAGACTAAGAGACGTGGCTTGTTTGGGACACCACATCATTAATTGCAACCTTGAGAGAGAAAAAAGGGTCCAGTGTGTGTGTATGGTGGGTGGGTGGGGGGTGTGGAGGGCAGGAGAAGCGTGTGTTAACATGACTGGAACCCACGTGCCGGCAAAATATCCCCCGATGATGAATGTAATGTCTGTCCCCTCCGATTGATACGCCACACTGCTGCATTCTGGCCCGCTGCCATGGATACGAGGTATATCTCACCTAACCAGGGATCAATATAATTCTCTGTCCCGCCCCTAGCCAGTCATTAATCTTAACATCAAACCTGTCACCGATTATACAGTTACAGAGTGACAGTACGCAAGGAGGCAGGAGCTAATTCACAGAGACACAGTGATACAAAGGAGACCAGAAAGAGATGTATTCCTTGCAGCTGCAGGAATGCTCATCTCATTCACATGTGAAATTATATTTGCCTTTGGCAGACAGTAAAGAGTAAAAAAAAAAAGATAATAATATATGGATCCAAGTTGAATTGACACAGGTTTTGCTGTGTAGAGGATGTATTATTTTGTAGATACACAGCTCCATAGCTGACCTCTTTAGCATTTGTTGGGCTGGTTGCAGCAGACCCCCAGCATAATCAGTGGTGGAAAAAGTAGGCCTACACACATTCTTTACCTAAAAGTATCAACTGCAATGTACAGTAGATGTAGGCCAAGTTACAAGTAAAAGTCTGGAATTCAAAATGTACTTAAGTAATGTAAACGTATGGCATCAAAGAAGCCTACAAAAAGTAAAAGTACAAAGTCTTTGTAGATCAAATAGCCTAGGTATAGGGCTAAAGTGGTTAATGTATGTTTTATAATATTATAATCTATATCTGCAAAATAACTAACTAAAGTTTTCAAATAATTGTAGTGGAGTAAACTTACAATATTTGCCTCTGAGATGTGGAGTAGAAGTAAAAGTAATGAAAACAGAAAATACTCCAGTACAATAAAAATACCCAAAAATTGTACTTAAGTACAGTCCTTGAGTAAATGTACTTAGTTACTTTACACCACTGAGCATAATCATGTCTCCTTTAGTCACCTCTTTTTTCCCACTTATAATATTGACAACTGGAAACCTACGGCTCCTCAGGGCTAGGGCTGTCGCCATTACAAAATTCAAGTTGACGATTAATTGTCCAACACCATTGTCATACAAATAATTGCGATTTAATTGTGTTTTTGGAATTGAACATTGGAACATATGAATCAAAATGTAATTTCTGTTTGCCTTCTAGGCTTTGTAACTTAATAACTTAAATATAAATGACTGACATATTTAATAATTATACTACAAAAATAGCTGATCTACAAGCTTACAACATGTGACAAGTTGTAAGCTTGTAGATCTGCTATTTTCTTAAATAGATGATTTTGCATAATTGCGATTAGACAATTATGTAATAATTGTGACTGGCCACCCAGGAACATTCGAGGGGGTAATATATTGTGCCACAGCTAAATAAAACTTTATTCATAACAAATTACACCAGCTCATCTGCACATTGGCAGCATAATCACAAAGGCTGTCAAGTGTCTTGATCTACCACCAGTCTACAGGGGGATAGCAACCTACTCCTTGCCATCAACCTATGCAGTTCATTCTCATTTGTGAGTCATACCTTTTATTGTAGCTTCCAGCATCCAGGATACTCACCAGTTGCTGTATATATCGTCCTTTGATGAAGTTTTCTGTGATTGATGTTTCGTGTAAAGCACATTGAATTGCCTTGTTGTTGAAATGTGCTATACAGATAATTTGCCTTGCCTTACTGAATGTCAATTCACTGTGTAACCCTCTCTTTTGGGTCTGCTGATCGGAAAGATGACACCAAGTGTTGTCTCCGTTCACCCATTTATTGGCAGTAACTGGTGGGGACAGACAACATGTGCATGTCAAAAATCTGCATACAACTCCAGTCTCCAGGAAGCAAGATTATTTAAACACAAATAATCTAATTACAATTACAAATAATTAAAAAACAGGCACACTGTAAACAACAAACAGTAGCATTTAAATTAACATTGAAAACGTTTTCATAGAGTACACCCCCACACAGACAACATGTGCATGTCAAATCTCTGCATACAACTCTCTGCAGTACAATACTCCAGGTCCTGTACACAAACACAATAACATTCATTGATTACAGGCTAAAGGTCACGAGTCCAATGCTACAAATCCACTTAAATCAACTCCTACACATTCATGTGTTAAACATTGTGTACATATTACAGTTAATACAAGAATAAGATACTTTATAGTATTGTACAAATGGAGGAGAGTTGTAAACAGCAGCCTACAATTAGCCCTATTCACGGCCCGCCCACTCAGCATCTCCCTGGTGCTGAAGTCACGTTTTGAAGGGGAAAACCTACTAAAAGCCCATAGAGTTAACACAGAAATCGCAAATTTAATGCAATTTCCGAATAGTAAGTATAAAATACGGCTAGCATGATCAAGGACACAAGATAGTAAAAGGCACAAAACATTATAATTTACTTTACCGTTCGAAATAATGATTTGTTGGCTTTAAGTCCAGCTATTTCTGTTATAGTTTCCCCAACTGACGTCAGCACCAGGATGTTGCTGAGAAATTTGCTGAGTGGGCGGGCCGTGAATAGGGCTAATTGCTCAGTGAGGAACCAAGAAGTATCAAAGAAGGAGAGGAAACCACCCGGAAGTTGGCACACCACGGTCCATGCGCCATGACACTTTGGGTGGCGGAACTTGCAACGGAAGCTCGATGAATAACATTGGCGTCTATGAGCTTCGGCTGGGACAGCTCATGAACAAAAAATTATTCTGAACGATTGAGACCTTTGTTGTATAATCGCTCCAGGAATATAAAAGAAGACACATCACAGGTATTTTTACAATCACTTGCTTTTCGATGTAACACAGCACAAAACAATGTGTGACATGTTTTCTTTTATATTCCTGAGCTGAGTATTTTATAAAGGTCTCTATCTTTCAGAATTATTTTTTGTTCATGAGCTGCCCCAGCCGGCGCTCATATACTCCAATGTTATTCACCGAACCTCCGGTGCCAGTTTTGCCACCGAGAGTGTCATGGCGGATGGCCATGGAGCCTAAAATGACGTCGGTGTCCATTCCTTCTTTGCTCTTCCTTGGTGAGGAACCAGGAAGAAAGAGCAAGGTCACGTGACCAGATTTGACCACTTTGAAACTTCCACCAGGGGGGGTGCTGTTGTTCAATGTATTAGAGAAAATAACATGGGGTAGAATATCTAAACAGTAGATTGTGTCTAGACAGTGTCAATTGGCTGTATTTTGTCGAACTGTTACAACTGCACCATTCCGACCAATATGCCCATTTAGTATGTGGGCATATTAGACAATATGCCCATATATGGGCGTATATGATGATATTCTCTTCATCTATCTTTCTGTCTGTCTGTGTCCCTTTTATGCCCATATATGGAGATACTTGATGTCATCAATATGATGTAATTTTACGTTATATACTGGCATCCAAGTACTATGATAATGGGTGCTACTGTATACTCTGACAGTGGGTACAACGAGCATTTCAGAAGCAGAGGGGCATGCATTGCCAACAGGCATCATTCCAAAGGTCATCATCATCATCATCATTATCATCAGATTCATCATACTTTGGATTTGTTTGTGATCTTATCGTATTTGCCAAATTGTTGAGCGGTGCTCCTTTAAGGAGCTAAGCTCTAACATCTGGCTTTGTCCGGTCCCTCAAAAATCTCCGGTCCCCCAAAAATGGCTGGGCTCTACATCTGGCCTAGATAATTATGGCCTATATCTTGGCACAAAGATATAGTTTGTAGTACGCCCAAAGCTCAAAGTTTGGTTGTACGCCCAGGGTCCAATAGACCATATTCACCTCTCGTGAAAAACCGGGGTGGCAACGGGGTGGCATTTCATTAACTTAATGGCAAGATGGCCGCCTTGTGAATATGGTCTATTGGCCAAGGCTTGCAGGACGCGTTGTGATTTGACGCTTCATGAAATAAACTCATAAATAGACACGCTCACTTCACACTAGGTGTGATTTTTTTCCAATATAGATGGCCCCTTTTACCATAATAAACTAACGGTGAAACAAATGTTTTTTTTAAATGTATCGTACGTGTGGCGTCTCTACAGTAGAGTGACTCTCTGGGAACGAGAAGGTTCCTGGTTCGATCCTCCTGACCTGGTCCCCATGTTAACGTGACTCTCCACCAAACAGACTACAACAGACAATAGTTGGCATTTAGTCCAGCACAAACTGTCAGCCGACGGCACATTGTTGTGCGCATGCGTTAGAGGAAATCAGATAACATAACTCTCCACAACAGGAGGCGGCAGTAGTCTGCAGTAGCCTGCCAGTGTTGCCAGGTCTGCTTATTATAACCGACTTATAAGATTGTTTTCCTATAAGGTCGCTTGCAGGTATTCATAGTTGTAGGTTTCTTTTGTTTGGGCTCGTTTCTGAAGTGTAGTTGCTTATTTATAGCTGATGTAATAGAGCTCAAGTGGTGAAACTGGTCGCTTCTTTTGGGCTTGTTTTAATAGTCTCAGCACGGCCGGCGTCCAACGCCTTCCGCGGCCGATGTCGACGCATTGGAGAGCTGCCTTTAAAATGTCCTTGAGCAAGAAACTAAACCTAAACCACTCCTGTTGAGCGAGTTGCCTCCAGTGTTTGTGTGTGAATGGGTGAATGTATAATAAATGGGTTATTTATAGAAATGCAGACTATTTAGACAAAAAGTAAACCTTGTCATATTCATGGGCCGCTATTCAAACACTAACAACATGATCAATGGCCATTGTGTTCCAAGCAGAGAGTGCCTACACACGCTGAGATCTATTCAAACGCTGTACAACATGATAATTGGCCACTTGCGACCCGGTTGTGTAACGTGCTGATGAGCAGCATAAATGGAAATGTTTTTTTCTCATAATCATAATGTTAGATCTTTCACAGAGGCAAACTTTTCTGAGCATTGATCTCATGTTGTACAGACTGTCGTTACCATTTGGTCGGTCGGCACGCACGCACGCACGCACGCACGCACGCACGCACGCGCGCGCGCGCGCGCGCACGCGCACACACACACACACACACACACAGACACACACACACACACACACACACACACACACACACACACACACACACACACACACACACACACACACACACACACATTAAAATGCCACTTTAACCGTGCAAAATAAACTGTGATTTTATTCCTGCTACTATTTGATGTGTTTTTATATTATATGTTCTGTTTTTCATTCTTTATCCCCGTCAGTTTAATCATACTATGATTTTGCTTTTGTATATGCTGGATATGTTTTCTAGAAGCATTTCTGCCATCCATTGTTCATTTTTAATCATGCGCCTTATGTATGCTAGACTTTGTACATTTGATTTGACAGTGCCTTCCTGTTATTATTGTTTATTTTGTTTGTATTCTGTGTTCCTTTCTTCTCTATTCTCTATTTCCTGATATTCTTTGATGGTTTGCAGTACTGTTAGGCATTATGTCTATGAGGATTTTCAGTCATCCAGGTCTTGGCTACTTTATTTCTTATAATAATATTGTTAGATGTGTGATGTAGTAGTCTATTGCATTCTGCATATTCACTTCACGGTGAAACTATTTTGTAGGCCCATATTGTTTTCACACTGGATGGTATCATTTTAAACAAGTCATTGTAGCGATATGTTTTTCTCCTTGCATTTGGTTTGTTGTTTCACAATCACTGTATTGGAAAATACAGAGAGCTACAGTATCAGTGTGCAGTGAGCTGAGTTTGGAATGTGGTGTTTATGATCAATGACTGTTTGCTTTTGTCATCACTGATATGCATGTCTTTATTTTCTTTTATGCTCCAGCCCCAGCCGTGACCTCATTCTCTGCTGTAGCTCACACATCCAACAAAGGTGATGGTTGGTGGGCGGGGGATTTAAATATATATATATGTTTTTGTTCTTACCCAGAACATCATATCAAAAAGAAAAATGCTAGTTGTGGCATCCTTCTGATGTCTAGTCAAATTACAAGACGGGTTGAAACAACTTTTAACGGTTTAACGGTTATTTACCAAGTCTCTCTTCTTCACTGTGTTTGTTCCAAAAACGAGGAGTTGCAGCCCCTTAGGCAGCAGTCACACATTTCAGTGATCAAAAGAACTCACTGCTAATGGTCAGTAGGTGTTTTGAAAATGTTTCTGCACATGCTTATGATCCTGACCTACTTTTTGCTTCCATATTATTATAGTAGAGTTTGTGGTGAAACAAAACTATTAAACACTTTGGACTCACACTGTGTGTTAATTCAAACACATGTAAGAGCATTTCACAGTAAATTCCCCAGTGTACCTCTGGACCCCGGGGTAGTAGCTGGCCTTTTTCTAGATTCATTCAAGCTACTCACTTGAAGCCTTCTGGGGTTGTAGGAGCAGCCGTGTGGGCACAGTTTTCACCACAAGAAACAAACACCTTTACCACTGTAAAGTCTTGCTAATTAAAACTCTGTGTGATGAGAGCTATGCCGGTCAGGTTCCTCCACACATTCAATAACTCATCAGCACTCAAGGCTAGCTTTAAGCAGCTGGACAAAGAGGGATGCCAGTAACTTTTCTTGTCTATATGTGACTCACATCCTCTTCCCTGCTCTCAACATTCTCCTTGAGTGTGTTTTCACGAGCTGCTACGTGGCAGCATAAACTGGATCTTCTCTGTTGGTGGTTTTACTGTAGGTGGCAAAGCGAACATTTGTAACTAAAACCTTTGCTTCTGCAGGTTCCCGGGAACTCAATATTTTTTAGATGGCGGCCAAATACTGTACATATATATACTTTTGGGGGTCCTTGACATGAAAAGGTTTGAGAACCACTGATATAGCAACAGAGGTTCTTCCGAAAACTGTTAGAATTTAGAAGACATGTTTAGAATGGGCCTCAGGTCTTAACTCATTCTGTGCCAATGACGGTTTTTGTGTTTTTTGTATATAAAAAAAAAACATTTTTTTTTTTTTTTTTTTTAAAGATGTCAAAATGACCTGAGATCAGAGAGATGCTTTTCTCTGTTTGTGTGTTCGCTCCCTCATTTGGCTGATTGAGAAAATGTGTGTTCATGTGTGTTCATTCTAGTGGATGGACACTTTTTGGAGCGGTGTGCTAGCACAGCTCCCTTTGTGTGGCTTTGTGTGTCCAAATTGTGTTGGTCAGCACGGCGGCATCTGCGCATGCGCGGACTTTTACCGTGTCCAAATTGTGTTGGTCAGCACGGCGCCATCTGCGCATGCGCGGACTTTTACCACACGCACACACACACACACACACACACACACACACACCCGTGATAGCCGCTAGAGTGGAGGCTCACGAAGCATGCAGCCACCGTAGCGAGCCACGGGCAATCAAGAATTGACACATGTCAATATATAAATTGGTGAAAAAAAAGTCAGGGACTATTCTATTCTCTTCCCCCTGCCACGGGAGGTTAATGTTGTCAATCTGTGGGTCAAGACCCGCAGAGAGGTCCCCAAAATATGTATATTCAATATTCAATTATATATATATATATATATATATATATATATATATATTTACCTGGAACTGCTCAAATTCACCGCTCCACTTCGAACCGAGGTTTGATTTTTTTCATTCAAACAGCTCTATCTCTGGAACCATTTGTCTGATTGACAAAATTCTTTTTGCCACTGAATCACAACAACTGTGTCTGTTTCTGTGGGGAAAAAATTATACAAAACAAATCATTTTTTTTCATTGCATAGTAAAGAAAAACATACAAAATCGTGGCACAGCTACCTTGGAGCCATTTTGGCATTTGGCACAGAATGAATAGGTTTAAACACACACACAACTACCGGTAGGTTCATAAATTTGGGCCAAACGTCAGCAGCCATATAACCCATGGGAAAGATATGGCAGCTGATCAAACAGCACAAGCTAAAGTTGTATCTTCCCTGGTGGTTATATGGCAGCTGACCAATGAGGTAAGTGTTTTTCAAAGTGGGTCCCCTGCCAAATGACTGATAGTTAGGAACCAAATGGACCCTTAAGGGGCTGTGATAGTGATCAAATGGAACCAAATGGACCCATTACAGGTTAATTTGGTTCCATACACTCCACACAGAGTTATGGTGGTCCATGGCTGTATTTATATCAAGGGGATCCTTGAAATTTAAAACGCTCTCAAAGTGGGGGTTTGGGACCCCCATGGTGTCCTTGCGGATTCCAGGGTCTCCCCAGCAAAATATGTTAATACAGAATCACAATCATTTTAACTACTTTATCCGTATACCTTGGCTATTCAAAAATAGCAGATATATGAGCTAATCTGCTATTTTTGAAATGTTTAGAAAGATCCCTAAAATGTTTGGAAAAGTTTGAATAATTTCTTCTTTTTTTTTAAACTCAAATATTCTCTTATGGGGTCCCTACCCTGACACAAAACATTTTCAGATGGGGGTCCGCCACCAAATACATATCAATTTGGGGATCCTTGATATGAAAAGATTTGAGAACCACTGAACGACCCGCTGTTACATCATTAAAGTATATTGTCACTGTTGGGCAGATATTATCTCCAAGTTTCAAATTTGGAAGTTTTTTTTGGTAAAGTAAAGCCCTGCTTCACCATACAAGAGTGTTGTGCAAAACTAGTGAAAATAGCAGATCTAGAATCACACAACGCCTTGCGGTGCGAGGCGTTGTGTGCTTGTAGATCGGCTATTTTCACTATTTCAAATAATTTCTTAAATGATAAATACAAAACGAAAGGTTTTGGACATACAAGGTTTCCAACCGACAACGACGATATTTGGCCTGACTTCCTGTTCCGTCGTGTCTCTCCCCCAGGTATGGCCCTCACCCACTCAGTCAGTACGGCTGCAGTGATTGGCTAAACACACAGGTCAATCCAACACTTTCTCATCCCAACTCATCAAATGTGGATCCTTGGTCCAGTGCCACAGGTGTCACTTTCCACACCCTCAAGCATCTCTATTGGTATCTTTATGCATCTGTAATATTCTAAAACCTTTTCCTTTTGGCATTTTCCCACCGACCACTTGCTGAAGACAGGCTACTTACTGTAGTGTAAATACAGGTATTGTCTGGGACACAATTTTGTCAAATTCTCCTGAAAATGGTTTTTCACAATATGAACTTTTCTATGCAGCGTAGGACATATTTTGTCCCTTAACTCAGGAATAAGAATACATTTTTTATTTATTTTGTCTCTTTGAACTTTTAGCTCTACGGTGTTGGAGCTGTGTTTCTGATGCTAAATATTGCATTAATACAGTACATGAAAAGAACCAGTGTCATATGTGATGTGACATAATGTGGCATAACATTGTTGGTTTGAATAAACGTCCTTATTGTAAAGGGTATTATTGATTACATAGCATAAAAGGAAGTATATAATGCTGCTTATATGGACACAGTGTGTGTGTGTGTGTGTGTGTGTGTGTGTGTGTGTGTGTGTGTGTGTGTGTGTGTGTGTGTGTGTGTGTGTGTGTGTGTGTGTGTGTGTGTGTGTGTGCGTGCGTGCGTGCGTGCGTGTGTTTTAATCAAATAAATAAATTCAATTTGCAAAGCTATTCTGAGTTAGAAAATTATGTCAATATCGTTTTAGACCTAGAAACTGCCTGATGAAGAAAACTGATTGTTTTACGAACACAACCTGTTGGAGTACTGGCAAGAGGACTCAATTGCACAACTCTTCAAAATCGTAAATCGCAATCAAAAACAGTCTGTTCTTGCAAAGGTTTGGTACACAGACAAGGAGTCAGTCCCAAGATAAGCAAACAATCCTGGAAGGGAGAACACAAAGGTTTGGTACACAGGGAGTCCGTTAAAAGATAGTCAAACAAATCTGGCAAGGAGAAGACAAAGGCGTGGTCCAGATAAAGTAAGCAGAAAAAGTCCAAGAAAACTAAACGGAAGAAAAAAGGCTGGAATACTTGGCACTGCAAACAAAGACAAACTGTCACTGAGAGAGGGGAACATATACAGTACAGACTAAATAAACTAGGGATAATCAGGGACAGGTGAAACCAAACAGGATGGCAGTTAACACACAAGTGCTGGATGTGAAAAGTCTGAATTAAGAGGTGAGTATTTAAAAATAAAAGGGGAAACGATGTGGGATGTCACACACGCAGGGCCCAAAATTAACAGCAGCCACCAAGTACCAAATGGAGGTAGAAGAAAATAAACTTGGTGCAGCACCTATGCCAAAATCATGTTGTGTTTTTAAAACCAAATGCTCAGTACACAATGAACTAGGAATAGGCTTTTTCCATTTTCCGGCTTTTAAGTCTAAACACACACACACACAGACACGCACGCACGCACGCACGCACGCGCTATGACACACACACACACACACACACACACACACACACACACACACACACACACACACACACACACACACACACACACACACACACACACACACACACACACACACACACACACACACACACACACACACACACACACACACACAGAATGGAAAGTGCATCTGCGCTTCATATCATCTACGTACAGTACGTTATAAAAGCCACCCCGTGGAATCTTCAACTTTGTACCAGGATTGAAATAAAATTAGATGCCTGTACACAGGCAGAGGTGCTGGTCATCTTGATATAATAATAAATAAATAAAAGTTAAATGTCACAATTTACAAATAGGCTACAATTTAAAATGTGACCATCTCTTATCCAGAGCAACTTACAAGTGCAAGAAATTAAATGTCATGAACCCTAGTCAACAACCAACACATAAATAGAGTGCAAGGAAAAACAATTTACCGGTAGTACTACCATGAAATACTGCCCCAGTGCGGCACTGGTAGTTTTATACACCCTGGGGTTGGCCTTTATGTTTGTCATTGTTGTGACATCAGGACGATTTGGTCTATTGTCACTTCCTGATGATTGTATGATATACAACACACAAAGGCTGTGTATGTAAATGGTATTTTACTGTTTGGTGTATAATTATTCATTTACCAGACTGGTGAGCTTGAAAGTGACATTTGCACCCTGCACACTGATTGATTGATTGATTGAAGACTTTATTAGAAGTTTGCATAGGAAAAGGTACAGTTTCATGACGGTACAGTTCACTGGTACAAGGTCTACTAAAAGGAGATCCATGAAAAGACAAAGCTTATTTCCACAGGAAACCATTTAAGTATCTCGTACATTGAATGACAGACGAATAGAACACAGTACTATGCAGTAGATATGTAAAGAAAAGAAAAATGAGAGAACAAAAAAAAAGAGTCTAAACAGTAAGTAAGTATATACAAAGAAGGGGCAGGGGAGGGTAGGGTTGGGCTAGGTTAGTTTTTTTTTACCAGTTGCGAACGGCTGCTGCCTGTAAGTGGTTTTTCAGGGCAATTTTAAAGGATGCTAGTGATCCACACTCCTTTATGGCCTTCGGTAAGGCTTTCCACATTTTGGTGGTATAGCAGAAAAAAGAGTTTGACCCTTTGTTGGTTTTGACTCTGGGTTGAAAGTGATCTGTGGCGCTGCCTCTGGTGTTGTAATTATGGACATCCTTAATGTTTATAAAGTATTTCGACAGGTACTTGGGTATCATAGTGGTGTAGTGTATCTTGTACACCAGGCCCATTGCAAGTTGCTGTACTCTGTCATCTACTCTGAGCCACCCCACTCTTAACTGGTGAGTAGCGGTGAGGTGAGTCTGATAGGGAAGGTTAAGCAGGACCCTAATTAGTTTATTTTGGGCTGTTTGGAGTTTAGTTTTCAGGGCTTGTGGGGCGTCACGATACCATACGTGGACTCCGTAGTCAAACCCTTCTTTTCTCCTTAAAGACTCATGCCAAAACAAGCACGCACACTCGCACGCACGCACCCATGCACCCACGCACGCACACACAACCTCCCACTCACTACGACAATCTCGCGTTCATTTTCTGCGTCAGGTATATTTAAATGATTTAATCTTCCCAGTCATTTTATCCAACTATTCTCCACATGTTGACTCATCACTTTGTTTCTCTTAGCCTATTCAATTAATCTCCGTCTTTGCTCATCATTTTGATAGCGTCTTTTTTGTCTTTTGATGTGAAAATGCTTTCATAAATCCTTTGAGGTTTTTTTCTCCACCTTAACAGCTTCTCGTTTTGTCTTTCTCTTCCGGTGCTTATAATGTATGTGCAACTGAGCTAAACTAAACTAAATGCCCAGCAGCCCTCTCTGCATATGAGCTGGAAGTAAATTGATTGTTTGGTTTATTTGAAGGATGCGGTACAGCAGACCACATAGTGAGGCAGCATGTACCTGTCAACAGGAGTGGAAATGAGACACAGGGCCAAATATACAATACATTATACAGTGTCTGCACAACAAGAAGGTGAGGGTGGCATACAACACATGCTGAGACATCTAGGGGAGTCGTGTCCTGCTGTGTTTCCAAAAAGCCCCTTATTTTCTTGACAATGAAAAGTAAGTAAGCCAGCCAGCCAGCGTGAAACTTTCCTAGATGCAGGTCATTCCTGTAATGGAAAATATTTGCCATGAGCAAATACATGGAATGGAAAACAGAGGCATGTTAGCAATTACTGTGTTTTCCCCCTAATGAGTGCAGCATCGAGGGCTGTTTCTCCCCGTCTTGTACAGTACATGAGGGTTCAACATGGAAAGGGTAAGGTGTAGGGAGGAACAGTGGTCGCCTAATGAGATATGCTTCCATACATACCTGTCCCGCAGTCCAGTAAAAAATCAAAGGCATATATGAGCCCCTAGACAGCCGGCATCCACTGTAAGGCCACTGCCATTTCCATGGTCAAGACAAACCACGCCATAAATAAATGGTCCTGCTGAGCCTCTGGACAACAACAGCACAAGCCAGAGGGTCATAGCAATATGCCTGCCAATCACACAGTATGGTGTTCAGCCCAGATTGACTTTAATAAAGCCCAATGACTCATGCACCAAACGGGATAAGGCTCCAGTGGAGCATCTCCTATGGATTACTGGGCTTTGTTCCAGCAACAAATTCAGTGCAGGGGACTTTGCAGGCTGAAATACTTTTAGCCTACCACTTTAGCTTCACCAAAGGAGCTCTTGATCACTAGTAGCCAGTAGCCACAGTATAGGAATAACACAGCAACAAAGATGTTCAAGTCATTTACGTATACGTGAAGCATTTGTGTTTTCCTTTTGTCTTACCATTTATCTTCTTATTTTTGTCTCGAGTCTAGCTGACAGGACTCATATCTGGGTTGAAACTTGGGTTAAATCAGAACTTTGGCAAATGTATTTGTGCTTAGTCAGGCTTGCTAAAAATGTCTGCTCTTGAATTCTTTAAGTTTCTCTTATTGCAGTTGCTGACTTTACAAAGGTGAAAGTACACTAATCTTGGCATTTTATAGAAGTTAGGTGAGGTTTAAATGCCTATTGGCAAATAGAAAACATACAGTAGACATAATCTGTGAATGAACCGTTCGGACGGGGCCACTCCTGTTGAAGGAGGGCTCTTGTGGTGTGACGACCACATCAGAACAATGACAACAGTGAAAAACAATGAAATGTAAACCTGAAAGCCCAATAACGGAAACTTATAAAAAGGGGAGAAAAAATATAGACTATATAAGACCATACCATGAGTGTAGAACTAACTTCACCAAAACATAAGGAAATAGCATACATATCTATACTATAATTTTGCGAATGTCTGAGTGAGTGTCTGTCTGTCTGTCTGTCTGTCTGTCTGTCTGTCTGTCTGAGTGAGTGTCTGTCTGTCTGTCTGTCTGTCTGAAACAGCGTTTCTCCTCAGTGGCTGGAGCAATTGATCTGAAATCGCATCACCATTAGCATATGAACACACCTGACATAACTGTGAAGCCCGTTTGTCACTTTCACAAATCATATGCTGTATTTTCGCATTTTTATGGTGTATCTATATCTATTTAGCCTACAGTACCTTTTGTGACCACGCATGTTAAGGGAGGGGCGCTGTTGTTCAGGCCATGCACAATCACACACAAACCCACACACACACACACACACACACGGGGGGGTGGGGTGGGGTGGGGGGGGGGGGGGGGGGGGTTCTGGCCCTGTTACAGATGTTGTCCAAAAATCATGCAGATCGGTACACAGTATCTCTGTAGCTGTTAAATGGAACGGGTATTTCTTACATTGATGCTCCTACATATTAGCATGCAAGCACCAGTTAAAGTTACTTTCCATCCCTCATATACTGTGTGCACAGTGCACATCCCATAACCCACACACTGCACATCATTTCGGAGCTCATATGAACACACCTAACATAACTGTGAAGCCCGTTTGTCACTTTCACAAATCATATGCTGTATATTTGCATTTTTATGGTGTATCTATATCTATTTAGCCTACAGTAGCTTTTGTGACCACACATGTTAAGGGAGGGGCGCTGTTGTTCAGGCCATGCACAATCACACACAAACCCCCACCCACACACACACACACACACACGGGGGGGGGGGGGAGTGTGTGTGTGTGTGCGGGCGGGCGGGCCCTGTTACAGATGTTGTCCAAAAATCATGCAGATCGGTACACAGCATCTCTGTAGCCGTTAAATGGAACGGGTATTTCTTACATTGATGCTCCTACATATTATCATGCAAGCACCAGTTAAAGTTACTTTCCATCCCTCATATACTGTGTGCACAGTGCACATCCCATAACCCACCCACTGCACATCATTTCAGAGCTCATATCTTTGAACGGGTAAGGGCTAGTTATACTAATTTGGCCTTTGGGCGACACAAATAAGTCGGTGTGTCCGAAAACTTAGTTACTGCATTCTGCCTTTGTAGGGCAGAGTAGGTCAGATGTCAAATGTCAAATGTTTGGAAGTAGCACACAGTCCTCCTGACCAAGGTCTAGGTAACACTACATGTTACCTAGTAGTGAGTCATTCTGGGGAAAACATTCTGTGAAAATAGCAGATCTACAAGCTCATTATACATTGCTGTCATTGTAAGGTTATAGATCGGCTATTTCTGGCTATGATATGTAATGTAAAGTGAAAACAGGAGGGGGCCCAGTATGGGAGCCTCTGGTCGGCTAATTACATTTTGAGTTCCTGCCGCATTTATAAGCAAAGTCACTTTATTAGACAGTCACTGTATAAAATACTCAGGTACTCTGATTTGATCTCCACACACAAGATTTCAGAAGTGAAACTTTGGAAATATCAGAAAGATAGACTTGACTGTCTACACCTGGCTGTCAAGCACACATCGCCATCCATACAGATGAGAGGCTTCAGCACCTTCACAGCATCATGATCTGTCCACGGAGGATTCAAGATGCAAGGGTCCATGCATGCATATCACACTGTTTTTCGGACAGGCCATGCTGGATTTAACCAGGGCCGACACAAGACATGTCCAGCGTGGAGATGTGGTGAGAAACAATGAACGTCATACTCATCAACCATTCCGAACCAGTCCAACCCTTGAGCTGTCACTGTCGGTATTATAAAAGGGTTTATCTTTTGTTCCTTTTCGGCTTGTAAATTATTTTCAAACCAGAGTAGAACTGTTCACGAAATGAGATTTGGCACTATATGAAAATTATACAAATAATGGCTTCTTTAACTTATCATAAAAAGAGCATAAATTAAGGTAAAGCATAACAAAGCCTGAAAACAAGTATTGGTGATCTCCTACTCAAAACTAAAATAACAAAACTCAACCTAGCAAAGCATGTTGAGGAAACAACAAGATATAGGAGAAATAATTCCCTCAAAAACTGTTATGCAGCTGCCTGGAAGGTGTAAATGTCTGCCAGTAGGTATCAACTGTGTCACCTAGTGTGAACATTAATTGGCATGCTGCAGGTGTTACACTCCAAAGCAGGTAGAGGGGAGAGAAAGAAAGGACAAACCACACCCGCAAAGGATGTGCACTAGTCCCAATATGTCTCCTAAGGGCCCAGTCACAAATGTGCTTCAGGCACTTTAAAAAAAACGTAAAATGAAGGATTCAAGTCTATCGTTGCTGCAGATTGACAGCATTGAGGCGTGTGAATTCCTACATGCGTGAAGCATCGGGTTCAACCTGTGGTGTAAAGTAACTAAGTAGATGTACTTAAGTACTTTTGAGATATTTGTACTTTACTTGAGTATTTCCAATTCTTGTACTTATACTCCACTACATCTCGGATCCAAATATTGTACTTTTAATCCACTAGTACCAATACATTTATTTGAACATTTTAGATACTAGTTACTTCGCAGATATCTAATAACTATTAATTTAGCAAATGTCTGTCCGTCCGGCATCTGACTGTCTGTCTGCATGCTGACATCACTGATACTAAACAGTGTCTCTGCCATGGTAACAGCCGCATGCTGAAAAAATTCCCAAATTTGGAGATCAGCATGCTGACATCACTGATAGTAAACAGTGTGGCCAGGCCACCATGGTAACAGCTGCATGCTGAAACAATGCCCAATTTGGAAATGATGTCTACTGTCTGTCTGCATGCTGACATCACTGATAATACACAGTGTCGCCACCATGGCTGTCTGTCTGCATGCTGACGTGACAACAAATTACTGACATCACAGAATGATACAACGGGTATTGCACAACTGGACATCAAAGGTGACTGTTCTGCCCAATGGACACCGGTCTGAGTTCTCCAACATTACTTCTGAGACACATACATTCAACCCTCATATACTGTGAGTGTGCATACCCCCCGGGCACAGGACTAGTAAATTATAATCTTATTATAAAACATACATTTTAGCTCTATTTTATACCAAGGCTATTTGAAAATAGCCGATCTACAAGCTCACAATGCGTCACGTCGCATTGTGAGCTTGTAGATCTGATATTTTCAAACATTTTGTACTTTTACTTTTGGTTCTTTAAGTAACTTTTACTCAAGTACATTTTGAATTCCGGACTTTTACTTGTAATATTTCTATATTGCAGTATTGATACTAAGTAAAGAATGTGAGTACTTATTCCACCACTGAGTTCAACAATGGTGAATCTTGACCGGGCACCAACTGAAGCGCCATGTGTTGACTTGACAACACAAACTACACACCGGCAAACTGTCACGCATGCTGGCACTGCCCACAGCCCGCAAGACAATGTGTGGACTGTGGACGCATCTTTAGTCTTGGCTTTGTATGAAGCGCATGACCTTAAAGAACGACTTCATCCATTTTCATCTTCTTTATATAATTGGTCCTCACTAATGCTCATTATAATACAGTATGGTACCATTGGTCTGTGTCTCAGAGGAGGGCTGTGAACAGTTCAGAAACCCACCTACCAGTGACATCATAGATGGGGAATCCAAGCTAATAGAAACAGCAGGCCTCTTGTTTAAAAAAAAAACGCACTGAAACTGAAAGTGAGCGGTGCAAACACAACACACCTTGTATGGGCCTTTCTGTCCGTGACGTCAGTTACTTTATGTGTATGAGTACGGATCTCCATACATGGAGATCCGTACTAAAACACACACAGTGAAATGTAGGAGCGGTTTGCACAGCTCCGAAAACAAATGAGACATAGTTATTTTTATTTTTATCATGAGCATTAGTGAGGACCAATTATATGAAGATAAGATAAAAATGGGTGAAGTCGTCCTATAAGATCACACATCTGTGTCAGAGGCGTTGTAGCCAACATGCGACATGCAGTATTTTATTCCCAACTACTTGGTCAACTTGGCCATATGGCCTCTGTCGCCTCCCAGGTGATTTTCATTGGATAGCACCGACCACACCCAGCTGTCACAGGCCCGAGCAACACAAAAGGGCGACAAACAGATGACAGAAGAGGAGACAAATATGGTGCCGCCCAACCAAAGTCACAAAAACCGAAAGCAGACTTTGATTTGAATGATTTATACAATGAGTTGTCATTATTATTGTATAAATTGAGTTACTTAGTGTTATTATATCTGAAGCTGTTCCACACAATATCATTTCTCTTTCAAAAGAGATACATCTACCAGTAAGATAATCCCCACATCAAACACAAGAACCTATAGACTAAAAACATTTTATGTTGGCACATCCCTTAGTTAAAACCCCAGTCATACAGTGACACACCAAAACGACACACCAAAACTTCAGATTGTGTAATATCCTTGGCTGCGTAACCACAGCAGTGTTTTGTATTCTGATCTAGGCCTACATCACTACATAATTTTGCACACTCTGAAATGATGCTGTAAAGAGGCGAGACAAATATATTAATTTGGAGTGTAGCAGCTTCATGGTATAATGCTGCAAAATAACTCTACTTAATAAATAGCCATTAGCCGTAGTGTCTCAATGAATTGATGCAGGTCATGAATCTCTTAATTCCAATGGAAAACATGAGCACATAATATGACAGATTCATTTGCCCCAGTCACTGAAGTAAATATTGGACCCATACAAAGCAAGGCCACATGTTGCATTCTGATACTAAACTGACAGACGATTCGAAATAATCTTTGTTCGAGATCTGTCTGTGTCAGCAACACACTCTCACAGGATCTAGCAACGCTGATCATAGGACAACACTGGTGCATAGGACATAAGGGCCATTTGTAAGGTGCCCGAAACCACTTAGGTTACTGGAAGGGTATACAATGTAACAGTGTTATAGCATTGGCGAGTCTTGGAATGAAGTATGGACTTTGCACCCAGCCACATGCATTAGTTTATGGTCCAATATGCTCATTAGACACTTGCTGACACCTGAAAGCCCTTTGCTCTGAGCAGAAGTGATGGCTGGGGCATGAGGCCAGTGAAATTTGCATGCTTGAATGTTCAGAGATTCCTAATTTCTCTGTGAGGAAGAAAGAGTAGATATGCTTCCAGAGTTTTTTCTTTCTTCACTGTTTAACTGAGAAAACCATGTTAAACAATAATAAGGCAGTAATAATTAGGCAGAGTATTTGTAAATACTTTGAAACTTGTCTGAACCATTTTGAGTCCTGGTATTCAGCAACACTTGCACAAAAACTAAAATAACATAATACAGCACTGTCTTGAAATCACAGTAGAATTGCTGAATGAGCATGCTTTCTGGATTTGAAAACAGCATGTTCTGGGTGATTCGTTGGAGACATGCCTACTAACTTAACTGTTTAAATATGTTGTGCATGTGTATGTATTGTAAGACCAATCCTTTCTCTCGCTTCCATCTTTCAGCTGTTTAACTGTCATCCTGCCATTACTTCTTTAAGCTAGCCTAGTTACCCTTGACTGTCAAGCTGTAATGTCAATGACATTACAGATCTTTCTACCTCTCATGAAGGACTCACAGCTTTTGATAAATTGGTGATTCAAACATAATTGACACAAGGACTTAACAACCAGAGAGAAAGAGGACGAGAGGTAGACAATGATTGTGTAGGGACAGAGAATGAATGTACAATTAATTGCATGCCTCACTGGCTGTACTGTAGGTTGAAATTCCATTGCATAGATGGCTATTATTATCAGGGCCACCTCTACTGAGCACAGCTTTCTAGTTCCCCTTGTCACAACGTCCTATAGGAGTTCCCAATGTTCAATAGAATCATACAGGATTATGAAATTCCTATAAGGCTACTAAACTCTGGAACGTATAGGGCTGTTATACAATTAAGAGTATAGTAGAGAATCTGTGTCATTCTCGATATGCTTGTGAAGAAAACAACCATCTCAATACCAGCATCTAAAGCAATACTTCAGTAGCTACTTGCGTCATCCTCTGGGTTTAAAGAAAGGTTTTCCACATACAGTAGTCAACTCTTGGGAGCCAAAAGAATCTGCAGCATGGACAGAATATTTGAAGAACAAGCTAAGGGTGTGTGTAATCTTTTTAGACATAGAGGCAAGAGAGATTATGTCGTCAGGAATATTTTGGATAAAGTGATACAAATGGATAAAATTAATTATCCTTCCAATTAATTATCCCATAATTCTCCTTCCAGGAGGGTTAGGGTTACGGTTCGATAGAAAATAATATTAGATACCACAGTGTTTTTCACATATTCTTTTGCACCAATGGGCAACTCAAAATCTCAAGGCACACTGTTCTGAAAATAGCAGATCTATAAGCTCACAATGCGCCACAATGCAACATGTTGTGAGCTTGTAGATCTGGTATTTTAGCTGTGTTTGGCATATTTTATCCAGTGACCCTTTTTGCCTGTTTCCTGGAAATTAAGGAAGACTATTACAGTATATGTACCTCCTCAACATTTTCTATCTAACCTTTTGTAGATGTACATTATGCATGCATTCTTGACATTTTCTTCTAGGACATTTTACTATACTCTCTGAAAATAACTATTTAATAGCGTCTTATTGCTCTTAATGAATTTCCTGTTTCCTGCTAATTGTCCCCATTGCTGACAAATCCTGTTTCAAAGGTTTATTTTCTATTCACTGTTTAAGCCATATTCATACACATATAGCATCTATTAGTGCAATTTAGGCTTACATTAATCTGAGTTCAAAAACCTCTCGCAAATATGTGTATAAAATATAAAATACAAATCCTTAAATTGAGGTCATATACGGTACAATGTCAATACATTGTATATTGTTGCTGTCTGGCAGAAACCTTGTATCCTAGCTCTACAAACTACAGTGTCAAACAAAAATAGCAATAATAGCAGATTTACAAGCTCACAACGTGTGGAAAGTAACCATTTTGGACTTATATTAGCCTACAAGGTTTTCCGCCCGACACCAACAACTTGAAGGAACACAAACATCACCTAACCAACTCACACAAGGAGGCCTCACAGTCACAGCCACATTGTGTTACTGTTACGTGCCACATAAACACAATATTATGATCACTACTATAGTACAGTATGTATATGTATCATGCTATTTCCTTATGTTTTGGGGGAATGTTCTTTTACACTTTTAAATTTTTAAGTGAACCTGAATGTATGTCTTTTAATTTATATAATGTCATTGTCTTGATTTGTTTCCGTTTGGGGCTTTCAGTTTTATATAAATAGTTTTTCAGCTTATGACTGTTGTCATTGTTTTCTGATTGTGGTTATCACACCACCCTCTTTCATTACGAGTGACCGCTTCTGGTGTTTCCTCATGCACCTATTTTCTATAAAATCCCATTTCTGCTGGTTTTAATGCCACAACTGTGCACCAGACGCAGTTTAAAAGATTGGGAGCTGTGCACGCATGACTACTACATGTATGCTTTTGAAGCAGAGCATAAAAGGAGTAGTGGAATGGTGGGATTTGTGCAACATGGAGCCCTCGACTAGTTCAGAAATAAAAAGAAAAGCTGATTTCAATCATGCTGAAATTGATTCAGCAACAATATTGTGTGTGAAATGCAACTCAAACTGACAGGAATAGAATATGGGTGACTGTTGTTCATTAAATGAGAACGTTTAGGATTCATAAAGAGAACTCCTGAAAAGATATGGCAAGACGCTTGCATTACAAATTATGTGTTTTCTGTTTGTGGAAATGTGTCTGGAGAAAACTCCTGAGTGACCTTCAAAGCATCTGGCCGTGCAGGTTTTGAAGGTCTTTGTTGGATGAGAAGAAACATATTAATGTTTGTGTGACATATAGCACATATACACCTGGGACAGCGGCGCACAACAAAAAGTGGGCAGTGTGATACTTAAGCAGCCATGGCTACTGTAAATGCCAGGTTGTGATGCAAGGAGCTTGTCTATTACCAGGCTTGAATGGGAATGGGAATGTGTGTGCCTGGCTGGTGTGCCTGTTTGATCAATAACAATAATAATAAATAATAACACTAATAATATGTCAAATGTATACATGCCTTTTCTAACCAAAGACAGAGAAAACAACAAGAAAACCTTAATAAACATTTCTAGGTGCAGAATGTATCCAAAAGCAGGTACAAAAGGGACAACAATGAATTGCTTAAATTGGAAGAGAAAAATGCATTTGCAAAGCTTTTTTAAATATTTGATTCAATTCACTAACATGATTGTTAACAGTACGGCAGTACAGTCAGAAAAGCTATGGTAACACAAAAAGCCCAGGGGTGCTTGTTTCCAATGTGGTCCATTGTACTCAATTAATCAACAAGCCATACAATACATTCAAAATATTATCAGAAACTACACCAATAGCAGTAAAATATATTATTATTTACAGAAAAAAAGATGCCCCAGGGCACATAGGATGTCTCTTCCACAGGGCTCCTTCTATAGAGGTCGTTGAGGGTCGGGAGGGAGTAAATTGTCCAATTATAATTTGAGGACAGCCATGTTTTAGGTCATTTTTTAAGTAGAAACGACTTCAGAGTTTCAATGTGTTGTCCCTTCTTGAAGATGACCACTGAGAACACTGGCCGCATGCAAGCTTGCTGGCAATGTGTATTTCTGTTTTAAATCTTCACCAAACAGTGTCAGATGGTGCAGGGTTCTGAACAAAGGGTATTTGCGGAACAGAGAATAAACAACTCGGCACTTAAGCAAACTAACTAACAATTGAATAAATACTACAGGAACAGATCTAGGACACTTTAGACCAGTCCTTATCTCCAACAGGTGGGCAGATACAGTTTGCTTTTGTCTGTTTGTTTGTCAGCGATCCGTGGCTAATCTTGCAAACTGTCATGCATATGTAAGATAATATTATATATATATATATATATATATATATATATATATATATATACTGTATATACCGTAATATATATATATTTTTTCAGTGAATATCTTAGTTACCAACATTAAATGGTGAAGTAGTGTTCTTATCTATTGCAATCTATTGTTAAGATTACAAAGATTGGGCGCCCGCTGGCCTACTGGTCTGGGCGCATACCACTTGGGCATTGCCACATAGGCATTAATGCCTGGCGGCGGCGCCGGTTTGATTCCCGATCCAGACGACCTTTGCCACATGTCACTCCCCGTCTCTCCCCCCATTTCCTGTCAGTCTACTGTTCTATCAATGAAGGCATAAAAGCCCCCAAAAAAACGAATCTTTAAGATTATAAATATTGCTATCTCTGTCCCCTCTGAACAGCACTTACTGATGAACAAGAGAAAGCCACAGCACTTATAAATCTTCCGAGATGGAGACACACACACACACACACACACACACACACACACACACACACACACACACACACACACACACGCAAATCTTCCGAGATGGACATTGGACACACACACACACACACACACACACACACACACACACACACACACACACACACACACACACACTTTGTATTACACCATTCTAGATATAATACAAGGACAAACACAGATATGATTGACATCTGATTACGAACAATTCTGAAGTTGCACATAACCAATACTTTTATTGGTGAAGATTTAAAGGATTGCTACAGTATGTCGAGAGGGGGGGGGGGGGGGGGGGGGGGAGAGATAGAGAGAGACAGAGAGAGATCTACTCCTGGCAGAGATTTGCGCTCCACTGAGTTCCCCTTTCTAGTTGCAGATAGGAAACTTGCACTCTCCAGACAGAAATATAGGGTATATCTTATAGGGAACAGCACTAAGTAAAGCCTCAGCATTATTGATGTAATCACACCTGTTGATGCAAGCATTTTTCACGTTTCATTCCCTGGCGTATCAACTCCCTCAGAGAGAGAGTGCCTTGGGACTTGCTGGTCGATAAACTCAGTGAGAAAATGAACAGGGGCACAAACGGAAACAGAAATTCTGTTTTCAATTTGAATCAAAGCTGTGAAATTAACATTGACCGAGAATCGTGTCAAAATGAGCATGTATTTTTGTCACTAACATCCATGAGTACTCAAACAGCTACATCATTATATATATTAACAAAAGAAAAAAAGCCATAATAATGGCAATATTAGAATTTAAAAAGGTTAGGGCTTAAAGGCGATAGTCCTTTCACAATAATTGATGAATTGTCTTCGAAATGCTATGACTTAAATGTCTTAACCATTACTGTGACATGACTGTGAGCAGCAGTGAATGCACTAATGCTATCTTAAATGCAGTTTATGGCAGGATATAGAGGCAATATGCCAAGCAATCATTCTCTCATTCAGTGTTATTGATTTTCCATTCTGAATTTACATCAGATTGTATAGCAGATGTAGGTAATACTCTGTATTTTATTTCACAAGGTTAGTGCTAAAATATGTTGTTTTCCAACGCCTATTGATTTACCTTTCTCATGGTTGGGCTCGTAAGCATGTGAAAAATCTTTCTTGTCATCAAATCATACAGCCGTGACATGCTGTAGCGTTGGTTAACTGTCTCTTTAGAAATCGAAAATGTGCATTAGTTTTATTGTTATCTCCGCAATGCTTTTTGCTTTACTTTGCCAGGCACCACAAAATTAAAGGATTTCATCTTGGGATAGGCTTGACTATCAGGGGAAAGCTGTTCTGTGCATACACTGTAAATGAAGTGTCAATGCTCTCTCACCTCCTAAGCTTTCTCATTACCCAAGCTGAGATGAGAAACACATCTTTCTCTCTCCTTCCCCCTAAACACCTATTGACATTATGCAGTGGCTGTTCCTGCCTATAGGTATTAGGCAATTTGACTGTTCTGATAGCTGCCTGGAATATAATAGTTTCAAGTACGCCTATTATCTCTCTCTCTGTCTCTGTCTCTGAATGTGTATACAGTAGGTATGTAGTGTATAATGCTTCCAGCAAAGCCAAGATAGGAAAAAAACAAGTAATAAGTTATGTTGAATGTACATTTTGTTGTACCGTTGTGTTGCACATTGTATGGTTAGTGTGTCTTTATTGCACAAAACATTGTTACAAAACATCTTTGTAGCAATGAAAACCTTGCCTCAGAAGTCAGACTTGACACACATAAAATAGATGCACCGTTAATAGCATATAGCCGAGTAGTTTGGCTATTACTGTATGTCTCTTGTGCAAGTGTGACAAAAATGTGTGATGTGCATTTATAATACAGCAGGCCTCCCAAGAAATTCCAATAAATAGAATTGACAGGGAAAGGAAAAGATTCTCTGTCACAGGGGGAACAATCACTTTCACCTTGTGATTGTGCGATGGGACTGGTAACTTCAGGTAGACAATTGTACTTCAGGGACATTCAATGTGTACCGCACAAGAGAGGCGATATAGCCCTTGTTAACGTTGGAGCTACAAAGCAATGCTGCAATCCTGTTTTCTTTTTCTTTTGTTTTTTTTTTACTTTTTTTTCTTCTTTTTTTTTCAAACTGTGCTTTGAAAAGATACTGTTATAGTTTAAAAAGGCCATAGGATTTAGAGGATAAAAGCAAGCTAAAGTATTCGTAATATTGGAAAGTGACTTAAGAGCATAAAAAAGTGGTATGTACCGGTTCAGAGTCTCAAATGTACTGTGCATGAGCTACCATTGCAAGTGTAATGCTCTTACTGGTTTTACTCATCTGACGGAATGCCATGATTGACATTAGCAAAAGAAATAAAAATACACTTCTTACATCTTAGCACTGAAATAGGGGATTACTTTTTTATAATATCTTATGTGTGACTTATGACTTATATCACTCAGGTTCTCACAGCCATGTCCTCTTGGGTGTTATGACTAATCTGAACTTCATGGCAGCATTGAAGCTGCAATCTGGATGCTTCATCTCAGCATTTAGCTTCATTATTGGATGTCAATGTGTGAATCCACAATCCAGAATTTTAACGGTGTCACGTTGATTATAGGGAGGGCTGAACTGCATGTGGTTTTAAGTGAAAGAATGGGCAATAGGCCCTAGAGAAAAATCCTCACCCTCTGTCACTAACCCGTGGCACCGCCCCCAAACCTTTACGGATTCAGGCACATCAGGGATTAATACGAGACCTGAGAACAAGGTCAGCGACTTGCGAAGGAACACAGAGCAAGTTAAACTTAACTTCCACTTCATCCCCGAGGCTCTGAAAATACTTAGGAGATAGTTGAGGCAGGCTATGGTGAAAGCTCCCCCGCCAGTACGCAAAGCTTTGCTTTTGATGTTAATTCCTTGAAAGCTGTTTCTTTAGCTGGGGATTATTGCATGGAGAGCCAGGCTTACCATGCTCTGGCTAATAAAGATGAAACATCTAACACAGGTACTCTTACATACACCCGCCTGGGAAGAGTGCCTATAAAGTTCCCTTAATTATAAGGAACTCACTGTGCTTACTGTGTAACTGTAAGAATAGGACGACATTTGCACTTTGGAAATTCTATGGTATTAAATGTTGAAAATCCCCTGTATTCTACAGACATAAGTCCTGAGGTAAAATAATGAGTGCACACACAGGCACGTCACATCGCCAGCCCATTCCATATGAGCTGCCTAGACATTTATTCAGGACTGAGCGCCCACTAAGGCCTCCACACCATACCATGGGCAAGTGACAATTATGAAGTGTGTCCATTACAGCTGCTGATTAGTCTCCACGCCTGTCTGGGCACGAGGGACTGTGGTAGCTAATGATTCTGGCAGCATGCATAGAATCCCGACACCATAATTTATCTGCCCAGTCCCAAAGATTAATAGGTATTTCACAAGAACACTCATCCCCCTGAATATTCAAAATTATTCTCCCCATCCCTGAGTCCTCCGCTTTGATAGTTTAAGAAGTAAATCAATCAATCCAATCAGTACATCTGTCCTGCTTTCAAGAACAATGAATGTCTTTTCTTTCACTTTATGTCGATGTCCCAAGATTTGTTCCAGGACATTTTTAGGTAACCCATCCGTATTCACAAAGACTTAGTTGTTACTGGACATCTAAAATATATTTTCCAAAGATATTGTCAACAAATTGGCTCAGATATTTCACATGCAAGCAATATAATCCTACATCCTGCATATCATAAAACTACCATACTAAATTACTACTAGCAATCTCAAAATAAACCACACAAGATGTGATACATTTATTTGGCATATAGTTAAATTTAAGTTTCACCCTGATAAAAAAAATGAAACAAAAAACAACTAGAAGCAGTGCTTTTCCGAGCACAGGTCTCCACCAGGCCAGGCGTCCTGGTGGTGCTATAATAGGCCAATGTAAAAAGGGTGGCATGTGTTCTTTGCCAATCTTAGACCTTTCATGGCAGTCGAACGATGCATGCATGATTTGAGGCATTGTGTTCCAAAAATGTGTCTACCTGCTGGTGGCGCTATAACAAGCCAATGTGGAAAGGGTAGCATTTGTTCCTTGATGTAGTGGGAATATGTGTGGCAAAATTCACGGTAATCGCAAGCTGCGTTGATGATTTGAGGCATTTGTTCAAAAACTGAACAATCCGGCGAACTTTGGAAGCCAATATTAGCCAATTAGGATGGAAAATGAAATATCAGACGGATCGGACTTGATCACATGATTAGAGATACTGTGTACTGATTTGCATGATTGTTGGAGAAAATTTGATGGAGTAATAGGAAAGAATGTGTTTCACATAAGTTGTCCTCCTGGTGGCGCTATAAAAGGCAAATGTGAAAAATGCAGGGCAAAGGTTTATCCTTAGCCTCTAGGGAGTGCGCATACAAAGTTTTCCACTTATCGGTGGAGTTAAAGGTAAAAACACAAATTGCCCTGTTATAGCGCCACCATGAGGCTTATTTGAGGAATTTGAAGTGGCATTTCTTCCTCGGCCTAGTGGGAACGTGCGCGCCCAATTTCACAGAGATTGCACGCTGTGTTCATGATTTGAGGCATTTTGATCAAAACGGAGCAATCTTGCAAACTTTGGAAGCCAATTGTAGCCAATCAGGATGGAATATTGAAAATCAGACAGATCCATGTTGATCACATGACTGTAGAGATACAAAATCTCTAAAAAATGTGTTTTGCAAACATTGGCCTCATGGTGGCGCTAGAACAGGGCCATTTGAAAAATGTGGGGCAGAGGTTCTGAATTGGCATCCAGGGAGTGTGTGTGCTCATTTTGGCAGCGACCGGGCTAACGCCGCCGGAGATTAGCTGGTAACAAACTGGAGGGACGCACGGACGCACGCACGCACGCACGGACGCACGCACGGACGTACGGACGGACGGACGCACGGACGGAAAGACGGACGGACAGGGGCGAAAACATACTCTCCCCCATGCCTTCGGCTGGTGGAGACAAAGATATGCCATCATATCTAACTACTACTCATTCTACTCAAACTGGCATTAGATCTAAACAAATTCATGTCTGACACATTAATATTTAAGAATAGGTTCATTTAAGATCTTTTCTGCACAAAATATTTGAATTATCTTATACATTATATGGTGAAACTAAATGAACTCTTCCTATTCTCATGCCACAGACTCCATTGTCACTCACTCATTACAGAATAATAAAACACACTAACCACAAGCTATTTTAAACACAAAACACCAACCACAGTACCATTCAAACCATCTTTCCATTCTGTTGAATCAGACTGCAGGAGCAAAATATTCCTTTTGTAATTCCCAATATAGAGCAAGAAAAAAAATGACAGAAATAACAAATAGTAGTTAAGATAAATAATGTAGTAAAAAACATCAGTACTCTGAGGAGGTAAATGAGTGGCTTGATGAATCATCACCAGGGTTTACAAAAGAAGAGGGGGAGTATTTAAAAGCCGAAGGAAGTGATTTGCAAAGGGGCATCTGGAGGAAAATGGAGCAGTTGGCAGTTTTATGTACTATACAGTAGCAGTGCCATTTACACAGATAAAAATGCTATTTTCAAGCCCAGATTTAATCATCGATGTACACACTTCGTTCTCCTTGAAAGCTGCCACTAATGGTCTATGAGCGAGACTCACGGGGCAGCCAAGGTTAGACATGAGATGCACAATGCTATTATTATTACTATTTCTATGTGTGAGTTTAAATGATTTAATTCTTCTGCATTATGACTCAGGGCCTTTAATGATGCATGGCACCCACGGCCGCCACCTACGACCACTGCTGCCATTAAAGGAAGTTAACAGTGAAATTGGACAAGAGAAAGTTGGAAAAGTGCAGAATGACTGGAGGCGGATGATTTATCCTTTTCTTTTGACACCTCAGGAACAAGACTCAAATGCCACCCATTAGTGAAGTTCAAGTTCAATGCTTTATTGTCTGTAATGGGGAATTTGGCTTGCAGCAAGGCGTACAGCGCTACAAATAATCGCATTAGACAAAAAGGAGAAACATACAAGACATTTAAATGGAACAGTGGGAAGACCAATAGACTGTTCCAGAAGAGAAAGCAGAGGGTGGATAGTCTTTTTTCTACGGTTAAACAGGTTTACAGCACGTGGGACAAACAAGGGGTTCTTTTGATTCAGCTTATTCTAATGATCTTTTTCTTTTTTTTTTTTACTTGTGCTTTTCAAACAAGGTGTCCGTGGCAAAGACTTGGTCTTGTCCGTGGCAAATGTTTGATTTTCTTTTTTTACACACCATTATGATGTTTTTATTTTTATCATAATTACTGAATGTCAAGTCTCCAGGTTGTGTATGACACTTATTTACTATGACACTATACATTATGAGTCCACTAGTACTTGTGGTTCTCAAATGTTTAATTTGCAAGGACCCCCTTAACTCTGAGAGTGTACACCATTTGTACACTAGTTACAGACCTGTTATGGTCATTCAGGGCTAGCTCTTAGTGTTTCTGTTAATATTATCGTTTTTTAATTTTGACAAAAGTGTCTACCACAAGCCAGCATGGCGATGACCCCTGATTCTAGTGATTAATTAATAATTTTTGATATCACGTTTTCTGGCAAGATGTTTTAACAAGAACATTACGCTCCTCAGAGCACAGATCAGTAGTCAGTAGTGGGGTGCAGGCATCAGGACATGAGGAAGCTGCAGTGTATGGAAATAGAGTTTGTACGAAACACAGTGCAACATTGGAGGTGCGTTTATATAGTGGCCCTTCAATGTGTTTCCAATTTGTGAACGATTGGATGTTGTGTTGAATTTATATCCTGTTTTTATAAGAAATTGGTCCGGGCCAAAATTTGGTGAATGTAATGGGCAAACGATATGGAGTATGATAATCTTGTTTGACGGTCATTGTCACATGAGGCATGAGTGCCTAGGGAAGTGGAATTGCTTTTCGCTCAGCATAGGTTTACTTTAGAGGCCCCTCAAAGTGTTTGGGTCGGATCGGTCCATGATTTCTTGATTTGAGGCAGTGTTTTGCTAAACAGGCCCCTCATGCAAACTTTGTAATGGAATGAAAAATCTGACATCTCTGATAAGAGATAATGTGTATATATTTATGTTAGTTTTGGACAAAATCTGTAGGAGAAGTAGTAAAAACTTTGTTTATCAGAAAATGCTAAATGGTGGGAAATCTAGTCAGGCACAAATGGGTGGAGTTGCATCATGATCCTAGGAATCCAGGAGGATGTTTTTTTTTTAATTGTAGGATCTACAGTTATAGGTTGAATCAATATGGAAATGCTAAATTAGTCCAAAGCAAAGTAAATCCAGCAGTGTAGACAAATATGCACATAACAAGACAAAATACTGTGTATATTGTAACTGACTAAACTAATACATATTTTCTAAAGGTAAATGTGAACAAGTCCACAATCCATTTTGATGGTTGGCTGGTGTAACCTCTTTGGGGTGGAAGCGTCAATGAAAGATAAATATTTTAGTTTTATTTGCATGCAAGTTCATACCAGAGAATATTAAGAGCATGCTCAGAGGTTTAAACCAACTATGAATGTGAAGTTATGCCCCAGGCATAAAAAAAAAATGAAGAGAGGAGCAGGAATTACTAAGAAGCTAAAAGGGTAAAGAAGGAAGTAAAAAATAACATTAGCTCAAGTGGAGGAAAACAAATCTAGTCTTAGACAATAAAGTGTTGTATACATCTGACTTTATTCTGGGATTATTTTGATTATATTATTTTTAAGAGCATAAAAAATCCATTTCCATGAATTGCATCACATGAGAGTTTAATTCAAAAACCTAGAGAAAACAAGAGAGAACGTTGCATTACTTGGCGATGTCATCAGATGAGCTGGCAAGGAAAGGCACTATTAAGACAGTGGGGATGAACAGAGCATGTGTTACTGAGACATGTCATCAGCAAATAGGTTGGGATTCTCAATGCACGTTTGGCCTCTGTTGTCTGTGTACCTTGGGATCATAGTGGCTGACGGTCCAAGCTGTCCCAAACCACCACCAAGGTCAGACTCCAAGTTCCTGAACTAACCCATACCATACATACTGTAGTATGTGCTCAATATTTGAAGCATAATAAGCACTTCGATAGAATATGATTTTTCCCACTTTATTTTCCTCAGATCATCTATCTATAAATGCGAGAAGTCTCTGCGTGCGTGCGTGTCTGCGTGTCTGTCTGTAATCCGCGTATCTCGAGAACCGTTCGTCCCACCGGCTTCAGATTCGGCACGCGCGTTCCCCGCCGTGGCACGGAGTGCAGTGCCGGGCCTCTTCCCTAACCGGCGCGAAACGTTCGGAATCTCCTTATGCGGGCTGATTGTTGACATCAGGCTGTTCCGGAGGAAATCGACGCAAGCGCTGACTCATTGTGACATCACTTCATAAAAGGCTCTGACATCACGTACGCCACATGAGTCAACAAAAATTCCATGGTTACGTATTGAATGTCATCAGTATGACATGTTTTGATGTTCCTATGGGCATAAATGGACACAGGCAAACATATGGTCAAAACGGGTCTTATGACAAATGGTACAGTATAATGGGGTTTGCATTAAAGGGTAGGGCATTCACAGAGATCTCCATATACTGTATGGGCATAAAATGGACACCCATATGTGGAGCTGTTGTCTGACATCAGCTCCACATCTGAGTTTTCCGGAACCGGCACTGTGTCTGCAGAGATCTCCATATATGGGCATAAGTGGACACAGGCAAACAGACAGATAACTCCACATATGGACATAAATAGACACAGGCAAACAGATGGTCAAAACGGGTCCTACAGAGATCTCCATATATGGGCATAAAATGGACATTGACAGATATCTCCATATATGGGCATAAATGGACACAGGCAAACAGATGGTCAAAACGGATCCTATGACAACAGGTATAATGGGGTTTGCATTAAAGGGAGGGACATTCATTCCCTATTTACATCGTTCCTGAGTTGGCCAGGTCGCCGACTAGACACTCGGCCGCATATCTCCATATATGAGCATAAATGGACACAGGCAAACAGATGGTCAATACGGGTCATACAGAGATCTCCATATATGGGCATAAAATGGACGTAGACAGACAGATATCTCCATACATGGGCATAAATGGACACACGCAAACAGATGGTCAAAACAGATCCTATGACAACAGGTATAATGAGGTTTGCATTAAAGGGCGGGGCATTCATTCCCTATTTACATTGTTCCTGAGTTGGCCAGGGCGCCGACTAGACGCTCGGCCGCCCAAAGGGCGGCCGAGCTTCTAGTACTGTATAACTACAGTTCTCAGATCTTAATTCTGTCTCCCTGTCTGTCAAGCATTGAATGGTTTAGGGCCAAAATACATTTCAGATCTTGTGATACAAGGCTTCTCAGGTGTTCTGGGACAGCTTGGCTCTCTGAACCTGGAGTCGGAACTCAAAGTGGAGAAGCAGTGTTAATTTTTAATGCACCCCATATCTGGAACAAATTCACAGAAAACGGGAGAGTAGGGAAGAGCTTTGTTAAACCTGCAGGGGAAATACACTTCGACTTGTAGGCATGGGCAGGCCCAAGGAGGCAAACCGGTGACCTTCTGATTGCCTACCAAAGGCCTCTCTGGCCACTGAGCTACGGCTACCATAGCTGAACAGGTCTGCTATAACTCTCAGTTATTTTAAATCAATGCTGAAGATGTTATGTTTTCCAGTGCCTTTTACAGATATATGGTTGTACTGTACAGAGACACTCCAGGTGTAAATGTGAAAAAGGGTGATTTTTCACACAATGAAGAGAAAAATGTGATAATATGTCCAAACTGCAGTCCGTGAAAATTAGGCCGATTAGCACTTTTATCTAGATGCAATTAAAAAAATAAAGTAAAATACCAGAGCCAGCAATATAAATGTGTTAACATAATGTAGGAGTTTATGATATTGCAGTCCTTTTCACATTATTTTCTTCCAGAGCTTCCAAAGAATCTATTCATTTAGTTTTAACTATGACTGAAATAATGTTGCTTCAAGTCTTTTAAAATGGACACCATTGTTGCGTTGTTGAAATGAACGATTACATTGTGCTTGTACATTTAGTTAGCTGCAACTACTCTGTACTGTTTACAACCTACATTGATTGCAGGCTACTCACACAGTCACTCCCACAGTTCTGATTGTGCCAACAAGTTTAGTCATCTTGTTTAGGCATTATCGATGTTCAGTAGTCTGCATTTCTATTCCTCTTTTTATACAAAGTGCTTTAAAATGTGGATTACATCCACCCTTTACCATCCCGACGGTGGAGGCAACTATGCATGGCACTACTGCACCGTTCTCATCAGGGGCAGTTTGGGGTCCAGTCTCCAGTGTCTTGCTCAAGGACACTTTGACACTAGGTGAGGTGGGGCTGGAGACAGGAAATAACATCTGTGCTCCCTAAAATCAATCTTTTTTTTCCCTGACTCCTGGATATTGACAAACTTGAACTGGCAGAAGATGGCCAAAGATTTTTCCTCAGTAATAGTAGTACTTTGCAAATTGGAAATCACTCTCCCATTTTAGAGTGCCGTGCTGCGAGCTTGTAGATCTGCTATTTTTGAAAAAATTGTGAAAATTCGAATTTTGACCCGATTCTATAAGTGTCTTTTGAATCCTTCTAAGGTTTTTTGAAAAACCAAAGTTTCTATGTCAGCAAGGAGCTCAGCTAGTCTGTTCTTGAGAGACTACTATGTCAGTGGTTCTCAAAACTTTTCATGTGAAGGACCCCCAAAATGATATGTATTTGGCCACGGACCCCCATCTCAAAATATCTAGTTCCAGGGACCCCCCAGAAGCAAAATTTAAGTTACAAACTTTCGCTTTAAAAATACATAAGATTTGCACACATTTTCACAACTTTTTTCAAAAATAGCAGATCTACAAGCTCGCAGCGCGGCACTCGGTGCCGCGCTGTGAGCTTGTATATCTGCTATTTTTCAATAGTTAAAGCATTCAATAATTCTAGGCCTAAAAGGGTTATTAAAGTCTGATGAATTAAAAACGTCAACATACCTTTTGCAAGAAAATGTGTTAATATAAGGCACAAGGAAGATTTTAGGCTTACCATCTGTGCATACATTTTTTTCCCCCCACAATCTCATTTGCTTCCATCCATATCCCTTTTGATATGCATTCCGCAATGTCTGGACAGGTAGAGTTTCAATAGCCCTGTTGTTTCAGTTTTGATATGCAATACAGCAATGTCTGGACAGGTAGAGTTTCAATAGCCCTGTTTTTTCAGTTTTGATATGCAATACAGCAATGTCTGGACAGGTAGAGTTTCAATAGCCCTGTTGTTTCAGTTCTGATATGCAATCCAGCAATGTCTGGACAGGTTGCAAAGTAGAGCAACACACACACTGCACCCACAATAACCTCTCTGTGTCAAATTGCAACTGATGATCAGTATGCATGTTGTCCATTATTAATGCATGGTTCCAGGGTGCCAAAGCTATACTGTTTTTAATCATTGCTGGCAGTGGCACCCAAAGATGCCTTTATTAGGGTGAATAATATATTCAGCCCCTCAAACCGGGACCTGTGAATCAATGCGCATGTTCGTCGTGCACACACGCGGCCATTCATGCATGTCCATCACGCGCACATGTAGGTGTTGCCTAAACTTAAAGGGATATTCCACTTTCAAAAACACTTTTTGTCATTGTATGGTCTAATCAGGCTTGTATGAACACCCTGAACAGTTTTCAATTAGCTTGATTCAATATTTAGATATTTGATGTAAAAGTTACCAGGCCCGACACGCCCATGCCTCTCCCCACACACACTCATTGTAACTTCAAACTCTATTTTAACCATGATAGATTCATTAAAAATACCCATTATTTTTTCTGGTGACTCATAATACCCTCCTAGTACGTGAGCAGGCCGTGTTTTTTCCATAACGTTTTTCATGTCTTTTTTATATATTTTTATTGTATTTAATTTTTTCCATTTTCACAAAGAATTATTAAAAATACATGAAAAACGTTATGGAAACAACACGGCCTGCTCACGTATTAGGAGGGTAGTTTGAGTCACCAGAAAAAATAATGGGTATTTTTAATGAATCTATCATGGTTAAAATGGAGTTTGAAGTTACAATGAGTGTGTGTGGGGAGAGGCCCTGGGCCTGGAGGGCCAGATAACTTTTACATCAAATATCTAAATACTGAATGAAGCAAATTAAAAACTGTTCAGGGTGTTCATACAAGCCTGATTAGACCATACAATGACAAAACGTTTTTTGAAAGTGTAATATCCCTTTAAGGCAACGAACGACTGATTTACAAACATCAACCTTAGCTCAGACACGCAATGTTCATGTTTCTGATTTGTTAGGTGAGCATGTTTACATGAACAGAACATGATAAAAGTCTATGCAACCACTTAAAACAACTGTTATTATTGTAATTCTGGTGAAAACCAGGACATATTTGTGTTTTAGAGGTATTTGTTGGGACCCAGGGCACGCAGCTTGAAAACGGGACAATTCCGGCCAAACTGGGACGTCTGGTCACCCTATAGCCTTCATGTAAAGATTTACTCTGGGCCTATCCTAATGACCAAGAAAACTGTTTACATCTAACTTAACCAAAATAATGTTTGTAGTTTTTGTATTTCTATGCCTGAAAAAACTAAAATGAGAAAAAAAGACAGTGATGGTGAATGCTTTTATGTTGAAACAAAGAAGCTATTAATAGCAAGAGCACACATGACAATTTGTCAAATGCTCAGCAGTAAGCAGATGGACACTTCTAAATGATAACATGATCAAGGGCCATCTAAAAAAATGAGTGACATATTCTCTTCAAAGCATTTGATCGTGTACCTAGCGCAGCTGCATAAAAATGTTAATTCAAAAACACATCTTTCACCATTACTGATACTCGATGTATCCCATTATTACTCCACGTATTGTCTTGTAGCAGCATGTAACATGAATATTTGCAGACTTTTGCAGATTTGAGACTGTTTCTTGCTTAGCACCATATCATATACTGTAACATGTTTATTTACAGACTTTTGGCAGATTTGAGACTCTTTCTTGCTTATTTACTTGGCAGATTTGAGATAGTTTCCGTATGCCACAGCATTGATCCATTTCCTTAACTGGCATCACTCCCTGTCTGCAAACGAGAGAATAGCAAGGCAGCTAAATGACAGAGAGAGACCAGGAGATCTAAACACGTAAATAAATGGCTTTAACACTGTTGTCTCCATAGCCCACTCCATAAGTGCCTTGCATGCATCAATCAATTTCTTTCAACCCTTCATTTAGATTTTCCCCATTAGGTCAAAAGAAAAGTTGAACCTATTATCAGCATCTTATCAGGTCTAGAACTAATTGTTTTTTGCCTGTTTGTTGACACAGGTTACTCCCATGGGCGGTGCAGAAATAAGTGGTTCGGGTAGTAGGCCTATGTATTGTTTTGTGTGTTGGAGAGTAAGAAAGGGAATGAGTGCACCCCAAAGGAAAGAGAGATTAAATATAGTATAGCTATTGTATCTCCAAATCTGACACACTAACAGAGAGAGTTGACTTCAGCCGTCTGTGATATTTAGTATTTAAATCTCTAAATGCTATACTAGATTAAATTCTTTCTCTGAGTGAGTAATTTAGAATGGGGACTGTTATGAAGAATTTGAATTATAATCTCATCTGCCTACTATAGAGACAATCCTCAATACGTCAGTTTGAGATAAATCGAAGACTGTATTTTGAGCCACTGTCGACCGCAGCAGCCCAAAGTCACTTAATGTCCTTTTTTACCCCTTCTTATTTTTTGCACAGAATGTGCATGGGGGTGAGGGATAGAGCTTGGACTTCTCATTTACATGCTTGAGACATTACATGGCAAACATTTGTATATGTTTCCATGCCATACCATGTGATAATATTACACAAAGCATATTTACAATGCATGTATGTGAGCTTCATGGCACATTCATGAATGCTGAATGAGAGCTGAATCTCCTTGTGGGCTTCATTAAAATCAATGAATCCATCTGCCACAGGGAAGAGTTGTCATTTGTAGAGACAAACCGCTTTTAATTCGCTACTCTGAAACATGTGGAAGTGAGGATAGATTTCCACTGGTGTCAACTTTGCAATCATTCCCTTAGGGCACAGTCACACCAAAGTTGACTATGAGGGTGGATTCTGCCCATGTTTTTCAATGGAAAAATTTGCATAAATCTGCAAATGACAACAAACCACTACGTTCCCATTGAAAAGCATTGGCTCATAGGTAGAATTAAACTTTGGTGTGACCGCGCCCATAAGAAATAAACATCTTTATTCTTTACTGTGAACTTATCCGTCCCTACCCTACCACTCGCTCACTCAGATCTGAAGATCAGCACCTTTTTAAGGTCCCTTGGATCAACTTAATAACAAAGGGCGACCGGGCTTTTGAGGCGATAGCCCCAAAGCTCTGGAACGCCCTCCCCCTTGAAACGGCCCCCTCGGAGGCTTCCTTTCAGAGGCGTCTGAAATCACTTCTGTTCAGACAGGCCTTTGGTCACTTATAGGAATCCCTGATTTTACTATTCTTTCCTTCTTTTTTATTCTCTGTTATTGATTGGTGTTTATAATTTATTCTCTTTTATTGATTGGTGTTTTCTCTGTAAACATGGCCTCCTGCTGTTATTGTAGAGTTTAGTTTTTACTCTGTATAGTATCTCTGTAAAGCAATCTGTGCATTCGTGCTGTGAAGTGTGGTATATAAATAAAGGTATGGCATCCATCATAGGTATTCAACATCTCCACATTGTTCAAATGCGATTCGTCCATCTACAGCAGTAGCTCTAAAAGTGTTCTTCAGTAGTCTTTGGGGAGGATCTTGGGGTCCCCAGCTAAATGATTGATTGTTAGGAACCAAATGGACCCTTACCAGTCTGTAACTCAGAGAGTGGACAGACTAATACTTTGTACAGTACACTCTCTAAGTTAAGGGGGTCTGTGCCCTATAATGCATACCACTTTAGGGGTCCTTGAAATTAAAAAAGTTTGAAAACCCCTGATGATCTACTGCAGCTTACTCATAATAATCGAAAATGTTACTTATTTCTGGCCTGGACTGCGGATCTTGCGGTACGGGCACTCTGAAAGTGTATTGCGGGTTCGAATCGTGATCCCTTTGCTTGCATGTCACTCCCCGGGCTCTATTTTGATTGTCTTAAGTACCAGCTCTTATGCCTTAACTTAAAGGCCTGTCGATACTGTCTCTGACCACCGAACCTTTCATCAGTCCGGTTCAACTACAATATGACGTCACTCGCATCTTCTGAAAAGCATTACCCCGAATGAGAGTTTGGAAAGCTGCACGCACGTCGGAATGTCGGGAACTCTCAGACGAAAAGTTTGGTGGTCGGAGACGGTATGGACAGGCCTTTAAGTTAAGGCATAAGAGCTGGTACTTAAGACAATCAAAATAGAGCTCGCCATCCGTTTCTCCCCATTTCCCGTCTATCTACTAATAAAGGCAGAAAAAGCACCAAAGAATATCTACCCAGACCTACTAACCTATCCTGGTCTACTTCTACGGAGCCGCTGTCATCCTCCATCACAGTCAGGCTCCACTTGTTCCTGTTTCAAAGGTACAACTGCAGCATGTCACCCACAGCACTGAGAGGGTCAATGCCTGCCTCCACTGAGGGGTTACCCACTGCCAGCATGGAGAGGACATAGGGAAGATTGCCTCCGACACTGCCCACCCAGGCAATCAACCGATCCAGGAACTCTGGAGGGGGTGGGACTCGTCCATCATTGTTGGCACTACCCACTACCACCACAGCCTTTTCCCAAAAGCCGTCCGCCTACTTGACAAGCCCTCTAAGCTGCCATCCATCTCTCCACTGACTAAGCCTGTACAAATGTTACATACTGACTGATCTATTGATATTGTGTTGTGTAGAACCCAAGCTATTTTTTTACCCTTCCAAAATATTGGCAAAATAAATGATTTACGCATCAAGGCTGGAGTGTAAGACTGCTTTATTATTATTATTATTTTCTTATCATTCGTTGCAGTTACACAGTGGCACACCTTACAACACCAGCACCAAGCAGGCTGCAGCTCCAGTAATATGTTTTATTCTAATTATCCCACTCTATCTCTGTTATTGTTGACAATGGCAGACTAAATTACTGCATTAGCTGACACCAGACTAATAAATGACTACTCAAATCAGTCCTCATGAGATGTTTTATGTGGCTGGTCAAAACTAATACCAACTCCTACCAACTGACACAAACTTTGCTTCATAAAGAATTCTTTTCTCCAGGGATTATTTTGGGATAGACTTTTCAAATAATCAATATGCATTTTAAAATGCATTTAAACACAATGATCACGTAACCTTTTCAAAAGATAACTGCACAATTATGTATAAGGATTATCTCAAGCTAGTTTCAAGACAAGAAAAAGTTGATTATTTAACCATACCATATTGGAATGAAAAATTAATGATGAAGAATGAAAGAATGAAAATGAAAAATAGGATAGAAGAATGAAAAATAAAATAAATAATAATCTAATGGGTTCCTTGGAAGGAAAAAAAAAGACATTGGAAAATGGCCAGCCTAGAGTCAATTCTAAAGTCAGTGGTAATTAATGGGCTAAGCGTACTGTCTGTACCAGGCCACTGGCATGGTCCTTTATGGTGACCCTATCATAGCAACACTGTGGAGTGTTGGTAAGGTGATGTCTGTTCTTTCCTCCTTAGGCTGAGGACATTTGGCACTCGCCCCCCCACTGTCTTCGACCACAGCAGGTGGTGAAAAACAGCCCAGCTCCTCACAGAGAGCGAGCTATCAGCCGTGTAGGACATCTTACACCAGGAGGTGAATGCCCATGAATTCATCAGGGACCCAAGCCACCTCCGTCACAACCCCCTTTTGTCTCTCTGTTGCCACTTGGCAAATGGTAGAGCATCCGGTCTCAGTCCAACAGGTTCTGAGACAGCTTCTACCTCTATGCCCAGGGACTGCTGACTTCTTAGACCCTTTCTGGACCTATTGTATAGTAATAGTCACTGCACTGACTATCTCTCATGCACCTCAAGACATCTAATGCTGTGTCTACCCTGCATTGACTGCACTTATTATAATTGGTTTCTTCTTCATTTTTATTCACTATATTTATATGATACACATGAAGATGCTCACAGTTTAACAGCTAAAACAGCTACATTGCTTAATGTTACTGTGAATTTGACAAATAACTTTCCTTGGACACACGCACGCACGCGCGCGCACGCACGCACGCACGCACGCACACACACACACACACACACACACACACACACACACACACACACACACACACACACACACACACACACACACACACACACACACACACACACACACACACACACACACACACACACAGACACAGAGACACACACACACACACACACACACACACACACACACACACACACACACATACATTACATGTGAAATTCATGTGTTTTTCATTTCAGGGTGTTAATTTGCACATAGTCTGTTAGTTAGGCTATATATGTGCATACAGTATGCAAATAAATTGTCCATATACTGTATGCATTAACATCCGTTTGTGCAATTGTGCTTTGGTCCTGAAATGCTTGTGTGTTTCATTTTAGTCTGGTCGCAGTAGCAGATACAGTACATGTGAAAGAAGGGGACTTGATAGCTCCTGATGACTGCTAATTAAATTATATAGTCTGCGTGGAGAAACTGACTACTGTTGAGGTGAACCTGAGCACGGTGCTCGCCCTGCCCCCAGCTGCTCCAGCAGAGCTATTGGTCAGCACAGTAACATGGTGTGCTTGTGCCGGGCAGCTCCCAGGTGTAAATATGGATAGATGTATGAATATGAAACAGAGGATTATGCAAAAGAACACACACACACTCAGGGAACTCTCCTGGCAACATAAAGGATGAGACAAATTCCTATGCCTTCGTTTGTGCCTGACAAGGATTCAGATTCTGAAGACCTGTGTCAGCTTTGACATAATTTCCATGTAATACCTATTACATTTGTATGACAGTGGTTTAACAGTTTAGCATTTTATTAGGTTACATTTCTAAATCAAAGTCCTGCTGAAAGCCGTCAACTTAAACCCTCTTGCAGGAGCAAGTTGTCTTTAGAGTTTGAGATGCTGAACAATAAAAAATAAGTTTACTGTTTGGATCCCTGCATGGCACCTAAACAGATGCAGCCTGAAGTCATATCCTGGCTGTGAGCTAGTGACTGGATAGTGGTACTGGTATTACATATACATTATCTGGCATCATTGCTTAAGCTTCCTTGAGCTCAGCACATGGTCCAGTAGTGCTGCAGTAGTGCAGTATAGGCAAGCAGTCCTGTACTTATGACCTATAGGATTAATGCAAGTGTCAGGGCTACTTGTTAGTGTATTTAAAATTGAATTTCTATTAGCCTACCTAGTGTGACGTGGTAAGAAAAGCAACTCCACCACCAGCAACAACATCTCCATATTTGTCTACCATTTCAATCTGTAGAAAAATAATGTTTGGGCATTGAGACATCACATTTTGTCTGTCAACGTTTCTTTGGGGCCAAGTACATTTACATCGGAATATTCATTAATTAAAATGTAACAGCCTTCACCTGAGGCATAGAACAGTTATACATACTGCATATATTATTAATCTCCTGTTGCTGTGTTCTGACATTGCAGGCTCATCCTCATTATAATTGTTTGGATGTTCGATGAAGCAATCAAGTCTTTGAATTATCAACAAAATGTTGGCCATGCCACCACAGAGTGAACATGATTGTGTTAAATTTTGACCAGTTCTTTGACCAAGGCTTGCAACTGGTGTCTTTGTCTCCTTACTGTGTATTCAGTTCAACGGGGAAGAAAAACAAGATGGGTGAGGTTTTGTAATGAGCACATCCATTCTCTGTTCATGGATGAAAAACATTGGGCAGATGCTGCCCTCTACAGGTATGATTAAGCCTTGCATTTCTGGCAGACTTGACTTCAGAGAATGGAGCTATCTTGTCAGGGGCACAAATTAATTGCAATTATTTAAGACTAATCAAAACAAATCAGAAATTGTTTGTGTCTTTGTATCTAGATCAAGCTACTGCTAGTCTACTTAATAAAAGGGCTCTGTGCCGTGTCAAAAAGTCAAGACGGTAGCTTTAATGCTGACAGTGTATATACTATATTTCAGTGTGGGAACAATACAAGGATGCCAGTAAGAAATGAGATCTCTCACTAGGGCCAAAACAAAGCAGCACACAAACAGGGAGGACAGATAGTTAAACCCAATAACTTAAGTATCAGTCTCCCCTGTCAACCAGCCACAAGCCTGGCTGAGTTGAAGATAGAAGGAGAAATGGTGCCAGTAGAGCATAAAGAAGACTTGGCAGCCATATGTCTGATTTATGCTCCGTCGTACAATGGTGTTGCGCACCGACAATAGCAGGTCTAGAAGCTCACACTGTGTTGCGGACGGAGTGTGAGCTTGTAGATCGGCTATTTTTGGCATGCAAGGGTTAGGGTTAGGTTGCATGGGGAAGTCGGTGGGGGGTAGTCAGATATCTTGACTGAAGGCCAAAGGCTTTCATTTTGTGGTGTAGGCCTATGGCTAAAAAGCTTGAATAATGGTATGCTTATATTATTTAATTTTCGTTTACCACTTTCACTCTCACGTCCATATTTTGGGTATGTAGGTGAAAAAAGATTTATGGATTTTTTTTGTTTTAATTCTTTTTCCATTTGACTGATGATAATATGGCTAAATGAGAACGTAAACTAATAAAGAGAAAACAAAGTAAGGATACTGTATATGATATGATGATATGAATAAACCAAAAGCACCATAAGAGTACAGCTATTTTAAGTATGATGAGCCTTACACACACACACACACACACACACACACACACACACACACACACACACACACACACACACACACACACACACACACACACACACACACACACACACACACACACACACACAGTGTGAGGGACAGACCAACAGAGAACACTACATGGCATAACTTAGTGCCAGGGAAATTTAAGCCCTGATAAGTGATAAGGGCACCTGGATAATTTGTAGCATCCTGGGAAGTGCCATTGGACAAAGACTTCTCAGCATGCCTCATGGTTGGCACACATCAAACCTATACCTTGTTTTTACAGGTTTATTGTCAAGTATAGGCCTATACAGTACCTCTTGTAATAATAATAATTATTATATTGTGTCCCTGTGAGCAGCTGATTTCAGGCACCGTTGGAGCACCAGCCTCATGGTGGTGCTATAAAAGGCAGCATTAACTCTTGAACCACAGGTCATACAATAGGAAAAAGGGTTTCTTGTCTCATGACATAACTCCCCATAGGCTACGCAACACAAATTGTCAAGATTTTCTGCAATTTGTGTTTTCTTCAAAACATACTTATTGCTACTACTCCTCCAGATTTGGCAGACATTATTTCTGTGGTCACTTGATCAAGACCATTCCTAGCTGCAATGATTGGCTTTCAAAATGTGCTGTTATGGCTGTCATGCACATGTTAAAAATCATGAACACAGAGTCTGATTCCCGTGAAACATTTCATGCATAGGAAGAACTGTCACCCCAAATCTTTTAAATCTGCCACATGGTGCTGCTATAACAGCTCAAGTTGTGGCCTACAACTCTTGAGCCTAGGTAACTTTTCCCCCTGGATTCCTTAGGCCATTTCTGCCAGACTACATAGGCGACCCGGCCTGGTGGGGACCTGCACTGAGAGGAGCGCACTTTTTGAGTTGTATGTGTATGCAATGCATGTACTGTATACATACTTTTAACTGTTACACTTATATAGTAGTTACCTGCACACACACATACTACTAGGCAACATTTTTGGACAACAGATCGGCGATCACTTTCCGTTTCACACAGTTTTTTGACTTCAACATTCCACATGGATTGATTGATTTATTGAATACTTTTATTTTTTGACATTTTGGGGGTCTTTTTCTGCCATAGGGAGAGAGAGATGGGGAGAGACTTGCAGCAAAGATCGGGAATGGGACTCAAACCCATGGTGCACTGTCAGGCTACATCAGAGCCTAAGCGCCCTATCTTGCCCCTTATGCCTAAACCTTTTAGGTATTTTTTACTATTTTGAAAAATAATTAAATTCGTTCAAATAGCTGAGTTTAGGCATAAGGGGTAAGGCAGTGTGCATAGGGCCCTATACATGTCCGGAACGCTAGGCCAGCATTCCAGGCCTATTGAATACTTTATTAATAGTTTTTATTTGCAAAAGGTACCGACGTACAATTGTACAATAAACACAAAAATCCCTGAGGGCTTGTTTCCTTTGTGGTCCTTTATTCAATTCAAGTGATATATTGTTGGAGTCCCTGAAGACATTTTGTACTTGGACTTGGAATACATGATGCTAATCTGGCAAACATTCTTTTAATCTGCTTACTTCACATAACTTGATCTTCTTTACCGAATGAAAGATGAATCAATGTTAAATAGCATTTGTCCTATAAATAAGGACATAGTTCATATCAGTTCATAACAGTGATTGCTCAAATTAATCAACATAAATTTGACCATGAACTATTGAACAGTGTAATTGTCTCCGTCAGGCAGAAAGGCATGGCCGCGACTATGTTTTCGCCCCGGTCTGTCTGTGTGTGTCCCCGTCAGTCCGTCTGTGTGTCCGTCTGTTACCAGCTAATCTCTGGCACCGTTGGCCCGGTCGCTGCCAAACTGTGTGCACACACATTCCCTGGATGCCAATTCAGAACCTCTGCCCAACATTTTTCACATGGCCCTGTTCTAGCGCCACCATGAAATCGGTAGACAGTATCTTTACAGTCATGTGATCAACATGGATTTGTCCAATTTTCCATATTCCATCCTGATTAGGTCAAATTGGCTTCCAGGTTTGCAGGATTGGTCAGTTTTTAACAAAATGCCTCAAATCATGAACACAGCATACAATCTTGTTGAAATTTGGCATGCACGTTCAGGCCGAGGAAGAAATGCCACTAGATTTTTTTTAAATCAGCCTCATGGTGGCGCTATAACAGGCCGATGTAAAACTTTGTATGCACACTCGTAGAGGTAAAAGCAAAAACCTTTTCCCTACATTTTTCACATCTGCCTTTTATAGCGCCACCAGCAAGCCGACTTATGTAAAACATTTTTTTTATATTACTCCTTCAGATTTAATCCAAAAATCACGCAAATCAGTACAGTGTCTCTACAGTTATGTGATCAAGACGGATCTGTCCGATATTTCATATTTCATCCTAATTGGCTAATATTGGCTTCCAAAGTTTGCATGCATATTCCCACTAGTTCAAGGAACACCCAGCCGGCCCAGGCCAATGTGAACACCCTTTTGACATTGGCCTGTTACCGCCACCAGCAGGTCGGATTGCCACGAAAGGCGGAAGAAGAGATGGCACCCTTTTCACATTGGCCTATTATAACGCCACCAGGAGGCCACAATAACCCACCTGACCTGGCGGAGACTTGTGCTCGGAAGAGCACTGCTTCTAGTTAAAATATGAATCATCAATACTGTCACACGCCTGTATTTCCGTGGCTTCTCCTTTATGGAACCCAGTTCTGTCAAGTTGGGTTGACATTCTGTCAAAATCTGCTGTGTGGCTTGAGAAGAACTTGTACCACCTCCGAGATTCTACATACACCTGTGAAAATTGCCCTGGTGAACGAAAAGGTATTCCTGCTGGAATTTCCAAATGGTGTGGGCAGAGAGTTGGCTGAGAAGGGCAAGCATTGCCAGTTGGTGTTGGTACGACAGCCTATGCTGAAGGTGTGGATTGCGTGGATACTGAGTTTGACAGGGTATCAGCATGGTTATGTAAGTGTTGACTGACACTGAGGAAGTAGGCTGCCAGTAGCTCTGTTCCAGGTATGCCGGTGGAATATTCGATGTTTGACAGACCTCTCCCTTGTCGTTAGCGGAGATTCTATGTCTGTCGGTTTTTCGTTCGTGTTGTGATTCCATTGCACCCATAAACTCCAGTGTCTCCTCGGTACACAATCCAAAGTAAACGTGTTTGGCGGTAGAGTTTCATCCATGGTTGACATGGTGAGTTCCTTAAGCAGCGAGGTAGCTCGCGGTGCCAGTTCAGCCCGGCTTGTCACTTCAGCTGCATTGATTGGCCAGCTGCCATATTACCCTCTGGGCTGATAAAGCTTTAGCTTGGTTAACTGCTGTATAAACACAGAGGGAAGATATGGCAGCTGACCAATAAGCTTGTCTGTCCTTTCTACAGGGTAAAACCTCTTTTGGTTGGTTGGTTGGTTGGTTGGTTGGTTGGTTGGTTGGTTGGTTGATTGATTGATTCTATTATCAATCAATGAACAGGAAACAGCAGGGTTTTGAATAAATGCTTTCAAAATCAAATAAACTCCTAACACGCCACTACAAAGCCAATGTGGAGTGACAACGCCAAACAAGCTGATAAAAGTGGCCAGCTAAATATCAGAAGTGATATTGCACTATAATTGTAGATCTGTTCATGAGGTAATTGTATAATCCCCATATCCTAAAGGCCGATTTGACTTTTATGCCAAATAAATAAGTCAGTGTCTCCAAAAATGTAGTTACTGCACTTTGGCTTTGTGGGGCAAAGTGTACTTTTATTGAGTTTGTGGAGAGTGGGTGGGTTAAATTCCCTCTCCTTCACACATGATGTGTGATGATGTAACTATCTTTTGTACCATGTCTGTGGGCTGTGGTGTAAAAGAAAAGCAAGTTCAGATGTTAGAAGAAAAGCGACTTTACTGTAACAGATGTTTTCATTCAGTAGGGCTTATGCCACCTCCAGAAGGATCAGTGGCACATTCTGGTCTGCCCGCACTAACGTCCTCTGCCCACTCTAAGCACTGATCCCCATCTAAAATACAACATTACACTTTCTCAATGCAACTGCAATATCAGCCAGAGTGACATGAGGTGCATACACATGTGAGCATGTGCGTTTGATTTTTATTCATTATCACCATCATCATCATCATCATCATCATCATCATCATCATCATCGTCATCGTCATTATTGTTGTGATGAAGCACATGGCAAGATGACACTGTTTACAGGCTTTGAGAAGCACTTATACGAACAGTGCTAAACAAAGCCTGTTTCTTACAAAAAACAACAATAGACTAACATCCCAACATGAATACAATCCACCACGGCAATACAAAAAAATCAATATCAATCTTTCTTCGAGTCATGAGAAACGTCTCCCTATTTTCACATTTGTCAGTGTTTTCAGTAGCTAGCTTCATTAGCTGAATGTGTATCCTGTCGTACAGTAAGCACTGCCCACAAATCCCTATCTTCTACAATAAGCCTATAGGTTGTTGCTACAAATATAAACACTTATATCTGCAGGCCACGACCTGGCTTTCCATCCTTGTTGTTCAACATCAATCACTAGGTCAGCACAATCTTCCCATAGAGTATAGAGCTGGGCGATGTCTGCTCAAATTTGACATTGCGATAGGCAAACCAACATTGTGACGGACGATGGCATGGTCCTATTGTGGATTAGATTAGGATCAATTCACTTTGCAGTTTGTAAATGACACACCGGAGACATCCTTGCAAAGAACAAGGAGAAGACAAATATAAAACAACATGCACTTCCCTTTTACTTTGAAAACTTTAGTTACTAGTTACTTTGTAGATTGATTATTGTTACAAAAGTTAACATACATTAACCACTTCAACCCTTTTGGCCATTTCGGCCATTTGAAAATAGACGATCTACAAGCTAACAATGCGACTCTTTGTGAGCTTGAAGATCTAGTATTTTCAAAAGATTTGTATACATTTGAAAACTTGACACTCTGCATAATGAGTGGGCTTTACTTTTACTTTAAGTATATTTTTATGCCAATACCTTTGCACTTTTACTCAAGTACATTTTAACTTATGGTCACAATGATAATGTGATAATGTGTGTGATAATGTGTGTAATATTAAGATTAGACAACCCACGCTGGGTCCTATAATTTCATTCACGTCTGTCTCCTTGTACACTTGTTCCCTTGGTCGTCGTAAAACCAAGAAATGTGCCGTCCCACTCAGACAGCAGTGTAATCATCAAGATAAATATCACGGCGATGACATAACATGTTTGATAATTAACCTGGGCAGCCCCAGTTTAACTCATGGGATGCCCACGAGGTGTCTACACGCCAATCTCTTTGATGTCGCTGGAGGCCCACAACGTTTTGACGTGTTTACTGTATTTACAGTATTAACTTTAAATCTCACCGTTAGGTTGGGGCTACGCATGGATGTAGCCCATTAGCCGCTAGTCGCTTCGAGTCGACGCTGAGAGCATCGCATGGCCGTTTTTCTCCATATACTCCAAAGCATTTCCCCATCTTTAACGCCCTTTATCTCTGATGTTTGTTTTATGGCTAGCGGCAAAATGTCCAAATTTTGATCGGCAATGAACAGTTATGATCAACACTGGTCCATACAGAAAGTTACACAACAACACCTGTCTGCGCTCATGTGACCAAGTGACGTCATGACGCATGAATTTTACGCAGCAGGGCCGGATTCAATACAATGGTGGTGGGCCGGCCTGGCAGCGAGAGGGGATAAATGGGGCTCAATCCAGGGACACCCGATGTGTTAAGATTGGATCTTTGTTCCCCTCAAACTATAAAATAATCTGGGCAGATAATCGGTTCCGACGTGATAGATGATTTAATAAAATAAAAATAAAATATTTCTTCACCTCTGCCTCTTTTCTAAACAGTTGTTTGCAGCGCTTATGATGCTGAACCATTATCATGGGTGGCCCTTTGTAAAACTCTATATGTGCAGCTGTGTCCTCTCTCTGGCTTTCCTCTGTGATTACACACTGTAATCTGTGTGTGTGTGTGTGTGTGTGTGTGTGTGTGTGTGTGTGTGTGTGTGTGTGTGTGTGTGTGTGTGTGTGTGTGTGTGTGTGTGCATGCGTGTTTTGTTCTGATACCACCAAATATGAAATTGCAAAATAACAAAACAAAAAAGAGAAGAATGAGAGAACGAGAGACAGAGCGACAGACAGACAAACAGACAGACAGACAGACAGACAGACAGACAGACAGACAGACAGACAGACAGACAGACAGAGAGCACAATAAATATATTGTAGACATTAGAGATCTGACACATGGTTATCCATTATGTTGTAATAGAAGGTCAGGACTTCTGCAGGAAACTGTCCTGGGCATTACAAGAGAACTATCGAGTGAGTCTGACCATGTCATTGAGGTTGTCAAGTTAGCATTTACCAATACTGATGTTCCAGTGAAAATCAGGCATCACGACGATGAGACTCAACAATAAATTCTTGGCAGCCCACAACTGTCCCATTTTGTTTTTGCACTGCTATGAACATGAAATGTCCCCCTCAGCACTTCTGAAATAACAGCCCATTCAAAATGTGGGGGAGAGACACACTATCAGAAAAGATAAAACAACACAGCAAAAGGTGGTAATTTAACACTATACTGTAGAACCTCACGGGACCTCTCTTACATTGAAGTAGTTAAATTAATTAGTACTAATTAATGAACATTTTGAACTGGCTAATGAATTGAATCTTTTGCAGTTAACTGGCTAAAATAACTACATCGGCACCTTTGGATTCTGTAATTACTACATTTTATTACACTAGCAATAATTACAAAGACAATTCAGCATGCAGTTCTTTTAAATATATCCATATTACAGTACGTGCAAAAATTGGCCTACATTGATCCTGGAAATGTTCACACAAAACAAAGACGTGCAACCGCTGTCTTTACAGTCAAAATAAACACAGTGGCATATAGGCTACATAATGTGTACATGACCTGGGAAATTGGCCTGAGTGTTTCTTAAGCTTCGATATTATAACAGTGCTGGGTTTCTTCTCCAAAAACACAAAAACAACTTCAGATGTTGCCTAATCACTCATGTTAGGACCCCAAATATGTAAAAGAGGGAATAACATGGCAATAAATCCAAAGCCGCGTAATATATATACAATGGAATATATACAATGGCATAACATTCCATGCCATGGTGGGCTATAATAAAAAATTAAATTAAATTACTGGCTTAGTCTACCTGCAGCTAATATATTACCTACACAAGGCAGAGTTTTCTGGGCTTTGAGTTGAAAAGGTTCATCATTGGTCCATCATTAAATATGAAGGAAAATATGCACAATTCGAGAGTTAGTAGATTTTATTTGAGAACTCATAAAATGCTTTCTACTGTATACACGTGTACATTTTTAACCGGTGACCTGTAATCTACATACATGTAAAGTGAATTTGAAGTCATACAAAGAATGAAAAGAAATTGGGAAGTCATATTGTAGACAAGGTACTATAGATCGACAGGCTACACAAAGTTGTCTTACAAATGTGCATATAGATAGACAGGCAGACAGACAGACAGATAGATAGATGGACAGATGAATGAGCAGTGATTGGATTCTATGGCGCTCTGGGAGCAATTAGGGGTTAAGAGTCTTTCTCAGGGACACACATCGACATTGCTGGCCTGGCCTGCAATCAAACCTCAACCTGGAACAACCAGGGGATCTGTCTCCCCAGGTGGGCTCACTAACCACTCAGCTATGGCCTCCCCCCACTCCGCTATGGATACCTAGGGCCTCCACGTACTCTAGGATTGGCCCTGTGTAGGGTATTTTATATTTTAATAATGTTTTCTTGTATGGATGTGGATGTCCGCTTTTAAAAGGTTGCAAAGGGATTCTGTTGCAAGTGGTTGCAAGATATGAAACTGGTTGCATCATGAATCACTGGTAGGCCTATGGACTTTTGAGGCTCTGTTCCATTTATTGTAGAGGAACATTTCCAGTGAGTCAACATGCATAACTGCAGCACCCTGACTCTGTTTGACCCAAATGGAACAGAGCCTTAATTAGATCATTGGTAAGTAACACCTGAACAGGACATAACATTACCCTAATATACAGTATATGCCGTATGTCACAATTTACTATTTCTGTGTTTGTTGTCCTCATCAAGGTACATACATATGTATCTCTGTCTTGCGCATGCCAACAGAGTATGCCAGCAGAGTATAGGCACAAAAGGGACACACAGGAACTCTGACAAAGCCTCTGACACTATACAAAGCCTCTGACACTATATGACTCAGACATATTGGTTGGATCGGCAAAGCGACGTACGGTAGGTGTGATGTGCTCACTTCACACCTACACACTAGAAAATACTGTTCCTGAAGAAAGAGTGTGGGTTTGAGTAGCATGCCAAGTACAGTATGATGATGATGTATGATGAAGACATACATATGTGCACATCATTATATTGTCCAATCATAAAAGAGACATATACAGGGACGTACTGTACATACACACAAATTCACGAGCAGCAATCACCGATCAATAACTACTGATGTGATGCAGGTGGTTTAGTGTTATTGCGACCGTCAGGTCGCAGTTACTATCAAAACCTCCACCGGCTGTGAGTCAGTCAGTCTGTCAGTCAGTCAGTCAGTCTGTCTGTCACATCACACTTTTCCCCTACTCATATTTCTGCCACTGTTGCCCCTATCCATGCCAAACTTTGCACACACACTCCTTGGCTGCCAAATAGGGTTGCCAACTCCCAGAGTTTAAAATACGGGACACCTCCTTATACTTCTGACGAAACCTTCGGTGCCACAGGCGCCGCCGAAAAATCAGGTATTTTCGGTTATAAAGTTGGCTAAAACGTGTATTTTCCTATATTAAATCATATTTTTCCTTTCACAATATTAATTCGGGTGTCTTTGCTTGCTTGCTTGCCTGCCTGCTTTGTCACCTTGTTGTTTAGGCTATCACCTATCATGGATACATGTCTAATCTGTTTGTACAAATTCTTCTTTTTTTAAAGACATTAAACAATGTTCTGAGCCGAGTACTGTCGTATGCTCGCTCGCACGCACTCTCACAGGCAACTTGTGGACTGAACCTACAGCCCAAGGGATTGGTGTAGGCAGGGGGCGGAGACTATAGCAACACTGTGTTAATGAGCTGCCTACAAACAGCGCAGCGCCTCACACAGCAATGGGATGCAGCACTTATCTCAGAGGAGAGCAGAGTGGAAGCTCACTGACAGGCAGAATCACTGTCATTTCTCAATTAAATCATCCCATCATTCATATTTATCACCCAACCTTAAAATACGGGACAAAGAGCGTCCCGTATCAGTTCAATACGGGACACGTCTTTTAGTTTCCAAACACGGGACGATCCCGTATTTTACGGGACGGTTGGTAACCCTACTGCCAAACCACAACCTCAACCCTTCTCACATGGCCCTCTTCTAGCACCACCATGAGGCCCATTCTTGCAAAACACATTTTTGGACACTGCTCCTACAGATTTTGCCCTAAAATCACGCAAAGCGATACACAGTATCTCTAAAGTCACGTCATCAACATGGATCTGTCCCATTTCCCATATTTCCTCCTGATTGGAAAACATTGCCTTCTAAAGTTTGTGTATGAAGGTCGCTTATCTCCCGATTAGGGAGTCTTAAGGGGAACACACACCAAATGCGGAGGCGGCACAGAGGCGGCGCGGAAGTGGCGCGTCAAAACATACAGGCCTATTATCTTCAATGAACTAACCCACACCGGCGGCGTCAGACGCGCACAGGTGCAGGTCTGCCGCCTCGCCTGCCGCGCCGTTATGCCGCTGTTCTATTTTTCCAGCGTTGCCGCACGGTGAAAATGTTCTCCCCACCGAGAAGCCCCTCACTGCAGAGTTGTCCCCACCAGGGGAAATGGATGCGCCGCACGGCAGCACGCCGCATCCAGTTGGTGTTACCGTGCGGCACTTCACGCACATCAATACCACAACGCGACACTGCGCAGCCGCCCACGTCCAGTGTGTGCTCCCCTTTACTGGTCACAAGGCAACTGAGTTTTCTTACTTCATGTTTTGACAGTGGAGTGTGTATTAACGCTCTTTCCACAGAAACCTGGCAATTGGACATTAGGATAACCTTTTGGATGTTTAGGCATAGAGTTAGAACTCTTTCTAGGAGTGTGAGTTCAGTCACACGCCATAAGATTGCCTTATTCATTACTAGAGGTCTGCTACACGGACCTCACGCACAACTACATCCCACCGCCACTCCAACTGATATTGGGCAAGACATTGAACCCCACATCACCTCCAATGAGTTGGTAGGTGCTAGTTTGCCACCTGATTGGTGTGTGAATGTGGGAAGTGACATGGTGACATGAGCGTGACTTGGCCTCCCTTGCCAATATTAATATACAGTAGGATGACATCAACCTTATTCTGGGCCATGCTCCATCACAGTGGTAGGCCTAAATGTAGGATGATATCAACCTTCTCCTGGCCCATGCTCTCTCACAGTGGTAAACATTTTGGCTGTGCTGGCTGCCTGCTATACAAGTCTGATGAAATAATCTCTGCTTGTATGATCACATTTGTTTATTTACTCTGAATGTAATATTTGAGAACATAGAATAGTGACAATAGTCTCAGTAGTCTTTCAGTCTTTTCTCCATACTTGACCTACAAATTCCATACTTTTCCATGCTTTGGAGACCGACCGATCAGGTTGCATCTGTAGATTTGCCCTGGTGTCGCGAGTTGATAATTGCTGTGAGCTTTTCTGTGGCACATGACACCATTGTACAGTAATGCTGGATTCACACCAAATGCGTTGATAGTGTATGAGTCAACAGATCAAATTAATTTTCTATGAAGAGCATGCGATGTAAACGAGCGGTGCATGATGCACACAACATGGCAAGGTTTTTAATCAGACCGTTTATCTGAAAACTTGCATTAAGTTTGTTGAATTCAACTTCATTGAACACGGCCACCTCGCTATGATCTGGTCAAACTATCACATAGTGCCAATATGAATTAACATTGTATTTCCTGCATTGCCCATTTTTCACCTCAAATGTTCTCAGGGACAAATTTGTTGAACAATTGAATTCAGCTATGAAATGAGATTGTATATCGTGTATTACTTGGCCACGATGACAGTTACAGCAGAACGAACGGCGAAGCACTGCCCAACGAAGCATACATAAAGTAAGTGAACCCTCAAGCATGACAACAAACAATGTAAAGTTTCAGGTAATAGTGTCTTTACTGGTAAGCTCAGACTCAAGGCAAGACAGGAAAAATGTCAAAACTAGATAACAATTCCACCCATGGTCTGGTGAACAGGCATGGTCTAAAGAGGCAGGTCTGGAAAATCAGAGGCATAATAAGGCTGGACCACCGGCGCCTAACTCTGTCCCCACTAGGGGGAGCACAAATCTTGGATTTTTTTTTTATTTTTATTTTTTTTATTTTTATTTTTTTGCGCCGCAAAGCGGCGCCGCGAAAATCGGTTATCTGCGGTTATAAGGTCGTCCTTTATTAAGTCATTTTCGGGTGTCTTTGGGGCTTCAGGGGAGGACCTGGATATGTTGCTTGGTGCGCACCTTTTTTTTTAATAGGCTCTGACATGACCAAATAAATAGAACACTAGGTCTATGCAAGCCTTTCAGAGCTGCACATTAAATAGTTATCCTATTCAACAGTGCCATTTTTAAAAGCATTGATGAATAGACGGAGAACTATGGCAGATTGTATCAAGATATGCTGCACAGTGCACACCTCGTAGTTGCTCATGCAAGACAATATAAATAATAGCCTAGTAAAGAGAAAATACGCCGGCGATGGCCGATCTTGTCTTTTGCACCTGATAACTGCACAGCAAGCGTTTTATTGGAGCTGCAACAACGTGAAAGCCTTGTGATGCCACAGAGAGAGAGCAGGGAGAGGAGAGCGATACATTCTAAGAGGGAAAAGAGGAGTAGACCAAGGAGGAGGAGGAGGAGGAGAGAAGGGAGAGCAGAGGTAGAGTGAAAGAAGTCGGAGAGGAAGGTAGAAGGAGGCGGAGGTGGAGTGAGAAGTGGAATAAGAGGAGATATCGCAGTGTTTCTCAAACATTGTGACACAACACACCAGCATGAGAGAGACAGACAGAGAGACAGATGAGATGCTCTACTCACATAATACTGTATGCTGCTACGGAGATTCCGAGAGGTTAACGTGCCGTATTTCCAAAGTGTGTTCTTGTTTAAGTCACTGCATGGTTTAAATATCCTATCGTAAATATGAACTGTGGCTATAATATATTGTTTAATCCACGTGGGTCCGTGTTTACTTAGTTACACTAGAGTTTCGAGTGTCATGGCAGCTGGGTTAAGACGGACTTCCTCTAAAATCGGATTTCAAAATAAGAGAAATAAGAGACTCTTGTAATGATTAGTCAACACACTACTTTTATTTTTAGGTCTACTTAAAGGACGTACGTGTTAACGTGCAGTAAGTGACTCCAGAGCTAGGGTCTGACGCTAAATAAATAATTAAATAAGTACGCAAAAGCACTTCACGTTGTTTGATCGGCACGCAATATTCCTGCGGGGGGGGGGGGGGGGGGGGGGGCTGCAAATCTGGGGGAGCCGTTGCTCCCCTTGGCTCCATTGAACAGGCGCCAGTGGGCTGGACGGATACATGTAAGCCTCTCTCTCTGTGTGTGTGTGTGTGTGTGTGTGTGTGTGTGTGTGTGTGTGTGTGTGTGTATAGTATACAGTATGTCCAATAGACCTTTGAGAGCCCACTGAAAATCTCAAAAGCATGTTTATCTTATCTTTGATCAATCAAACGATTGTGTTACTGCTTGGCCAATAAAATAACTCACCTTTCAAGGTTTTACAGAAAGAAAAAAATCACACCCGTGTGAACTGAGCGGTGGTTTACCCACCAACCCTGTACTATACTGTACATATTCTGTGTTCTATATCTATGAATTCTATGTGTTCTAGATCTATGAATTCTGTCTCCCCCCCCCCCAGGCTAGTCTCAACAGCACCCTCTTACCCCCCCCCCTCCCCCCTTCCCCCCTGTGTGTGTGTGTGTGTGTGTGTGTGTGTGTGTGTGTGTGTGTGTGTGTGTGTGTGTGTGTGCGTGTGTGCGTGTGTGTGTGTGTGTGTGTGTGTGTGTGTGTGTGTGTGCCTGGCCTGGCCTGGCCTGAAAACAGCGCCCCTCCCTTAACATGTGTGGTCATAAAAGGTACTGTAGGGCAGGCTACATACAGACAGACAGACAGACAGACAGACAGACAGACAGGCACGGACGGAGACAGACATACCCACACACACGGCCACGTATAGGAGCGTTGTGACCACCGCTCAAAAAAACATAATTAAAAATATATATTAATGTTATATTATCCTTAAAATGTTAGTGTTCTGTCAATTAGTTGGGGTCCACTTGCAATATCCTCACAGCACCACCAGCAGGTCCCGACCCACAGGTTGAGACCCCCTGCCCTAGACCAGGGATGTAACAATAATCACAGAGGGATTGACGGGGACAGATCAACAGGCCAGGCCAGAGGATCACCTCCCCTCCCCCAAGAGAAATGAGGAGAGATGTGGTCAAGCATACACATCATGCAGCATACTGTACCACTCAAACAGTGGGTAGACCTATACAGTATGTATGCATACTGTACCACTCAAACAGTGGTCAGGACCCATACTGTACTAGCCTGACATAGCCAGACTATATATCGTAATTGCTGGACTATAAGCCGCACCTGAATATAAACCGCACCTGCTAAATTTAGAACAAAAAACAAATGTTTACCTATATAAGCCTATTTGTTGTTTATTATTTCAAAACCTTTTCGAAAACATTTTTATTAATTCAAAAAACTAATTCAATGATTTTTTTCTTCAGTAATTTAGTGAAGGAAAAAAATCCATAAATTAGAAGAAACAAAGTTAAAGGAGTGATACAGACCAAAATAGGACCCCCCCTGAATGAGAATGTTTCCACAGACCTTCTACGTGGTTAGGTTGATATGCCTCATTTCTGCCCATTCAGAGATTTGTAAATTAGTCCCCTCAGCTAAAACGGGCTTATCGTCACTATCCAAAAGCGCCCATTTCGTCCGCTTAAAAAAAGTTTTATGAATCTTCCAGACATGCTTCCTACAGACACCACACACAGTGTTTTAGCGTTTGAAGTGTTAATAGCTTGTTTACTGGGCAAAGGAAACTGGAGCAGAATGCTGCCTCGAGCTCTAGCAAGATTCTCGCGAGATTTCCGCTCTAGCTCTTGGAGCCGAGGCAGGAAGTGGCCTGCACTGTAAACAAGCTATTAACCCTTTAAACGCTAAAACACCGTGTGTGGTGTCTGTAGGAAGCATGTGTGGACGATTCATTAAAAAAACATTTTTTGAAGCGGACGAAATGGGCGCTTTTGGATAAGCCCGTTTTAGGTGTGGGGACTAATCTACAAATCTCAGAACAGGGGTGCAGAAATGAGGCATATCAACCTAACTAGGTAAGAAGGTCTGTGGAAACATTTTCATTCCGGGGGGGGGGGGGGGGGGGGGTCCTATTTTGGTCTGTATCACTCCTTTAAGAAGTAGTGATAGCTGATCTACAATTAAGCTCACAGCGCGGCACGAAGTGACACGTCGTGATTACATTAACATTAGGGATATCATCCTTGAGCCAGTTCCTGGAAAATGCCTTTTCCGCAGCAACCAGGAGGATCTAGTTAAATATTTGTCCCCTGCTTGTATAGACTCCTCCATGTGAAACATCAAACAGTATATAAAAAAAGAACTGCAATATCAAGCACAACTGCCTTTGCAGTGAAATGTTAATTTGTAACACTGCTTCTAAATGACATTTGGAAAGAACAGTAAAATAAAACAAACTATTTGAAACCTATTTTGGTTGGCATACTGTATTCACCTTATTCCTGGCCTTCTCCAGGGCGCTGCCATTGTCTCTTACAGGGGGCATCATTGAGTTTTTCTCTGTGTGCTGCTTCATTCAACATCTGTTCACTTCCTCGCTAGAAACCTCATTCTGCAGTTCATTGGAGTGACCAGTAAAAAAGGCAAGGCGGAAGTGTGGAAGTGTGGGAGGCACGCTGCCACTCAAAGTGACTACTGGCCAATCACAGCGTGTCTTTTCCAGTGACTTATCCATTAAATTCAATAGAGCTTTATTGGCATGTTTCCTAGCTGCAAATTGCAACTCTGAACTCTTTTTTGTAATATGTTGAATCTAGGGTTGCAATACCACCCATTGGCAGCCAACGCATCCAAACAGTTTTTGCTATTTGATTAGCAAATTGATCTGATTATAAGCAATTCAGAAGCAGGTGGTACACAGGAATGTAGAGTGATTTTCCACAAGCGCTTCTAAACTCCAACACTTGCATGGACTTCTTTACAGACGCTCCAGAACCGAAGGAGGAGTCTACCTTTCTATGTCTATGGGCTACCACAGGTGTAATCAGTGTGTTGCCAGATTTTACAAGAGAAACAAGTGCCAGGTCTATGAAAACAAGCCCAAAAGAAGCAACTAGGCTAAGTTTTACCACTTTACATCGGCTATATGAAAAGGGTTAGGGTTAGGGTTTGCTTTTTTTAAGGAAAAAAGTAAAATATTTTGAAAAACCCAAAGCATGTATGGGGGTCCCTGGCTGGCACCACATATTTTCAGATGGGGGTCTACGACAAAAAAAAAAAGCGCATAATGTGTCATGATGTGACGCATTGTAAGCTTGTAGATAGGCTATTTTCAATAGGATATCTAGGGCTGAAGTGGTTATTGTATGTTTTTGAATAAAAGTAACAAAAGTTTTCAAATAAATGTAGTGGAGTAAAAGTACAGTATTTGTCTCTCAGATGTAGTGGAGTAGAAATAAAAGTAATGGATATTAGAAATACTCAAGTAATGTACAAATACCCAAAAAATGTACTTAAGTACATTCATTAAGTGAATGTACTCAGTTAATTTACACCACTGAAATTGGAAATTCTCAAGTAAAGTAAAAATACCTCTAAACTACAATATGCTACATGAGTAAATGTACTTTACACCACTGCATAGGGCACAACATGATTGTTTTCTTTGAGCGACATCATTAAATATTAACCACTTGAACCCTACTTCATTGATCAGGGTACCCTAGGGCTCAATACTTCTTCTTTGGTCCACCAAATCCCTTTGCCAAAAATAGCTGATCTACAAGCGCACAGCGTGTCACGATGTGTTATTTATCAATAATTTAACAAACTATAGCAGACACATGAAACATCAAACCCGAATATCTCTTTCTCCATGGGACATTTTTGAGTGATCTGCTGTACACTGTCCCTATCTCCCTCTTTCCCTCCCTCCAATAACAGACTGCAAAGTGCTAGCTCTTTAGCTCTTTCTCTGTTTTAATGTATCCCTTTCCTCAAGTCTGTCTCTGTCTGTCTCTAGCACACACACACACACACACACACACACACGCACACACACACACACACACACACGCACACACACACACACACGCACGCACACACACGCACGCACGCACACGCACGCACGCACACGCACGCACACACACACACACGCACGCACGCACACACACGCACACACACACACACACGCACACACGCACACGCACACACACACACCAGTAGGTGACTTGACTGTGTTGTTGTTCATTTGTCATTTCTGAATAACTCTATACAGGATGTATGCCGTTTAAGTAAGCCTTGCCAAGCTCTGAGGCCCATCTCCTGTTTCCTTAGCGCGAGGCAGCTTGATGTACAAGTGCACCCTTACTTACCCCATTGCAACCCTTGATGCTGAGTGCCAAGCAGGGAGGCATTGGGTTCCATTTGTAGTGTCTTTGGTATGACCCGGCCGGGGATCGAACCCCCACCTCCCAGGCTCAGGGCGGACATTCTAACCACAAGGCCACTGAGCTGGTATGTATGCCATTTACAGTGATAATACACACACTGTCCACACTGAACCCCGCTACATTCTTATTTAAAAATAACTTTGTTGACTAGGTTGGGCAAAATAGGATCATCATATACAAATGTACATCACATGTAAGGTTTCCACTGAAGCAGCATGGTACGTATGGTCAGAAATTAACCTGCGGTCACTGAGGATCGGCAACATGAAGAGCATAAGGCAGTCTGATCAGCCTGGGCCTTAATCCGTGGTTGAGGATTAACACAGACAACAATTCGAAAAAGCTTCAAAGTGCACTTTGACTTAAGGGTGGTTGCTAGAGTAAAAGGCATGGGCGGGGTCACTGAAATCAGTAGGGTTCATCGTCCAAGGTAGCCTGACACTCAGCCTGAATTGCATTTTGTTTCACTCCATTATTGAGTCTGAACTTGCTTTCAGCAAAGGCAATTTCTGGAATGGGCGTTGCCAAAGAGGCAGTCTTCTGCAATTGGTTCACCGTCTGACCAACACAACAGTAGCAAAGCAGATGACGTAGTGTTGTTATGTGGCTGGCTAGTGGCTAGCCTGTTGCTTGCTAGTGCTACTTGCTAACCAAAGAAACAGGCAGAATAGGAGCGCTACGAACTAGTAATCAAACACAACATAACATGTCTGCTACTGATGTTTCATAGCGAGATCGATACGATCGCATGTTACCACGACCGGCGACAAAATGTTTATGTTTGGGAAAGTGCGGTCCGGGCCGGCGGCAGCGCTGGGTTAACCCCACCCACGCTGTTCACAAGACGCTGATTCACAACGCTGATTCGCCATACGGATTTCCAAACGAGGAAAACCTCTTCAGTGAGAGCAACACCAGACTCCCTGAATCGCCAAAACAAATATTGAAAGGGGTGTGGCTAGCGATTCAGGCTCTGAACCAGGCTACGTCCAGGGAGCATGAATGCGCGTATTTCATGGCAATCCACCAATTAAATTGGGAGATAATGTTGTGTGCAGAAATGTTGGCCTAAGGGAGCGGGAGGTATACAGGAAAGGCCATGGGGTCATCAAAATCAATAGGGGCGACCATTATGGTCAGCATGAAGGTGTGTTCTCTCTCTAGATCGTCCTCAGACAAGCCCTCCATCGTCGCTTCCAGTCATCCCAGTTCTCCATATACATCTGGCCAGCTCGTTGGTGCTTTGCGCTCCTGCGTCTTTCTTGAGTACATCCACATATGTTAGTGTGGGACGTCCTCATGACCGGTGCCAATGTGTTGGTTCCCACAGCTTTTCTGGCTGTTGTCTTTGGCAGTGTGCTGCTAGTCTCATTCTCCTGGCTGCTATTTTATCGCTCACCGTTGGTATTCCAGCATACAGATTCTTGTTGGTAACATGTGTTCTCTTGCTGATGTTGAGCACTACATGTAACATTCTGGTGTAGCACCCGTCTAGAGACCTCTGCAGAGTTGGCTTCAGGGTCCAGCATTCACTGCCATATAGGAGAACAGATATCTAGATTGTTCTAGATATCTTGTTTGGGGGTCAAATGTGTGCACATGGACATTTTGGCCTAACGGTGGCACTACAGGAAAGGCCATGGGTTCACCAAAATCATGGCAATCCAGACAGTAATGTAAGAGAAATATTGTTTGTGACCAAACTTTTGGATGGCCAAGCAATCGACCTACATTGTGTCCTTCAGAAAAGTGATGCCCTGTCTTTTCTTTTCTTTAAGCCCCACCTCCTTACATTTGACATAAGCTGAGACCCCATACATGCACACACTAACACACTTGAACCCTATACTCCTCGTTCTCTGTGACAAATAGCAGCTATATATAAAAGTAAGATTTTGTAGTTCACACGACGTGTTGTAAGCACATGCTACTGTAGCTATTTCTGACTATTTTGGAAAATATAATGACCCACAAAATGCAAGTGATGATTTTGTGAAATACATTTTTTATTTGGACTACTTCCAAGCAGACAAGGCTGTGCGCTCCCTCCCTCCGAGGTGGTGGAGGTCTCAGCCCACAGGGGGTGGAGCACTCTCGAGGGTCCCCTCTTCTTCAAACTAATTGCCACTTATTGAATCAAGCAAGCTGCAAGACGAGCATGTTCTGAAGGACACAAAAAACAAAACTGATTGCAAGTCATGATAATAGATTGTTTGGCGAATGTCGAATGGACAACAGCAGGCCATGCACCCTGTGAGCCAGCACCATACGGTACATAGGGATCAAATAGGCTAGAGTAGCCTGTGGTTTTCAACCCTTTTCATATCAAGGACCATCATTTATTAGGCATTTGAGCCACACACCACCATTTGATGAGATTTAGCCTCTCAGACCCAAACCATAGAAGATTTTGTTATCGTTGGATAAGATGTTGTCCACAATTCCATGCTGTATTGATGTTGGTAACATAGGAGAGATGACAGGCAGACATTGATCAAAATAACACATGTTCTACATTCTCTAATTGTGTAGACTTCTTGTAAATTAAATAATGCTGATGATTAACAATCATTTAACTCTTGAGAGCTTAAAATGAAACCAAATGGACCCAGTAAGGGTCCATTTGGTTTCATTTTACACTCTCAAGAGTTACAGATCTATAAGGGTCCATTTTGGTTAAGAACTCTCCACCATTTAGCTGGGGACAAACGATTTAAAATAGTGAAAATAGCCTATCTACAAGCACACACCGCCTCGCCTCGCATTGCGAGGTGTTGTGTGCTTGTAGATCTGCTATTTTCACTACTTTTGTGCGACGCTTTTGTATGATGAAGTAGAGCTTTAATTTACGAAAAAACATACAAATTTTAAACTTGGAGATACAAGGTTTCTGCCCGACAGTGACGATATCCTACAGAGGCCAACACCATTACGAGACCTGAAGTAAACATGGCGGTACAGCCAGTGCATGGGAGAATCCGATGCAGCTGCCCATAACATGATGCTCTAATTCGAGGATATCAAAATGATATGTCTATTATGTCTATATTTCCATGTTTTAAAGAGTTGGAAGATTTATATAATGTTTTCTTTTGTTGGTACATCATTATTTAATTCAGTGATGAAAAATGTACGACCAGAAACAGTCCTTCTGGGACACCTATGGGGCCAGGGGCCACAGGACCTTTTGCCCCTATACGGTAGCATGGCTACTGGCCTCACCTCTAGCAGGAATTAATTTCATCTACTCTTAAATATCTACTCTCTCTGGTTTGCTTTCTTCAATATAAAATATATGGTTTTCATTACAGAAAGGCCGTCTCTGATTTCTTTCAAGTCCATATATAATATGTATGGACTTGAAAGAAATGTACCGGTATAGAATCAGAGACCATTATGACATTGGTCTAATAATGCCACAGTGTGATACAATACAGATACATGAAAATGTTCCTGATCCTGTTGCTTTCAGATTATAGCAGCCAACATGAGGGAGAAAGCTCAAGCTTTACTGCCTGTGGGGATTTATTCCTTAAATGTGGTTTTACACAAATCATGTATTTACCTGTAGCACCACACATTATGGAGATGTACAGTATTGTGTTGAGAGTGACATTTTATTTGACGTGCTTTATTTTTTCTTAGTCTACGAAGAACATGGAATGCTCACTAGTGCCTTGGAACAAAAATGCATTCTTGCTTTTTGCAAAAATAAATTCTTGCAGTCCACTGCCTTGTTATGATTTCACCTACTAGACTATAACCAGAACGTTATACTTTGCAGCGGAGGATTATGAAAGTCTGAAATACATTTTCACGTGGATTGCCAATTTCAGTCAATCAGGAGAGAGAGCCCTTTTATCAGCTTCAGTGTTATAGTGTTCCAGTTCAAATGTTGTCTTCTCATTTCTTTGTGTACTCTTTTCCAATTTCACTTGTTTATGCTGTATCCTGTATGAGTTCTCCTGATTGGATAGAATTGTTGGAGAGATGGGAGATCGCTGACAGTGAACAACACTCTGTAGCATTGATTACTTTCACAATATAGAGCTATGTAGCACTTATTTTAACCATGAAATATCATGTTACCCAACCTTTAACAATCAGGTATACCAGGCCTAATTTAATATGAGTGGGCCAATGAGTCAATCTGATCAACGACTTGAAGAATTGAAGGCTGTACCTTCAACAGCCAAGGGGTTGCGGTACTTGAGCGGAAACCATATTTATATTCTCTGCCAAGCCAATAAATAAAAAAATAAGAAAGTGCTTTCTCACTGCAGAAGACCACACAAGAGCACCTGCAAGCTACTGCTGCTTTTGAGCACCTTGTTTGTCATATTAAAACATTCACGTGCAATTTGAGAGGTTTGAGGTGTCAAATACAGAGGAATCGTACTTCAAGGATCCTTCACTCTCTTCACTCAGACTCTTAATATCAACACAATGTGCTTTCTGAGGCCAGGTAGGCCTTTTAATTTTTAGATTCCTCCTACATAGCATGGTGCTATGTAGGTTTAAGGCCTTCACCCGACAAGCCACAATACCCTTAATGCATCTACAGTATGTGCGAAATGCACCTAATATGGACATGTAAAATATGAGGCAAGCCTCTTGTGTGTTTAGCCTAATAAGATTATTAGGAATAACAGGCTTATGATTGAGGTGTGTTAATTGTAATATGTGAAAAGGTAGTATCAGTAGAACAAAACACTCCCTTACAAGTATGAACTGGAACTAGATAGCACTTAACTTCAAACTTTAGGTGTGTGAGTCACATATCAGACAGACAGAGGAGACTTTTTTCCTTGTTGTAAAATTATTATATCATGTTATGTAAAGCAATCACACATTACTTACTCCAATCTCCATCTAATTCTTATTTGAAATAATGTCTGAAGTATTTAATATTGTAAGTCATTGTACGTTAATTTAGTTGTCACATAGTTGTTTTCTTTCAATCTTCGTATTAAATGAAATAAGAATAAATAGGCCTAATGTGGTCTACCACTATCTACCAAGCAGAAGGGATTACCCACGGTGCTGCCTTTAATCAACATGCATAACTTGTTAGCACTGTTAGCTTACTGTTATTATGAAACTAATAACGTGTTTTCAAGACAATTGTACAGTACAAGCCAATATACTAACAGAATGAGGCAAATTACAGTAATGAAGCAAAACAGTGCTGAGAAGTACATAGGATAGGATAGAAATAGTTGTTCACTTGTTAACACGGTAATCCAAATCCAATACTAGAAATATATGGCATTGGTCACATTGTTCAGAGTTGCAAAGACAGAAATAAATCGATGCAAAGGTTAACATTTCTTTGTCAGATCTCCAACCTAGAAGAATCTCTGCTCTCATACCTATTCTGCAGTAAGGCATCAGTGCATTGAAACAACAGGAAAGAAATGGGGGGAAATGCTGACAGCACTTCATTGTTTATAGTGCAGTAAACCACAGCATTGTCCAAACCATGTGCTCTGTGGCCTAATGACCTGACAGATACAGGCTTCTTTGACACTAATAGGCATCAAGCCAATATAAGGAAACAGATAAAATAAATATGACTATGGGCTAACCAATAAAGTTCAAAACAATAATTTGGTATAGACATAAAATAGCAAAATAGTCCTTTAAATTGTAATTAACTGGCAAATAATTCTAATAAAAACCTGTAGAGGCTAGAGTGTGAAATTACATCAATTGTAAATAATAAAATAGACCCCTAGACCCATGCTGTAGGACTGAAGCCATAAGTGCTTCCCCAACAAAATACGGAGGACACGGAAAAGCAGACCATAATTCAATATGATGTACCTCATGCTGCTCACAGTATTCCACATTTATAAGCTATTTAAATGAACATAATTCCCAAACAGTGTGCTAAGAAAGGCACTCATTCAATGGGATAGCCATTTGTAGTTTGACAGCAGTGAGGTTTATGAATTCAATTATGAGGGGGTTCAGGCAACAACATTTCTGCTCTAAACTTAGTGGATAGTGACATCAATGCTTGTTCCACACAGGCAGAGCAAAAAAAGAGGCGCAATGAACCCTGAACCCTCAAGGATTATGAAATATTTATGTTTCATACTGCACCTTCAGAACAAGTTCAAAACCACCAGAAAATGAAATGCAATCAATCAACTTCAGAATTTGCTGATTGTTGTCAACCTTCCTGCTGTGCTTGCAGACTACAGAGTGCCAGTAGTGTCCCCACTGGCTAAGGAGGGGTTCCAGCACCAAGGACAGTGACCATTCAGCAGTGTCCCCACTGGTTAACCACTTGAACCCCAGCTTCACTATACTGGGGAGAACATTTTCCTCAAAATAGCATGCAATGCGTTGTGAGCTTGCAGATCGGTTATTTTTGGTAGAAGGAGATTTGGTGCAGACGGGAAAAAAGCAATTCAACAGTTACAGTGCAGTTGCAACCAGGTCCTTTTTGCTAAGACAAATGGGTTTAAGTGGAAGTTATCTCACGTAGCCAAACAACTATTCCACAATCTTCGAATGCTATATAGTCTGGAACTACACCTCCTGAAATCCGAGTAATGGAAGCTGGCATTTCCGTTCACAAAAATATATTTTTAAATGTAATTTCTGATAAGCAGCAATATACAGTATATGCTTAGATGATTTTGATTCATATTACGATAAATGTGTGTGACTGTAAAAACGAAACAGAAGTGGGGAGGAGGCTTCACATCCGTTTTATCGCTTCTCAAGACGGATACTCATGATCAGAACCTCCATCTCCCAGACTATATGACGGGAGCATTTGCAAAGTATGGGAGGCAACAGTCTGGCTGCGCGAGAATAAAGTAGAAGGGCTACTGCACCACAGACAGACAGAGGCCATTCAGTAGTGTTCTGACTGCTAAGGACTGGCTCCAGCACCAAGGACAGTGACCATTCAGTAGTGTTCCCACTGCTTAAGGAGGGGCCTCAGCACCAAGGACAGAGACCTTTCAGTAGTGTGCTGCCCACTGGTTAAAGCGGGGCTCCAGCACCATGGCCAGCGACCATTCAATAGTGTCCTGGGTCCAGATTGCTAAGGAGGGGCTTCAGCAGCAAGGACAGAGACCATTCTCAATCGTGTTTCTCTACTGGCTAGGGAGGAGGAGATCCAGCACCAAGGAGAGAGACCATTCAGCAGGATGACTTTTATGTTTAAACGTACATTTAGTAGAGCCGTTTGGCCATTTGGCCACATTGTCGGCTTTGAATTAGAAAAGGGGTCTTCAAGGGGGTCCTCTGAGTTACTACAGGGGGGCTGCCAAATCTTTGTCTGATAGGATCATGTTTTTTACATTAAACACTTGAACCATAGCATCCCTATTCTGAGTGGAACATTACCCAAAAATAGCAGATCTACAAGCTTACAACGCCTTGCGTTGCGACTAGGCGTTGTAAGCTTGTAGATCGGCTGTTTTTGGCAAAGAAGAGCAGATTAAAGTATTTGACGGTTCAAGTGGTTAAATGTCTGAATTCTGAAAATACACATTACTCCAACATGATGACAGTGCTGTCAAACATGTCTAAGCTGTCTAAGAAATCTATGAAAATCTATCTTCTGCAACACAATTTTATACAATATGTAATGGGGGTCCCTGCTTTATCTCTCTCTCAGCTAAGGGGTCCCTGGCCTGAAAACGTTGAAGACCCCTGAATTAGAAATATTATAGTGTGTTGGGTATATGCTTAGAGATAACCAAATAAGACATATGTTACGTCTTATAATAGTTAGATTAGTTCGATACATATTTATTTTAAACGATAATAATAATGAATAACCTAACACGTGCATTGACCAGGAATAAGTAACGCCTAGATTAGACTTGATACCGTACATGTCAGGGTGTAAACTGGATTTTCAGCCTTGCAGCTCCGCCACATCTGATAAGTTCAGTGTATCTAAACCTCTTCCATTCAATTACTGTGTCCCGCCAGGACATGACCTCTGCAAAATAAGCAGACTGCTGAGTACTGGACTACAATAGCAGGTGTCAGCTCTTTGGCAGGTGCTGACCTGCTCTGGTGGGACTGTAAGTTGCTGGCCTGTCTTCTGGATTTCTTCATCTTTAACCTCCAATAGCTTTTCTCTCTTGTGCGTAAGATAACTCTATAATGTATTCTGCAGTTGTTTTTTACCTCCACCTACGGAGTTGAACTAAGTTGGATGGGGTTTATATTTTCATCCCAGTCTATTTATTTTTGTGTCTGATTTGTAGGAAACTTTCTGGAAAGGATTGTCATGGGGTATAAGAACTGATTAGCCCTTTACACAGATTGGCCAGTTTTTCAAATGATGATTATACACTTTACAATAGTATTGTATATTAATACATACAATACTCTAATATACACCATAGTATTTTATGCCATGATTAAATCTAAAATAAAATGACATCAACATACTCTGCCTCCTTGGCAGAGTCTGAATATGTGCTCTATTGAGCACATATTCTATTTCAGTAGGCAAATACCAAGCATATTCTCTTGATATTATAAGTCAATACTGTATGTATCATTACCTAGGCAGCATCCTGTTATAGTCTATTCAGAGATGCATAATATTCACAATAATTGCATCTGTTCTGTTGTTGGGTATTTTAATCAGATTCCAACATTTTTCTCTAATTGTGCCCAAAGGCATCAAGACAACCCTCAACCCCCCACGCACACGCGCACACACACACACACACACACACACACACACACACACACACACACACACACACACACACACACACACACACACACACACACACACACACACACACACACACACACACACACACACACACCCCAAACCTGTTCTGAATATCCACATATTCCTCACATTCCCATGTCTGTGGCACACTGCCCCACTTCCTCTGCTCTCAGAGGTTTGGTTGATTGAAAGCGAAGAGCATACACAGACGGATGTCAAGAAGAAGGACAATGTTTACCATGATGTTGATCCCATTTCCTACTAGGTGGTCTGCATCACTCGCTGCTGACTGAGTGCTGAGTTCAAGGAAGCGGTCCACCACTCCCAGCTTGATGCCAGGCTCTGCACTCTGGGTGGCACAGAACACCTACTCTACAATGTTCCATGACAAGAAGGATATAAAAAGATAAAAAATAAATAATGAGTTGCATTGATGGTTTAACATCTAGAATTTAAAAAAAAAGACTGGTATTTGCAAAGAAAACAGATTAACTCTCAGAAGCAGCAGAATAGCAACCTATTAATCCTGCTGTTTGAAAGCCTGAAAGTAGTTAAAGACCATGGGATTGATATCCTACGTGTGTGGTGGTGGTGGTGGGGGGAGAGAGAGATAATCTCTTTTATATTTTTGATCCGTAAATGTGGTGTTTGTCCCCTTATCCCGGCCACTTAGTCTCCGCTTTGGGTACGTGACGCTAAAATGCACTTAGACTGTGAAAAGCAGGTCAATATAACCACATGTGTTGCCCGTGGATAGCCTTGGGATTATTTCTCACAAAATGTCTTAATTCCTCTGTTCGCTAATGATCCCCGGAAAATGCCCTCTAATCTCCCTTCCATTAATTAAAAAGAGCATGAGCCCACAGAAAGCCATCTGCTGCAGTTTCATTCCAGCAGACAGATTGTGTTTTCAGCTTTAAACAAGAAAAACTGGGTCTTTGTTTTCTTCTCTTATTTTCTCTCTTTCTCTCTTTAAGAGCAGACGAGTGAGTCGTACATCAGAGGTGGACAACGAGACAAAACCACTCTATTTGTATCTCCACTCTAGGTTTCATTTTTAGACATTAGAATGGTTAGTAAAACGATGTGGGTCTTTTACATAGACTATTAATTATATTTTCTGGTCATTAGGCTACCTTCCATGATTGGCTTTTTTATTCAACTATAGATACTAGACCACGACTCTCTTCAATAGTGGGACATTGAGTGGCTGGCTAGGCCAACCTTCAGCTGCCAATCTCAAATTGTGTAGCCCATCTGACACATGGTTTTGAGCTTTTCCTTTATTCTGAGAAACATTTACCTGGACATTACCTGGAATAAAATATTTCAATATAGTCTCTAAGCCTACTTAGATTCTGACAGAGGTGGAACATCTATATAGGCCTAACAGGTGCACTTATTATTTAACTAAGAACTCTCTCCAACTTAGGTTTAGGCTAGTTTGCTATTGTTTCACCAAATTCGTCCTAGGAAAGAGGAATTTTATTTGAATTAAAATGTATACAAAGCTGCTGATCACTTTATAATTGTGTATATACTGTATGTTCACTATGCAATCAAAGTTTCCTTTCATTTATTAATAAAAAATGCTTCTGTTCCATGACTGTGTTTTAAAACTATGTTTTAAAGGTCAGAGATGCATAATATTCTCAATAATTGCATCTGCTCTGTTGGGTATTTTAATCAAATTCCAAAATGTTTCTCTAATTGTGCCCAAAGGCAGCAAGACAACCCCCAAACCCTACACACACACACACACACACACACACACACACACACACACACACACACACACACACACACACACACACACACACACACACACACACACACAAATTAAAACCTTTTTTTATTAGGTAGAAATTGCAATTGTGGTGTAGAAAAGTTTTATTTCTGCCAATTAAAATGCATTTGATATTTCAACATTCACCAGGACAGCATGTCAATCTTCTTGCCCCATGGTTGGCTGTGGAGGTCAAGTGAAAGGATAAATGGTCACTTTGGCTATGTGCTATTAGTCTGTTTCCAACATTCTGAATTGTTTTAATTTGTTTTTTTTAGTTCACTTTGTAATGTGTGTCACCTCCTTTGTAGGCTATTGTGTTGGCCTATTATTTTATCTGTAAAAAGGGGGGGAAAAGAAAAGCTCAAGTGTGGGAATTAAGAGCTTTGCTTTTATGTCTAAAGCCTAGAGGCTGTGGCATGAATTTGATCGGGCTAGTAGGCAATGACAGATTATGGTGCATTGTGTTCAAATTGGAATTGGAGCAGATGTGCATGGTTTTTCTCCCTATAGGAACAGTAGGGCCAATAACAGGCGCGCGCGCACGCTGCCCACACCGCTAATCAGAGGAGTAGCCTTAACTCCTGTCCACCCTCCGACCGACACATCCACAGGACTGACCGCGGTGTGAGGCTACACAGACCCAGCCAGCAGCCATGTCAACTTGTAAAGACAATTGTTTTCTCAAAATCTGGCTATTATAGCCAAGTTCAGTTTTGCGCATTTTTAGCAAAGGTATAGCGTGAGTATATGGGTGGGTGACGTGACGTAGCGTTTTCGCTGTCCTCGGTGTCAAACATGTATAAATAAAAAATATATTTGTCAAAAACCTTCTGAATATTGTGCAGGACATTAAGCTTTATGTGAACTTACTCAAGATTAAAACATTTCATTCCTCATTTCTTCAGAATCTTCAACCAAACATGGTAAATGTCATCTGGTGTGACTGTCCCGACCTTGTTTCTCAAAGTGGGAACTTGAATAAAACTAAGAAAAGGAATTGCTAAAATTCATTTAAAAATGAATTTAGGCAAAAAAAAATGTCTATTTGTGAGCCTATATCTTTTCAAAGTCCAAGCATAATGTTTTCAGTCATTTCTGATCAAAAAGATTTTGTCCCCCAAACCAAAATCATCTGGTGTGACACTAGTTTGGAAAAATTAAACAGGCAATAATTTGGACACCTACTGGGCTAGAGAGGTCCTTCTTCTGTAAGGCTATTCAGCACTCCCAGCACAACTGCAAGACAGGTGTCTGAGGGGAGTTATGATTTTAACATTTTCATGAAATGCCATCTTGTTGAAACTTTGACAAGTGTGGCACTTCTGGATGTCATCTGGTGTGACACCTTTTTCATTAATAAAGCAAAAGTTATTTGAAACTTTGGTCATAATTACATGTAAATCTAGGTTGTTTTGTTATAGCTAGCATGTTGTTAGCATGCTAATGTGTACCTGGTAGCCTCAAGGTAGTCCTAAATGCAGAAAACGTCATCTGGTGTGACACTTCGTCATCTGGTCTGACATATCTGCTTGTCACGCCAGATGACTTGATTGTCACACCAGATGATATATACTGTATTTTCCTACAGACATAACAATAAATAACAAGTCCCATGTTTCTTTTGTCCATTTAAAACATTTTAACATGTTTAAAACAACGTTTTAAACATTTTTACATAATTTAATTTAGCTTCATTCGGTGATACAGCAAATTCATCAGACAGAGCAGAAACCCCTTCACAGAAACCTAAACCTTATATTGTGGTAACACTTTATAATAACTATCCGTTATAAGCAGTTAATATAAGACACTTGACAACAGAAAATGGGTGGTAACCGGAATCGCACAAACTGCTTCCTCATGAGCAGCATTCCTTATACATGGGGATTCAAGAGGGTCACCTGGAACTTTTCAGAGCGTTCCCATGGAAAGGGCGCACCTGATGGTGTGGGAGGGGTGCTGAAGCGTAAGGCAGACATGTATGTCCTCGGAGGCAGTGACCTACAAACACCGAGGGATCTGTGTGAGTATTTACAGAAGTCCTCTGAAAAAGTCACTGTCATGTGGATCGAAGAAGAGAAGATATCCAACATGGATGAAATGGTCCCTCCATCAGTGCGTCCAGTGACTGGCATCAGCACTACGCACCAGGTTCTTTCTATCTTCCCGGGAAAGATAGTTTACAGAGACCTGAGTTGTTTCTGCCAGTTTCCTCAGATCTGCACCTGTCACAACCCACGGAAATTACAGTTCGACCAAGTCTCCAGGGCTGAGGTGCCAGGTGACAAGACAAGTGATGAGTAAGTATAACTAAATCATTCTCTTTGCCAATTTTATGATACCTGTAATTGTACCTGTTTAATGACAATAAAGTAACTTATGTCATCCATTCATTCCTTTTCTTCCTTAACTAAGTGGTGGCCCATCTGCGGAACTGCCCCCTTCCCAGGTCAGCTGCAGGCCCAAAACAGCTTCCGGAGCTCAGTGAGTATAACATACTTGGCAAACTTGAGGACTTGCTAGTAATTACATTTTACTACTAAAAACAATCTACCTGACAAATAAATTACATTTAAATGTCTCCTCCTGAAGGTCTTCTACTCAGGTGCTGGACACAAGTGCATCTATTGGAGAGGCCCAAGCTGAGGATTCAGACACCTCCTCAGATGAATACACACAAGGACAGTTTGTCATAATCAAATATGAGGGAAAGCCATATGTGGGGCAGATTGTTACCATTAATAAAGAGGGGCTAGAGATAAACTGCATGAATCAACTTGGAAAAATGAAAAATGGTTTTGTCTGGCCAAAGGGGCGAGACTGCATTTTCTACAAAGAGCAGGAAGTTGTCTGTGGCATAGCAGAACCGCAACAGGGCAAACGGTTTGCTACCCTCACCAAATGTGACTGGCTGATGTACAATACAGTCTAAATGTCTATACCCTCACCAAATGTGACTGGCTGATGTACAATGCAGTCTAAATGTCTATTCTAATCTAATACTTTTGTACTTTCACTCACTGGACTGGACAATGAGGTAAGGTAGGACCCGAGACAAACATAGCGAAAATAGCTGATCTACAAGCTCTCAACGCATTGTGCTGCGAGAGCTTGTAGATCAGCTATTTTCGGAGTTGCACAACCCAGCACTCTTTAGCTAGTGGAGATGTGGTGTAACGACATGATTCGTAAATAAATTTGTTCAACTCAAAATGCTGTGTTCAAGTTCAGGAGACTTCGGAAAAAAGTAATACACCTGAATGCTGAGTTGTTTCCAATAATTGGTGTTAATAAAATGTTGCCTTGGCTCCCAGTGTGGCTATGCACCTTATTGTCTCTTTAAGATCCTTCTGCCGTGGGCCGGCAGAAGACTTAGGTGTGCGTAGCATTCCTGTGCACATCCTCATCATCCATCTACTACTACAATTCTTTGTTATCCTATGTTAAGGCCCAACAATACTATCCTGTTCAGAAATATTAAGGCCATGTTATTTAATGTTAAAGCAATTTTACTGTTGCTGTTTTTCCTGGGTAATTGTTTAATCAATCAGTAAAGTTCAGTACTCACTAATAGGTAGGTTAAAACACAGTTTGCTTTGACACATGAAGATATGGTCATCTGGTGTGACACTAAGTCATCTGGTGTGACATTCCAAATAGTGAGAAATCATACCTTTATTAATGATGAAACCGAAAAAATGTGTATGGTTTACATAGAAAATAGTATCAGGAAGAGTCACAAATATTTGTGTAATTTTAAAGAAAGTTTTTGTCAGAATAAAATTAAAATATGTTGAAAGATCGACAACATGGGCCTCACACAGAGTGTTGATTATGAAAAAAATATACAGATTCAATTAATTTTCACAAAACTATAGTGGATCAAAGGTTAGTTATGATAAAGGACTTTGATAAAGTGAGTAACTTAAGAAAGGTGTACTCCATTTTCATTTTATGAACAATTATTGTCATGTCACACCAGATGACGGTTTTAGGCACAAGTACAACAAACTGCTCAATAAAGTCTGATTCCAATAAAATATCTAAAAACAAAATGTGTTTCCATAAAGTTGAGAGTGAGTAGAACAAAAGTAAATACTTTTTATGCCTGCTATTTAAAGTTTTTTTAAAAACATGTTTTTTGGGGCGTCACGTCACTGACCCATATATAGTTTTATTCTTGATTTGAACTACTGTGGAACTGCGCTTAAATGGATATGCGAGGTGCGGAAAGTAAACGGACGGCGAAATGGCAGGTAATCTGTCTGGTGTTTATTTCATGTTTCTTGAACATAGTTTGTGGACAGATCCGCTATTCGATCCCCGAGGAACTGGAGCACGGGGCTTTTGTTGGGAATATTGCCGAGGATCTGGGTCTGGATGTGAACAGGCTCTCTGCGCGCAGATTCAGGATCGTTTCGGGCACGAAAAAGCAATATGTGGAGGTTAATTTGGAAAATGGCATTTTGTTTGTCAACGAGAGAATCGACCGTGAAGAACTATGCGAGCAGAGTTTGTCCTGTTCTTTTCATTTGCAAGTTGTGATCGAAAACCCTTTGGAACTGTACAGAGTGGAGATGGAGATTTTAGACGTGAACGACAACTCTCCCAGCTTTCCGTGGACCGAGTTTAACCTGGATATATCCGAGTCCGCCGTGCCGGGGTCTCGCTTCCCTCTGGAGAGCGCGCAGGACCTGGACATTGGAACCAACTCGCTCCGCTCCTACTTGCTGAGCGTAAACGAGCATTTCGTCCTGGACATACAGACACGCAGCGATGGAAGTAAATTCGCAGAGCTGGTGTTGGAGAGCCCGCTGGACAGGGAACAGCAGAGCGCGCACCAGATGGTCCTCACGGCCGTGGACGGAGGCGCGCCGGAGAGGTCGGGGACTGCGCAAATCGATATCACGGTGCTGGACGCGAACGACAACGCACCGGTGTTTGATCAGTCCTTTTACAGGGTCCGGCTCGTTGAGAATGCACCCAAAGGCACGGTTGTAATCAGACTCAACGCATCCGATTTGGACGAGGGCCCCAACGCAGATATAACCTACTCGTTCAGTGGCCACGCGCCCTTGAAAGTGCGCGAGCTTTTCAGCGTCGACCCTCGCACGGGAGAGATCAAAGTTAAAGGGCTGATCGACTATGAGAAGGCCAGGATGCATGAGATCTATGTCCAAGCTAAAGATAAAGGGCCTTCCGCCGTGGCGGTCCACTGTAAAGTGTTGGTGAATGTGCTGGACAGTAACGACAACCTCCCAGATGTCATCCTGACATCAGTGTCCACACCTGTCCAGGAGGACTCGGCCCCGGGCACTATAATAGCTGTCATCAGCGTCATGGACCGGGACGGGGACTCTGTGCACTGTGAGATCCCACACAATGTGCCCTTTCAGCTCCACTCCTCTTTCAAGAACTACTACACGTTGGTAACATCCGATTTTCTAGACAGGGAGGACGTGGCCGTGTACAACATCACCATCACAGCCAGAGATACGGGCTCCCCGCCCCTGTTCACTCGGAAAACTATTTTAGTGCAAGTGTCCGACGTGAACGACAACGCGCCTCAGTTTAAACAGCCTTCCTACAGTGTCTATTTGACAGAGAACAACGCGCCCGGCGCCTCCGTTTGCTCGGTGACGGCGCTGGACCCCGATTCGGGTCAAAACGCCTATCTGTCTTATTCCATTCTGGAAGGCAGTATCCAGGGAATGCCCGTGTCGACCTACGTGTCCATTAACTCGGATAATGGCAACATTTACGCACTGAGATCATTCGACCACGAGCAGCTCAGAAACTTTCAAATCAAAGTTCAGGTTCAAGACGCGGGCTTTCCTCCCCTGAACAACAACGTCACTGTCAATATCTTTATTTTGGACCAAAATGACAACGCACCGGTTATTGTGTCACCGGTGCCACAAAACGGCACGGCACCCACCGAAGTGGTCCCCAGATCGGTGGACGCTGGCTACCTCGTTGCCAAAATCACTGCCACTGACGCAGATGCTGGTCAGAACTCGCGTCTGTTTTACCAGATGCTCCAGGCGCCAGACCCCACATTGTTCAGCATCGCGCTGTACACAGGCGAAATCAGGACAATTCGCCGATTGGTGGAGAGAGACCCCACAAGGCAGAGACTGGTCATTCTGGTCAAGGACAACGGTCAGCCACCCCTCTCGGCCACGGTTTCCATCATCCTGTCAGTTGTTGACAGCGCGCCAGAATTACAGCCTGAATTCGGCGACCTCGCACTGAGCCCACATTACAGCTCCAACTTCACTCTGTACTTAATAGTGTCCCTGGGCACGATCTCATTCACGTTTCTAGTGGCTATTATTGTCCTGCTTGCAATAAAGAGTTTCAGGGGCAGACATTCAATCAGGGAATACAATTTCTCCGTCTGTGGCTGCTGTTGCCGCTCACGGTCAGAGACATCTACAGTAGATATGTTCAAAAAGTCCAACTTAAGTGTGCAATTACCCACAGGCACTTCGAGCTGTGCCGAAGCAAATGGCAACGGCACTATATCCCAGGTGTACTGTTATAAAATGTGTCTGACACCAGAATCATCCAAAAGTGATTTCATGTTCCTCAAGCCATGCAGCCCAATAATGGCCGTTCCACAGAATAATGCCAAGAGCACAGACTATCTGACATCTGGATGGAGCACGCTAGACCGCAACGAGATCGTCAACAACAGAGCCACAACTCCAAATGAGGTATAGCCTAGGCCTATATAGGCTATAGGGGACAAAGACGAAACTAAAAATAAAACATGAAATAAGCTAATTACATTTTAGTTTTTCCCAGGATAGTATTCCTGTCCTGGGACGATTTTTTAAGTGTGCCTGCTGCTCCCTAAGTGTGTGCAACCTTGTGTAACTCTGAAACATGTCAAATGACACCACCCACAAGTTTGTACGACAAACGGTTGATGAGTTATAACCAAATAAAGTTTCGGCCAATCAGAAGAGGGTGCGGGGCTAAGTTAAACCAATTAAGCTGAAGAACTCTGAAACATGTCAAATGACACCACCCACAAGCTTGTACGACAAACGGTTGATGAGATAAAGTTTTGGCCAATCAGAAGAGAGGGCGGAGCTAAGTTAAACCAATTAAGGTGAAGAACTCTGAAACAAGTCAAATGACACCACCCACAAGTTTGTACGACAAACGGTTGATGAGTTATAGCCAAATAAAGTTTCGGACAATCAGAAGAGGGTGCGGGGCTAAGTTAAACCAATTAAGGTGAAGAACTCTGAAACAAGTCAAATGACACCACCCACAAGCTTGTACGACAAACGGTTGATGAGTTATAGCCAAATAATGTTTCGGCCAATCAGAAGAGGGGCGGAGCTAAGTTACACCAATTAAGGTGAAGAACTCTGAAACAAGTCAAATGACACCACCCACAAGTTTGTACGACAAACGGTTGATGAGTTATATCCAAATAAAGTTTCGGCTTAAGAGGGACTGGGATTACGTAATACCTTCGTTCCTATTGGCCTAAATCCAGACACCAAGTTTCAAGACGGTACCATGCTGTGAACTGGAGATTTGGCTGTTTAAAGCCCAGCCAATAGGAATCCAGAGGGGCGGGGCTTAATCAATTACAGCTCGTCCCTATTGGCCGGAAAAAGTCCAGTCATGTGAGCGTTTTAAAGTTTAAATCACCCCATTCTAAGTCAATGGGGTTTTTGGGGTGTCGTGTTTGCGAATTACATTAATAATAGCAGTAATAGCACCCCATTCCCGGCCGAGCCGCACGTTTTGATGTATATATTGCGGGGGTGGCGTAAATCATGCAGCAGTTATTACGTGCCGAAATTTGGGGCGAAATGACATAATTAGTGACCTATAGGAGTAATTCACCCCCAAAATGACTTTTTTTCTATTGATTATTCACCAAGACAAAAATGTGAATACAATAAATGTACCCCCATTTGTTCCGGATAGGGACCCAAATGGATTCGGGTCCCCATCCGGAATCAATGGGGGTAGATTTATTCTAATCAAAAAATTTTCTTAGGAATGCGACAAAAAACTAAAAAATATTATTGAACTCAAGTCTCCATGGGGTGAATAATCAATAGGAAAAAAAAAGTCATTTTGGGGGTGAACTACTCCTTTAAGTATGGCGGATTGCAATAAGTGTTTTGCCATTGCATGGCAGGCACACTTAACTAGGCTACTTTGATTGTTCAGAACTAGTGGTGAAAATGAGAAACTTCTGGGAACCCAGATTAGTTCAGAACCAACCTACATAGTTCTTTTATAGGAAAAGAGGCATACTGTATAAATAGGCTTGGCTGAATTTGCATATCTTGAAACATCTCTTGCATGTGTTGTGGGGGCACCATTAAGGCCAGCAAGATGCATAAGATTGTTCTTTTATTTGATATGTTCACTGAAATTCCTCATGTTTTAATTTTACAGCTTAAGAATGCAAACAAGGACTGGACTTTGACAAAGAACCAACGGAATCTGGAATACAAGAGGTGAATACAGTCAGTGGTGGAAAAAGCACTAAAATGTTTTACTTAAGTAAAATTACACGTATTGGTATCAAAATGTATTTAAAGTACCAACAGTAGAAAGTATACTCATTATGCATTGCAGAATGTCCCATTTCACAAGTTTTCAAAAGTATAAATGTATAAAACATCCTTTGAAAATAGCAGATCTACAAGCTGTGATGGAGTAGAAGTAAAAGTACTTAAAATTGGAAATGCTCCAGTAAAGTAAAAAATGCCTTAAAGGACCAGGTCACCTCTGGGACAACCAGATCTTATTTTATTGTTGTGTGGGACACGATCAACACAATCCTGAGTTATTTTTTGTCCCACACAACAATAAAATAAGATCTGGTTGTCCCAGAGGTGACCTGGTCCTTTAACCTAAAGTGCAGTACTTAGTTACTTTACACCACTGAATACAGAGTTAAACCAGGTACAACACATGCATGAATGAGTACATCTAAACACTCAAACATATACGTTTTGTTTCTCTCATTCGTAATCGTAGGTACAGTTCAAATCTAGAAAGGACACTTCCTCGTCCACCTAAACACAATCCAGATGGTTTTTCTTGTCCTGTGGCACCGCAGTATTGGACCTGGGGGAATCACATGCGTGGTGGTATGTATGAAGTACTATGAATTTAGGTTCCTCATTTGCTCTGAGAAGACATCTATGGACATGACACTGATTTGGGCCTGCCTGCACACATGTGCTTTAAATGTTGTACGCTTTCTAATATCATGTTATATTGTACACACAGACCAGTGTTAAGTTTGTCAGCTTATTTAGATGTAGTCTTAGTCTTGTAGACAAATACTTAATATTTGTAGTCAATTATTTTGTCATTTCTAAGACGGTGAAAACTAAAAAGGTTTAGTCCAGTTTTAGTGAATTAAATGAGGACAATACAGGTATTGGATTTAAGACATGACTGGGGGAAGAGAATTATCATAACATATATTATTTCACCACAGCTTGAATTACATTTGTATACATAGCATATAACACAAGCAGCTGCTCAGCAAAGAAAGAAAGAAAGAAAGAAAGAAAGAAAGAAACATTGCCATGAGGAATATAGGCCTATACACAACATACAAACAGTAGATACTGTATACTGTATTCCAGAGCCAGAAACAATCACTGAACATGTTTCATTGCCACCCAGTCATTGGGTCCCAAAATTACAGCAATAGTATAACAGCTTTTATCACATTAGTATACAGACAGCATACAACACAAGCAGCAGAAGCAAATAAAATAAAGAGTTCCTACCTTGAGAAGTCTTCTACTTGACTTCCTCAATTGTGTGATTCATGGCCAGGGTCAAACTCATGGACATAAAGATAAAGCTCACTCTCTCTAGTTCATCCCTGATAGGCCCCAAATGGCTTTCCTCCATACATCTGGCTAGCTCTCCAGTCCTTTCCTCCCCTGCTGGGAGCTCTCTGTGTCAATGGCACCGACCAGCCATGGCTGCCATCTTCCCACTCAGCCTTGGCAGCCCCTCATACAGATGCTTGTTGGTAGCATGTTCATCCTGGTTGATATTTTGTATTGCACATTGCATTCTGGTGTAGCACAGTGGCCAGGGACCTCTGTAGGGCAGGCTTCAGGGTCCAACATTAACAGCTTCATAGGAAAATTGGACTCTAGTCTACACTACAGTAGTAATTCTCAACTAGAGCGCTACTCCACTTCAGCATACAGTATATTATGTGTATTGTAGTCCTCAGCACCATGGACAGCACCACTCCACTTCAGCATACAGTTTACTGTAGTCTTCAGTACCATGGACAGCAGCACTCTACTTCAGCATTGTAGTCTTCATAATACCATGGACAGCGCCAACCTGCGCTTGCTTCCTTCATTTCAAGGACCCAGTCAGTGGTTTTCAATCCTGTTGCACTTCCCCACACTGGCCATAGCATTCAGAGCCCTCCATGCAAGCAAGGGTGTCCCCCTGCAATAGTTGACAGCGTTAAAGTTAATTTTATATTGGATAGTTGACAGATATTTAACCGCAGAACCATCAAAGTAAGGCCTACTCAACTTTATATTTGTAATTTGTATTTTCAATTACTTCAAAACCAAATGATATGTTGAGAGATGTAAATAGTAATTCTACATTTTACCCCTTTATTATTTGTTAATAATTACTGCCATAACTGTGGAACTGCACTTACAAAAGAAAATAATAATGCCTTGATTGAGCAGAGTTGTTATATGGACATTATGAAGTTAGGCTATGACGTAGATGAAATCTTCATGTATTCCTTACACACAGCCAGATCCTGTCCTATACCCTCCTGCGTCGGTGAGTCATAGCGGCAGCATTAAAAGTTGTGACGCACTGGATGTGTCACCCTGCTGCAACTTGGAATTTCATATCACTTTGAAAGTTGTGGCAGAAAACGTGTGTTTGGTAAAATATCTCCACATTTCCACGGGATTCACATGGATGACATTCACCTATACCCCACAGGGTCCAAATGATTGCAGGACTGAACATAATGAAAACTTCCAGGAGCACATTATGTATGGGGCACAGTGCACAGGTCCCCAATGCACCCGTCAATGATGTGCACCCGTTTTCATATGTTCAGTTCAGCAGTCATTAAGGGTCCCTTTGGAGAGGAGAATGTGCTCTGTGTGAAGCTCAAAAAGTGGAGATATATTACTAAACACACATTTTATGCCATTACTTTCAAATGGATATGAAACTAGACGACAATAGCTGACTCCAAGCCAATTAATTATTGGGCGAGTACCCAGGCAGCCACATTTTTTTTCTTTTCCTGCTTTTTTTTTTAGACTAGGCATTTCCCTTTTGGATGTTGCCCCCAGACTTTAAGTATTACAAGCACAATTAATAAATAACCAAGAAAAATATGTTGAATTCTATGGTTTATTCAATAAGGCTATACAGTCAAAAGTGAAACAAGACAAAATAGGCCATCACTTAGTGTGTGTTAGGCAAGTCAGTAGAAGGTCTTCTATTAGCCGTTTGTTTCAACAGGATATGTATGTGCTGTGTTACAAAATGCAACAACTACTAGGCTACTAATACTACCACTATATTAATGTGTAATAATAATAATAATATAATAACCAGTAAGACGCCTAAGGGTGAAAAGTGACCTTGTGCAGGACGGAATTCACACAGGACGGAATTCATTTGCAAGTGTGATTGAGTTTGAGTTGCGGTTTGTTGTTCAAGTTGGACAAAATGTGCACCAAATATGAATATGACTGACGTCTGACATCATAGATGTCTTATGTTGAGACATGAGACTCACACAATATGTCCATATATGGGCATTCCAAGCTATGGGCTTAATATTGATGACATCAGGGATCTCCATATATCTGCATACAAGCGACAAGGACAGAATTCATTTGCCAAGTAAGACTTGTGTCGTGGGAGCTACACTGGTTAGACTGACACAATATGTATGTATTGGCATTCCCAGATATGGGCTTAATATTGATGACATCAGGGATATCCATGTGGTAAAGTGACTGACTTTCCCACTTTGCCATGATTATCATCACTTCCCTTGTTCCAGCCACATGGTCAGCTACAAACATTTCAAATGCTAGTATGCTAGCTACCTCTATGTATTCAGAGAGTTTGCTTTATGCCTTGACCCCCATTATTTGAATTTACCTTCAATATTCCTTCAAGTTCCAAATAACACACAGCACATTTGGTTTGTTTAAAACATACATTATTTATTCAAAAGATCAGCTTTGCTAAACCTTACTTGCTTCCTGTGATGTTACTGCTCACTGATTCTCCAAAAGAGTCTGACACCTGGCTCAGAGGCTCATTTTATAGTGAAGAGCAGGTGATTGGAGCAAACCACTTGACAGGGGAGTTTGAATTGGGCCAAAATGTTTATTGCTCATAAAATGGAACTGGGTTACCAAACAATATAAATGCTTACTTTTATGATTGATAATGATATGTGATGTGTTTATGAAATGTTTTCTTAGCTTGATTCACTTGAATTGAAGTTGAATTTAGGTAGTGTTCCTGATTGAGGAAAGTTGGTTTGAACCAACTAGGGGAGGTCCCTCACTACTTAAGGTCTTTGGAAATTGCTTTGAGTCAGTCATTGTCTCTGCACTAGAGAACTAGGGGGCACAATGCTCAGGGAGAGCTCTGTCCCTTAGCAGTACTGAAGTCCGATAGTACTTGTACCGATTGCTTGCGTTGAGGTATTATGGTGCTTTAGGCATTGTTTTTTTCATGTATTTATTTTTTGTCTATTTTTCTACTTACATTTTTGAATATTTTTGTCCAACCAACTTGCAAGAGAAATAAATCTCCATTTTTGAAACGCTCGTTTGTCTTGTTCTGTACACCTGCCCTCGTCTAAACAAACTCATTTACAGGGCATAAAAGGGATTCCGTAATAATGATAAAAAAGCATAAAATTATACAAGTTGAGACTCATTCAGCATGTCAAACTATCTATTATTGAAAAAAGGGGAGATGACATGCACATCCAACCCTAGTTGGGCAGGTGCTGAGCGAACGAGTAGATACTAGAAAAATAAACAAAAACACTCGCACACTGTGGGCTCACATGCGAAAAAGAGTCTGAAGAAGAGCAGTGTTGCTCGAAACGTCACAAAACTATTATTATCATCAATATGACCTCATAGTACTGACATCGTAGACAAGCTTCTAACTAAGTAGTGGATACCACAATGGGTACAATGAGTACTCTGACAACAAATTACAACGGGTATTGCATAAATGCAATCCCATCTTCCAAGTCAGATATTGTATACAGTATTTAGTTTTTTGGCAAAATCTGGCACCATTACATCAATGTGCATTGTCCCTCTGCTAAGTAAATAAGCCCCTAAGTATGAGATCAACAAATCTACTCAGATGCATAGTAATTAAAGCATTGGAAAACGAACCTACAGTAAGAATTACATCTTGTGTGTCTTTACAGAGTGCAAAATGTCTCTTCAGGAGGGAGCAGTTCCTAACTACTCATGGACCCAAAGGTATACCCAGCCTCAGTCTACACAGACCTCACCCGACTACCAGCACAACGTATACATCCCTGGCACCCCGTCTGGCTATTGCACTCTGAAGCCAGCATCCAGAGGTGAACTAGATGTGTACAACTCCTTCTCTACTTTTGGGAAGAAAAAAAGGTTCCACGCCACCCTGGACAAAGATGATGACCTCAGTGATATCTTTAAATGATACACATCATGTTCTTGAGCTTAGCCTATAATACTATTTAGCCACTTCGTTGCATGACCCTCTAGACAGAATGACGTGCAGTAACTGAAAAAAGTGTCAACATGACCTGTGGTCATGCAACAAAGTATATAAATAAGCCTTTAGTGGGGATTCTATGGCATGTCCTGCTCAAATATATTCTATACTTTACCAAAAAACTCTATTCAAACATTGACATTCTAGATGGCTATTAGAACATTATTTAATATTCTGAGGTTTTGTGAATGGCCATATCTGGAACAAGAATAAAGGGCCAACATGTCAGTTTCACACACCGTTTGCATTTATAGTAAATGGATGAGGAGGACATATTATACTCTCAAATAAACTGTCTTAAGTTCTTGATACAAGGCCTGGTGATGTTACAGTAAAGGAAGAAAAGGTGTTATTAATGTTTTGAATTTATGTCTAACTTGTCCTTTGGCTTTTTTTGTGAATGCAGGGGCATCAACCTTTTCCATTAGCAAGTGAAACTTGTACATTGTTTATTAATTATGCATATATATATATATATATATATATATATATATATATATATATGATTATGTATATGAATATGATTATCTTAAAAAAAAAAAAAAAAAAGGACAGCACAGTAGGCTTTTGGTATTCCTATTAGAACCCTGATAAACAGACTAAACAACTTTACTTTGTTGTATCTCCTGAAGTAAAAATACAGGTTTGTGAATACAGGTATATGGGTGAGACTGAATATAGGCTAATTGAATAAATATTTATTTTAGTTGAGCTAAGGGATCCAAATAACTATGTATATAATGGATGAAAATAAAGCTGGTTTCAAGTTGGATTTTAAAAGTCTTTATCTTTTTTTCCTTAAAAAATAAAATAACTTGTTATGACCAAAATATGAGTACAACAAGACCACTGATAAGAACCAATATTTGATATCAACATCATTGGATGGTCACATAGTGTAGACTCGAGTATAAAGAGCTCACCTCCAACCTCAAATATACTTTCAATATGTTCTCCTTCCCGTGAAGGCACCCTAGTACAAGGCCATACAGTAGTACAGTAAGGGAGTTATTGACTAAAAAGGTAGCAAACTGAATTTGTACAGAAATGGCACAAATGGAATTTTCTTATTAGTGGGAAACCATACAGTTTGTATCTTTTATTTGTTTTTGTTTTTCTGCCTCATCATATCAGCTTTGGGTAATACTTCTACAAGTAGTAGTGAGCACAGAGCTTTGAAAAAACTGTTATTATGCACATTGGCTGTAATATGACATTTCAACAGCAGTGAAAGTGCATTGTGTACCTCCTATGAAAATATTTACACAATGACACTGCTATAGTTATTAAACTCATAAACATGGATTATATTACTTATTACTTAAGGCAGAAACTACTATTAGAGCACTATTGTTCAAATTGGAAATGAGTCAGTGAGTTGGGACAAACCTGGTGCAAGCTTCATTATCGAACTCCTATTTCCCTTTTGACAATCTTTTGTGGACCCTTGGTCCTGTGCTCTACATCACCATTAATTGGCAATTGTGGATTGTGATATCATTTCCATTGGTCACCGTGACAACAACCTATTTCTTTCATCCCCAGTCCCAAACTCCCCATTTCAATATGTTTTCTTTCTCTCTTTTCTTTCTTTTTGAGGGTCCTTTCCTTGGATGTTGTGGTAAAACTGCCTTGTGTCACTTCATCCTACAGTAGGTGTGTTATCCACTTGAACCCTATCAAGTGGATATAATCCATATTTTGGGGGGGGAGGGGCAGCAACTCGTTGCAACTCGTTGTGAGCTTGTAGTACTCCATTCCTTTGGCAGCAACATGATGCTGTATAGTAATTAGTTAAAGGCTCCGTTAGTTATCTAGTTTCCCAAACAGTGGGTCAGGACCCATTTGTATGTCACAGACCAATTTTTATGGGTCACGGCTCGATCATTGTATACCGGTATATCTTTTTTAAGCATTTTAAAGCAAACAAATCAAATACATTCCATAAATAAAAACATATAATAATTAAGAAGTAGCCGATCTTCAAGCTTGCTTGAAAAGTTTGGGAAACACTGTCTAAATTGTAGGACGAAGGCTATACATTCTCCTGGTGGAGGCTCCTGCACTGGCAGGTGAGCCAGTAGGATATGGCAGCAGTGACAACGCAGAAATGTGTGTGGGAGGAATCAATAAAAAAAGGGGTACAAAATAATTGGCTACTCTACAGGTTTAGAACGGTGTCCCCTGCTTGTGAGTTCCAATCAGAAGTCTTGGCTCACTGAATACAATATGTGGGCTGGCAGGGTATGGTTTGTTGTTTGCTGTTTGCAGAAGAGCCACTGGGTGGTGCACTGGAGCAACATATATCTGTGTTTTAATTGGGCTGATAGGGTCTTTAGAAAGGTAATCAGTCAATCCCCATCTCTCTGTTCTCCCCGTCTTGCAGTGAGACTGGAGCCATGACACAGTCTAAAAATATACAGCAAATGGTGCAGAAAGACTGAATTCTAAACTGACTGAACTGGTATGAAAGGTGTGGTGAAGCATAATACAATTAGAATCAGTACAGCACATATAGGATAATGTTACTTCCTATACATTACCAATGACACATACTCTTTCATTTAGGCAGGGGTCATCAATATGTCCATACACGGACAAATGTGTCCTAGTTTGGTATTTTTTACACACCATTATAATGTTCTTATTTTAAGACCCAATTACTAAATGTCAAGTCTCCAGGTTTTCTTCAGAATATACAGTATATGACACTGTGTCCACTAGTACTAGCGCTCACATATATTTACAAGGCCCCGATAACTCCGAGAGTTATCAGTCCATTTGGTTCCATTTGAACACTCAGAGTTCCAGACCTGTAGGCCTACATGTTGGCTCACTGAAAAGGCTCTGCAGAAGAAAGAAAGAAAGAAAGAAAGAAAGAAAGAAAGAAAGAAAGAAAGAAAGAGAAACTGAAGTAAACCAAACACTTAAAGGACAGAGTAAACATTAATGATGTGTTTTCAGTGTGACTTGGGTAATTATTATGTTGTTCAATGTTACGTCCATGAGTGGCAGTAACTCACTGTTTGTGTTCAAAGGTCAATCATTAAGCAGCTTAATGTATGCTTAATTTAAGCCTACATGTATTTTTATACTGTATGTGACATGCTCAATTGAAGGGTATAAGAGGACGGCAGGATTTTGGACGAAAGACTCTCTTTTATTTCTGGTGATTACAGAACTGACTGCCATGCCTGCAAGTAAACTTGTGGTCGTAAATGGCACAGATATCAGACAGAGGCTCTCGTCTGAATGCTCTTATGGTTGATGTAGGCCAGGTGTAAGAATCTGCCATCACCCACGCTGCCTACAGCAGTGATTTCTAAATGTTTTAATTTCAAGGACACCCATGCCTATATTAGCCACATATCCCAATAACTCCGAGGGTCCATTTGGATTCATTTGTACGATCTATACAGACATAAGGGTCCATTTGGTTCCTATTACTATAAATAATTTAACTGAGTTCCAAGGGATCCAGTTAAGTTACCCAGGCCTCGTGGACTCCTGGGGGTCCCCGGACCCAACTTTGAGAATCACTGTCTGGCAGTAGTTTAAAGTCAACACAGACCCAGCTTAGGCCTATAGATATAGGCTATTTTCGGCAAAGAGACCCCTGGGGGACCCCGGTCAACTAGAGTTTAATTTATGTCCTTGCATAATGTGTCATATACTGTAATGAGAACAAGTGCTAATGTAAGGCTGACACATTAACCTAAAATGGAGGGGGGGGGGGGGGGGGGGAGCAGTTAACAGTTACTCAATGATGTAAAGCAGTGGTTCTCAAACCTGGGGTCGGGACCCCAAATTATTTAATGGGGTCCCCAGATGATTAGCTTAATGTATTTTTTTAAATTATTATTATTATTTTATTTATTTTTTATCTACATGCTCACAACACGTTGCGAGGCGTTGTGAGCATGTATCAGCTATTTTCACAATATTCATCTGTGGAACCAAGTCACATTAAATGTAATACGTACAATTGCAAGTGTTTGTCAGGGTGGGGGTCCCCAGTTCAAATATGTTTACTTTGGGGGTCACAGCCTAAAAGGATTTGAGAACCCCTGGTGTAAAGTAACTATTAAAGTACAGTCATTTATTTACTTACTGTACTTTAGTACAATTTTGAGGTATTTGTACATTACTCGAGTATTTCCAATACTAAAACTTTTACTTCTACTCCACTACATCTCAGGTCCAAATATTGTACTTTTACTCCACTAGATTTACTTGAAAACGTATAGTTACTTTGTATATTATCAGGCTAGGCAATACAAAACAATAAAACATAGGCCTACATTAACCACTTCAGCCCTATACATTCCAGCCATTTGAAAATAGCTGATCTACAAGCTGACAATGTGTTGCAATGGGACACATTGTGAGCTTGTAGATCTGCTATTTTCAAAAAGGTTTTATACATTGAAAACTTGTGAAACGGGACATTCTGCATAATGAGTATATGCCTACTCTATACTTTTGGTACTTTAAGTACATTTTAGTAGCCTACTTTACTTAGCCTACATTTTGAATTAGCCTACCTCTTATACTTGTAACCGAGTAGGCCTATTTCTACATTGAAGTATTGATACTTTTACTTGAAATGTGACTATGTGAGTAGGCTGTATACTTTTTTTTTATTGATAAAGTGCTAATGTAAGGCTGACACATTAACTAACCTAAGAAAGTGAGGAGGGGGCATTAATTAACAGTTACTGTATGATATCTTTGTTAAAACAGCCTATGAATCATACATTTCTTAAAATCACACAGCAAGAATGGGGGACTGATCAATGCTTCGTCCATCCCTAAGTTAAATGGGGCCACCCACAACAAATCCTAGCGACGCCTCTGCACAGCGCACCGCTGGAGATCATAGCATCCTTTGGCCTACTGCAACGCAGCATCAGCATCACTACCACGCGTGGAGATAAAGACTGACAGCGTTTGAATTCATCAGCACAAGAACCCGAATCAAACGACAAGCTTGTTGTTTCATTTATCATCGTTGATTCGTTTTGAGGTGGGGGAAAAGAGATACACGATGGCACGCATGAGGGCATGGTGGGTCGCTGGTCTTTATGGCTTCATGGTGCTGTGGGGATTCGCTTTCTCCATCACTCGGTACTCGATACCAGAAGAAATGGAAGACGGGTCTTTTGTCGCCAACTTGGCCACAGATCTGGGACTCGAAATTCGCAGTTTGGTGCAACGGAAAGCGAAGCTTGACGTCGTGCACAGTAAGAATTATTTTGACATTAACAAAGAGACCGGAGAGCTGTTCATACGCGAAAAGATAGACCGGGAAACCATATGCACCAGCAAGACCACGTCTTGCTTTCTGAAAATGGATGTCATACTTGAAAACCCCATTCGCATTTTCAACATCGAGGTAGAGATAATGGACATTAATGACAATGCGCCGGTGTTTCGGAGAAAGACAATGCACTTGGACGTATCTGAGTCAGCCGCTCCCGGCGAGAGGTTCTCATTGACGAACGCCGTGGATGCAGATGTTGACACGAATTCTATCAAGACCTACTATCTCAGCGAAAGTGAGTATTTTATCATTGACATACAGACGGGGAGCGACGGCTCTAAGTACGTCGATCTGGTGCTCAACAGCAATTTAGACCGAGAAAAGCACGCCGTTCACTATTTGATTTTAACAGCTGTGGACGGCGGAATCCCCGCCCGCTCGGGAACAGCCAGCATCATAATCAAGGTTCTGGATATCAATGACAACGCTCCCCTTTTCACCCAGCCGATATATGCGGTTAATGTCAGCGAGAACACCCCCATTGGAACGGTCATAATGGTTTTGAACGCAACAGATCTGGACGAGGGCATGAACGCCGAGTTGATATATTCACACACGCTGTACACGTCTGAAAAGACGCAAGACATATTCTCACTGGATCAGAATACGGGAGAAATAAAAGTGAAAGGGGTGCTCGATTATGAGGAGAGCCAAAGCTTTGACATGTATATACAGGCCCAGGATAAAGGACCAAACCCGCTGTCAGGACAGTGTAAAGTGATGGTATTCATCACTGACCTGAATGACAATTATCCCGAGGTGACCATTAAATCTTTAAAAAATACAGTGAAGGAGGATATTGCATTAGGAACACTAATCGCAGTAATAGGAGTCACTGACAAGGACTCCGGAGTTAATGGTGAAGTTGACCTCACTTTGAATCAACAAGAAACATTGCCATTTGTTCTAAATAAGTCATCAGAGGACTACTTTCAACTACTCGTCTCAAAGCCACTGGACAGAGAAATCATCAGCAAGTATGACATCACACTTAGAGTTACAGACCGAGGTTCGCCAGCCTTATCTGAGAGTGAGACAATCACCCTGGAGATTCTGGATGTCAATGACAACGCACCAATGTTCCCACAGTCCTTCTACACTATCCACGTCGTGGAGAATAATGTGCCCGGGGCGCTGCTGACAACTCTCAGCGCTTTTGACCCAGATCTCAATGAGAATCAGTACTTGGTTTATTTCATAATGGAGAAGGAGATTGTGAACATGTCCATGTCAATGTTGTTCTCCATCAACCCAGAGAACGGTAACCTCTATGCCCTTAAGACCTTTGACTACGAGAGAGAGCGAGACTTCCTTTTCCACATTGAAGCAAGAGACTCTGGCGTTCCTCCACTCAGCAGCAATGTGACAGTCCAGATTATCATTCTGGACCAAAATGATAACAGGCCACTTATTGTGTCACCTTGGAGGGCACAAGGATCAGTGATAGAGGAGGTGATACCAAGGTCCACAGATAAGGGACACCTGATCGCCAAAGTGATTGCCATTGATGCAGACTCTGAACAGAATTCCAGGGTCACCTACCAGCTCCTACAGATTACAGACGCATCACTATTTAGCCTCGATCAGTATAACGGAGAAATACGGACGACAAGGATGTTCAGTTACAGAGACCCACGCCAACAGCGACTAGTTATAGTGGCTAAAGACAACGGTCAGCCCGCTCTCTCCGCCACGGTCACCATCAAGATCACTACTGTGGAACACGTGATGTCATTTTCTGAGACGACAGAGGGGCCAGTCGAATATTACGACATCTTCACGGACATAAACCTGTATTTGGTCATTGGTTTAGGGTCTGTGTCCTTTCTTTTGCTGATTACCATCTTGGTAATTATTGTGCTGAAGTGTCAGAAACCAAAACCAAAGCCCCTCAAGATGCCCCCGGGAACTATCAATAGGAACAGTATTATTAGCAGAAACAGCATGATCAGTCAGAGGAGCTCCACCATTGCAGACTCCACACTCATCTCCAGTGATGCCTACTGGTATAGTTTGTTTTTGGCCGAAACCAGGAAGGGCAAGGTGGTCGTGAGGCAGCCCATCGTGCCCAAAGGAGCCGGGTACTTTGTGTCCAGTATACCCAGGAGTGGAAGCATACCAACTGAGATCAGCGACTCCAGAGCATCTACACTACAGGTATTATGCAATTATGTTAAGATGTACAGTATGTGAAGCATACCATCAAACACTGGCTCAGAGACTCAGTTGTGACCTGACAGTTGTTTGGAATCTATGGTGGTATCGGTAGATGAAGGTGACACAATGTACAGTTAAAATAATGATTTTTACACAGAAACACCTGTGCTCATACCCACCAAAACTGGTTGTGTAACAAGTCTAACAAGACAGGAGCTGAAGAATGACATTCTTCAGGCTTTTTGTTGTAGTGTAAACAGGACATAATCATCCCTGCATTTTGGCATGAAGACCCTTGATTTTGACCTATCAGTAATACTTTATAGTTTACAAGCTGAAGAGCCAGGAGCCCAGAGGTGAAGATTTGACAAAATGTGACACTTTGCATATCAATTTTGAGACATTTAGCCATTATCTTAAATGATATACTAGGCCGATGCCCTTTGGGAATTTCCTACTCGATAAATCGGTAAAGATGCAAGGTGGGAATGCAAGCAATATTTGGTTATGCAATTCCTGTGTACTTGTGGTGTCTTACAGTACCCATAATCATAGTATATTAAAGTTTTAATACAACAATTCCAACATGGATTAATTTCAACCAAGAAATGTCCACTATATTATTAACATCTGGAGTTAATAATAATAGGACTCCTGGGGATCCCCAGACCCTACTTTGAGAACCACTGATGTATTTTAGTAGCCTACATGTGTATGTGTTTGCATGCCTGACTGAATCTAGAGTCTACATTGTGCCTGCTTTGCTCTCTGTCCCTCTCACACACACACACTCACACTCACTCACTCACTCACTCACTCACTCACTCACTCACGTATACACACACACACACACACACACACACACACACGCGCGCGCACACACACACACACACACACACACACACACACACACACACACCAATGAACCTGTTTCTCTTTCTATTCTGAAGTACTCAAAATGAAAGGAAGTCCATTCTACAGATGGAGGTATGGTGGCTGCAAATTACATTTTGTAGGGGCACTGTGATTGTGTAGAAGAATTGTGTTTCCCAGTTTTTCTGTTTTGGTAAAAGTTTTCGTTTTTTCCCTCTAAAAGAATTGGTTGTCTAAATGTTACACTTTTCAGTGTGAACCCCCTTTGGTGACCACACTTACTAGCTGTCAGAATGTGTGCAAAAGTGGACCCTTGTGGATCAATTTCCACTCTTGGGAGTTAACTGAGGATCTTGGCTCCCACATACACTCCTCCCCATTGACCTTCACTGTATCATTGTGAGGTTTGAATTTTAAACTGGCCAATTTTCTAAAATGAGAAACCAATCACTTCCAATGGGGTCGAGATTAGGACAACATTGGCTCTGGTCAGAGCTGTATTTTTGCACATCTGGCTTGCTTGGCAGAGACTCAGGGCAACATGATGACGCAGATTGAAAGGGATTAGCACTGTGCTGAATAAGGTATCTGTGTGTGTGTTTTATACCTGAGAGCAAGGACTATATTAAGTCCTACCGCTTAAAGATCTCATGACTCATGCTATATGCTGCTATATGGTAGTTTCAACAGTTGGGACTTCCAAATGAAGCTATCTTCCTCCCTCCTCATATATATTGTCTAATGTGTTACAGTTGCTACTGTGTGGTAGCAGCTGTAAGTACACAATGAAGTCCTCTGTGTTAATGTTTCCATTTGTAACGCACAGAGTGTATAAATGTAACCAAATGGACCCATAAGGGTCTGTGGGTTTGAATTATACGCTCTCAGAGTTAAATGAACACTCAGGATTTTACAGTGTAGTAGTTGTAACTTGTAACATTGGGCCACCAATCTTGACACTGTGATGCCTGCCTGTGCATGCCTTAATGGTACCTGTCTCCTTTCTGTTCCCCCTATTTCAGTCATTTGATTTGACTTATACTGTGCCTAATGCATCTGGACGATTTAAGGTTTTGGCAATACAATTTGGACGTTAAAAGAGAATGATCTGAAATAATATTTGGGGCGAATGATACAGTGGACTTGAAATGTGAAAAACCCTATGGCATGATTTATTTTATTTACACCCAATATCTAAATCCCTGAAACCCACTGATGTGTCATTAACGGTGGCAGTGACCAGCCAGGTTCCAGTGTCATTGCTTTGCATGAGTGGTGACTACTGGTTCACTGTCGAGTTCACTTCCCGTCTGTGGTTAATTCTGTTTTCTGTTTCTTGGCAGGGATCCAGTCGAGACCTACCATGATATCATGGGCTTCATGGATGTCTCTGGCTGGAGCGATTCCCTGAAACTCACATTGAGGATGTAAAACAATCACCATCATTCAGTCCCTGGGTGTCAACAGCCATCTCTTTTTTCAGTTGTTCCTGTAAAGCCTGGTTTATTCTCCATACAACTGTGTTGCACACCGAAAAATAGCATATCTACGAGTATCACAGCACACCATGATGCAATGCATCATGAGCTTGTAGATTTGCTATTTTCTGTGTGTGGCACATTGTACAACGGCGAATAAATTAAACAACTTTCAACACCTGCACCATGTAAAACTACTATCTTCCTTCAAGCATGAATCTGCATGAGATGCAGAGTGTGTTCAAAAAAGAAGATACAAAATATTAGTAAAAAAAAGAAAAGAAAAGAATAAAGAAAATAACCATTATAAGCATATCTGGAGAAAACTGGAATGACCTCATGTAAACCACCATCTCAGTAACATGTTAGAAGCAGTGTGTACAGTTTGTAAACAGTTTGTATGGAAGGTTTCCATCTTGTCATATTCAAACTCTCTGTGACAGAACAAAAATCAATTATCTCCGGGTTCCTATACAGCACTGGTTCCCAAACACGGGGTCGGGACCACTTTTTGAGGACACATTTTTAAGGGTCCCTTCATTTTTTGTTTCCTACATTTTGTCTTAAATTATTGTTATTTCAAAACATTTCCAAAAAAAGCTAAACATTTTGTGAATGAGCTAATTAAATTATTTTTTCAGTAATTTCATGAAGAAATAAAATAAACATCTAGGAAGCTCATAACGCGGCGCGAATTTACTCGTAAGCTTGTAGATTGTAGCTATTTTCACTAGTTTGGGTCCTGGGTAAACGTCTAATTTCTCTTTTGGGTCACAGGCTAAAAAGTTTGGGAACCTCTGCTATACAGTATACAGTAGGTTGAAATTATTACACAGTCAAATCCTCAGTGTTCATTTATTTTTTACACTCACAGTGGATTTGACTGTGCGTGTTAAGGGGAACACACCCCGGACGCGGAGGCGGCGCGGAAGCGGCGTGTCAAAACATACGGCCCCATTATTTTCAATGAACTAACCCACACCGGCGGCGTCAGACGATCTCAGCCGCGGGTCTGCCGCCTCGCCTGCCGCGCCGATGCGCTGTTATATTTTTCCAGCATTGCCGTGCGGTGAACATGTTCTCCCATGGTTCTCCCCACCGGGGGAAATGGATGTGCTGTGTGGCAGCGCGCCGCATCCAGTCGGGGTTACCGCGCAGCACTTCACGTGCGTCGATACCACGAAGCTGCGCAGCCGCCCGCGTCCAGTGTGTGCTCCCCTTTAGTCATTGGTAGCTCTAAACATTGTTGGAACCGTGGGTCAGAAGAACAGTACTGTTGCGATCTCTTCAAGTCAATCAGGGTCAAGCAGAAACTTCCATAAACTTGTAAAACTGTAGCTTTTCATATTCAATGACAGTGGCATTTAACATTTTCTATTGTATCAGCCATTTCAAAGATTAATAATTGTAGAAAATAATTCAATGACAGTGGCATTTAACATTTTCTATTGTCTCAGCCATTTCACAGATTAATAATTGTAGAAAACAAAAGAATGGTTTTACAGTACTAGTTTTTCTTTTTTGTTACATTTCTTACCCAGTGTTGTGCAAGATGGTCAAACAATTTAACATGGACTACAACTGACCTTTTAACAATGAAATCTATAGGGATTACCTTTCAGATTTTCAAAACATGGACAGTAAAACATGTCAAATGGGCAATAACTTCATACAGGGTGCTTAAACAAAAAACTCTCTCTCTCTCTATATATATATATATATATTTAAGGGGGGAAAGGTATTGTATTAATAGAGGACAGTGCAATACACTTATCTAAGGTGGGGCAGGTGTAGAGAGCTTACACAATAATTGTCATTTCTACAATCTAGATATGGAATTATTTAAATAATGGGTACAAACGAATGAATGTGTCCAAAAAGTGCTATTTTAGGTACTAAAATACATGTCCAAAAAGAAGAGGTCACATTTGGGAGACTAATATTCCAATACATTTCAGAATTGTAACTTTGAAACATTCATAACCATTGGTAATGAAATAACCTGAACTGTCCCAGAAAATGTTCTTGCACAAGAAAATGTTCTTGCACAAAACATCTGGCTGATAAGAATAACTTTGATAATTTGATAATGCAATCCAAAGAATATGTTTTTACTGGTAGGAAACTACCTACATTGTTTACTCTCAAAGATCACTGTAATTTAGCCTACTATATAAAAATAACTAGCACTTGTATTTACATGATGATGCGTGTGAGACTTTGGCCCCTTATTGCCTAGAAATGTCCTGCAATTTCCCCAAATGCATCATAGCATTTAGCTCTCTAAACCTAGCTCTCACTCTATTACATTATAATTCAAGCAGAGATGAGCTGTATTCATATTATGAACAAATTTTGAATCTGATACATTTGGAGAAAATAAATAGGTTACAATGTATGCTGTGAGGATAAGTACTTTATAAGAATTAGACTGTTTAAAATATAATAATGAAATGTATTTTATGTTTACCAAGATGCACTGGAATACATGGCCCTGGCAAGCCATGTATTTAAAGTTTACTATGTTTTATGAATATTCATGTTTTTATATGCATAGTTTATGTAATTATTCTTAATGCCGCTTTTTGTGAGCTTCTTTAAAATAATTTTGTTTAGCATATTTGTATTTCAGTGGCTCTAATGTGGTTTTGGTACTGTAGAGAAATATAAATCAAACAAAAAGGAGAGTACTTTTATTGAAATATCCAGTGATCTGGAAGACAGCACTTTGGCAGTCTTGTGATGCCCAAAGAAGAGTAGAGCCTGACCGATGCCAGATTTTGTGAGTTTGATTTCGGAGAGTCCTAGAGTAGACCAGTGGTTCTCAACCTGTGGGTCGGGACCCCCAGGGGGGTCACCAAATTACTTTGGGGGGGTCCCCAGATGATTAGCTTAATGTGAAACATTGTTTTCTCACTAACAGTCAACAAACCAACATAAAGTTTTAAGTGTATAGAGGGTACAGGTATATGCACATTTCTAAAGTGACCATTTAAGGACTTTTTAATACCTTTAAAAAGACAAAATAAACAAATTGGGGAATATTAGACAGAAATTGTGAAAACAGACGATCTACATGCTCACAACGCCTCGCAACGCAAGGCGTTGTGAGCATGTAGATCTGCTGTTTTCACAATAGAACCGTGTTATACAAAATGTAATTCCTCAACTCTTAGTGCTCGCCAGGGTGGGGCGGGGGGTCCCCAGTTAAAATATGATTATTTTGGGGGTTGTGGCCTGAAAAGGTTGAGGACCACTGGAGTAGTCCACCAATTGATGATGTTTTGACTTATACGCTGTCAAAAATTGCTAAAACCGTTCTAACCGGGCTCTACCAAAGAGCTCTACACAAGGAGCTACAATGTAAAATCATGCTAGTTCAACTTTGAGAGTTTACAAATATAACCAAATAGACATGTAAGCCAGGCTCCATTTGGTTCCATTTGTACACTTTCAGATGTAAAAAATACTTTACTGTGTAGACTGAACAACATTGTGATACTCAGAGGAAAGTAAGACGATAAGCTAGAGTGAATATACTATAGTTATTATGAATATGTACATTTGCATAAAAAAAGAAGATTATAGCCACTGTCTCGCTGCACATGGGAAATAATAAAGATTAAGAAAACTGTGCAATCTTTCTGATACAATGCCTAGCACAGTTACTTAAAAGAATCATGATAGTCAACTAAATCATTGCTGAAACTTTTAGGACCCCTCCCGAAAAACAGTCTGTGCAGAATATTCAGACTGACTAAAAAACAATCAGTATTTTGTCAAGCAATGGAAAATAACTTGAAATAGTGTATATCTGCCAATTAATATCACAATCACAGATTCACAGTACAGTATTCAGCAAAAAAAGGTATATTTTTCCATCAGTAGTGGTCAACTCGAGCAAAGAGTCCAGATTCGGTTGCAACTCTAAGCTGTAGAATGTATCTCACAGATTTCCCTGTAATATATTCTGACAAAAACAGCATAATCTTCACCATAAGTATAGATGTAGATCTACAAAAAGAAAAAAAAAAACATCCACACAATTGACAGCCTGTCTGTTACGTTTTGATAAGCAACATGGGATCTCTCCCGAAATAATAACTGCAAGTGCATTGTATGAACTTGCATAGTTACAAAAAGTTAAATCATAGAAAGAAATAAAATAAATATACAGATTGTAATTCTGATGTGCTCCTTGTGTGCCTTGTGCATTGTAATAAGGTATTGACAAGTTATAAATTATACAATGGTGCTTAGAAACCCAGATATCAAAGTCATAATTATTGTTATTGTCCAGATTCCATCTGGACTGATTTCACATCCCAAACATTAAATGTGGACTCTGGTTTTATAGATTAAGCTGGCTGACCTGAAAATTCTGAGCACTAATTTGTTACAACAGATGTTCTATATGAGGACCAGCGAAAGCGTGTAAATCTGGCAATGCATAACTGCTTTATACTTTGTGATTTTTTTATACAATATGCTTTTTGATATCTGCTGTATTCACTGTGACTGAATGGCACAGGGGGGTGTTTGTGTCGCTTGCCTGCTATACAGTATGTGTATCTATGTGTTATTTCTTTATTATGTCAAATGCCTTGTTATTATCTGCATTTTTTATTGTCAGTCAGAGTGTACAGTATGCATCTGGGCTGCATAAAAATGCAATTCTATGACTCAGTATGTATCTTTGATAGTGGATCAAAACAGTATAGGAGAGAATGGCCTTGTAATTATTTTTAAATACAGTTTAATATCAGTTTCTCGTGTTGCTTAGTTGGCTTAAATGTTCTGCCCGATCATGCGGATTTGAATAAAGCTTTTTAATCTGTGTTACTGTTGTGTCTGCTTTGAAAGAATTTAAGTTCTCAAATCTGAACATCTACACAAACGCACTCAGGACTCTCATGCACACATTCTGACCCAGTTTCCCCACTTTGGTGCTTTGTACTAATTCAGGGAGATTGAAAGCAAAATAATGGAGACATTCCTGCAGTTCAAATCACTAAAGTAGACACAAATAATAGCTCTCTCAGTGTTATTCTGTCATACTTAAAAGCCAGATTCTAAACGGCACAGTCTAACCCTAAAAAATGCTCCCCACTATTCCTGCAAAGTGCTTCCTGCCTGCAGTCCTGGAGGATATACATGAGTGATGGCTCAGTAAAACTGCCTGGTACCTAGGAAACAATTACCATGACAACCACGCTCCCTTCCTATGACAAAGAAGGTAAATGAGAATGAACACAGTCTGCTGGGTTATGGATTTGATCATGTATGCTGTGCTGTTTGCCATTTGCTGCATTTGAAGGGTGACCCCCCCCCCCCCTCCCCCCTAAACCAGTGGTTCTCAACCTGTGGTTCTGGACCCCCACGGGGGTCTCCAAATTATTATTTCTTTTGGGGGGGGGGGGGGGGGGGGTCCCCAGATGATTAGCTTAATGTGCGACATTGTTTTCTCACACAAACAAATAGAGGGTATCTGCACATTTCTAAAGTGAAATTTAAGGACTTTTTAATACCTCTTAAAGTGACAAATTAAGAATTGGCCAAATTGTCAAATATTAGAGGCAGAAATTGTGAAAATAGCCGATCTACATAGATCGGTAGATTTCACAATTGAACTGTGATATACAAAATGTAATGCCTCAGTGCTCATCAGGGTGGGGCGGTGGGTCCCCAGTTAAAATATGACTATTTGGGGGTTGCGATCTGAAAAGGTTGAGAACCACTGCCCTAAACAACAACAAAAAAACTGTGTATAAACTATCACACTTGCAAACTTGTGTGTCTTGAGACTTAATGAAAAGTAATAGTTTGTGACATCAACCTGAGAACACTTTCAGTTCATACTGATTGGGAACATACCGGTTTAATATCACTGTATATTGTATCACCCTCTTGTGTCTGTTCCATGTACTAACGAGATGTGAGGTCATGATTTGGACCCTGGTCTCGCATCGTGGGAATAAGAAAATAATAGCCAGTGAAGGTGTCATAAAATGTATAGCGCCGTTGTATACTTAAATGTATAGCCATACTGTTCTGTTAGTGGTCAATGTATCTACCTACTGTAGTCCCAAAGCCACAGGCCGCCTCAGGAGAAGACCTGTAGTGAACCTGGCCTGTAGTAACTAGGGCTGCACAATATGGACAAACTCCATATCTTGGTATTTATGCCAAGTATTTCGATATCGATATGATATACAATATTACCATAAACATTTCATATTGCAGTGGAAACTAAGCATTATTCAAAAACCTCAGTTCGAAGTGGAGTGGTGAATTTGAGCAGCTACCCTGTGTGTGTGTGTGTGTGTGTGTGTGTGTGTGTGTGTGTGTGTGTGCGTGCGTGCGTGCGTGCGTGCGTGCGTGCGTGCGTGCGTGCGTGCGTGCGTGCGTGCGTGCGTGCGTGCGTGCGTGTGTCTAGGCTGCGCAACAGTCTTCTCAATCTGTTCCTGTTTTTATAGCCACGTACTGTGTACTAATGAAACATAACTTCAGCTACGCACCGTTGTACTAAAGAAACATATTGGCCACTTGGTCAAAGTTCATCCTAACAGGGACAGACAGACAGACAAAGTGAAACATTGCCTCCCAATGTTTCGCTTTGTCGGCTCCACCGCTCCAAAAAACAGCATAATAACAAGTCAATATCACTCTTGATTTTAAGTGCTATTGGGTTCCCACACTTGTTATTTGATATTCTAAAGTGTAGCAAAAGTCAACATGGGCAACGATATGGCCGATATATTGCCCAGGGCGATATATTGCCCATATCTTGCCTTTTGCGATATTGATATTGCACATGGTCATACCTCGATAACAATACGATAGCGATATATTGTGCAGCACTAGTAGTAACCACAACAGGCCCAAGGGGAAGGCTGAGAAACCACGGCATGCAAATCTGTGAGACAACATTATGAATCTGTGAAATTAGATTTCACAGATCATGACAGATCATGACGTGAATACAGTCATGTCTTGTGAGAAACCCCGAGAGAATGTGGAGGCTTGACCTCTGGTGATCAGGTGGCCGTCCTCGCTTCCTGCGGGGGGGCCATGAGACCTAAGTGGCTGAACGCCCAGAAGCTCCCTCAGGCCGGGAGGACAATGAGACCTCTATTCACAAACCTTTAGCTAATTTGATGAGCGGCCCCGAGCCTCGAAGCCCCGAGATATGACCCCGAAAATATCCTCATGGGAGGATGAGATCATTCTATGGGGAGGGGTGGGTTAGGCCCCAAAATATGGTGTGACTGAAGAGGCACTTAAATTGTGCATGATGAGCTCTATAAGCTCCTTCGTGTGTGATTGGCAAGAGGGCCTGCTTGATTACTTATTCTATGTGTAGTAGATGCATCTATTATTGCGCTATGTGTCTGGTGTATTTCTCTGTGTTCCACTGCACTATAGCCCACTTTCCACTGCAGCTTTAGCACCAAACTACACTACATGACACCGCACCACACCACATACAAATATCGACATTTTTCATTACACAAAAGTATCGTTAAGAAACAAATTGACCATTTTAACTGTGATTATAATACAATATAAATTTGTATTACAACTATCCTAATTATAATACACTATAATGGATTATAATTGTTTTTATGATACTCTATAAATTATTATAATATTTCTATGATAATTATAATACATTATTATAGATTATAACAGTGATTATATAATTATAATACACTATAATAGATTATAACAGTGATTATAACACAATAGAATCTATTATCATGTATTACAACTATATCCTGGAGTGATCAGTCATTATGAAGTGTTTGGCCCTGTTTGGCCTAGCTCAGACCTACTCTGGAGTGTATACTTTTTAGTACCACGTTTAGTACCACTTTCACACCACTCTACCCAGGTCCTTGTAGTCGAAAACCTGGCACAAGTGGGCAGTGTGGAGTGGTGTGGTATTGGGCCATGTCAGTGGAAAAGGGGTTTATGAGACCTCCACCAGGATTAATAGGTGCAACTTCACCAGCACTTCGAAGTCCTTCCGGTACTGTTTAATGAATTATGGCACAGGCATACACGGACACATTTCGGCGTCAAGCCTTCCTCATCGTTTATGGCAATGTAGACGAGCTGTGTCAATTATAAAGGGGAGACCTTGGTGAAACACAGAAATCGGTCCGTCTAGACACAAAATGGCACACTAAAGTAATAAACATCTCCCCATACCCCCCAAAGTCCCCATACCCCCTTTGAACAGATGATTCTGATACAGTACAGAACAGTACAAGTTCAAAATGGTCCCTGTAGGTACACTCCCTTGACTTACTGTCATAAACAGGAATGCAGTGACAAAATACAAAACGCATAATGTCAGAATCTAGATTACACTGTCCTATTTAACTTCAACTGCTCTGAATACACCACCTCAGACCCAAGATACCAACCCCAACCATTTGCAAAAGGCAATAATACACTCTTATTAAAATAAAAAAAACTGCCTAATAGTAATTCCTCATTTAACCCTTTGGAGTGTTCAGTCTGCAAGTTGTGTATCCAAAAAGCTTCTCTTTGTAAAATAAGCCTATCTCTGTCACCACCTCTCTCTCTTTCCCATGTGGGAAACCAAACATCTATCGCTCATTCAAGAGGGAGTCCACCATGGCCAGGTGGAGATACAGGGATTATGAGCATCAGACAGGGCTAATTGTTAAACAGTATGTGTCCTAGCGTCTAACTTTCTCAGTAGAAGATAAGGGATACCACTTCAAACCACTCCAGATGTCTTGGTTATTTTGTATTCTGTCATACTCTACCACACAGAATGGTTAAAATAATATCATTAAAATAAGCCCCAGATTGCAGTATTATGAAGAGAAATAATCAAATCCCAACAGAGCATACCAAGCCTAATGGCCCAGTCATTCCATGGCAGTAGGAAATATCATGCATTTTATCATATTATCCTATTACAGAACAGTACACCCCATCAACATAATAACCATCATCTTACTTTCAGTTTCTCTTTTTGCATCTCTCCATCTTCCCCTTCCCCTCCCAAATCTCAAATAATTACTGTTCATAATCACATCTACACTGTAAACACCCAACTCAGTTCAGCGAGGGCATCTTGGCACAACTTTAAGTTCATGTCATGACCAGGGGTCTGTTTCACCCCCCACTGTGAAGTCTGCCCAGTCATCTTTGGCTTTTAAGTCTTGCAATAAATACATGTGGGGTATCTTGAACATGGAACAACTGGTGGGCAGTTCTCCTCTCAACACTGCAGAGGGCAGAGCAAACCATGTGCTGTGCCATGGGTTTTCTAGTAGAATGGAGCTCTCTACTGCCCTCTGTCTGTCTGTCTGTCTGTCTGTCTGTCTGTCTGATTGTCTGTCTGTCTGTCTGTCTGTCTGTCTGTCTGTCTGTCTGTCTGTCTGTCTGTCTGTCTGTCTGTCTGTCTGAATGTCAAACTTATACCTTTGACATTCAATTTATCTTTATTTTTATAGTATTTGACTTTTTTTCTTTTTAACTAATTTTGTTAATATTTAAGTTGATTAATCTCAAAACCTTGTTACATTTTCCGTTAAGCCTTCTTTTAGGCTTAGATTTATTGGTCAACCCCCTCAAACTATTTATTCTTGTTATTTATATTTTGTATTATTATAATATTTATTTATTTAAATTATAGTTTAATTCGTTTCTTATTTGTGAAGCTCTTTGAGATTTAAAATTAGATGCTATATAACTTGTTATAATAAACTGCAGTGTAACTGCAATCAAACTGATGAGGTCAGTGAAAAGCCCATGATGGATGGCTTTCCGTGTAAAGACTTTCTCGCCATTTGAATTGTCGTGACTTCTTCTGCTCATTGCAGCACTACCAGTCAAAGTGTGAGTGTGTCAGACAGGCAGTGAATACTTGACCTGCATTTGGACCAGTGACTCAGAGTAGTGGAGAAGAGACCTATTAGCCTCCATCTCTGCCTTATTCCTGATTTATCCTTGTATGACACTGTTCCGCATTGAAAATAGCAGCTCTACAATCTCTCTGCGCATCGCGTCTACAATGCGCTGTGAACTTGTAGATCGGTTATTTTAAGTATGAGGCTCCGTCATACGACAAATGATGTATAAATCAGGCCGTGGTGGACACACGTGCAGGGAGTGAGGTCATCAGGAAATGCCCAGAGTTGTGGTAGCTGCTTGCACAACGCTCACAAGGAGAATTGCCTGTGTGTCATTTGTCATATTTCCCTCCAGGCAAAGAGCCGTTGACTGGGTGGAGAGATAAAGTGTAATGCATCACCAGAAAAAAAGTTGAAAAAAAAAAAAAAAGTTGTCACTCCCTGACTTAGAGACTCAGACTGGAAACTCATTGAAGCCATGCACGGAGCAGGAGGTAAAACATGTTTGAACAACATGCTGGTATGAACTGTAATCCTATTAATATTGTTGGTTGCATAGCTTTTGTATTGCATAAATATTGATTTTGATCAAATACAATTGTACTTTGGGGTAGACAGAATAATTACGTGTAAGAGGGTGCATACCAGCAGGCAGAATGCAGTTGTGAGTGCAGTCAGTTTTAGGGTCAGTCATGAGTGAGCGATGCCTGTAGCAGGTTGTTGTGCTATGGGGTCACTGCTGCATTAGTTTGTACCAAGGGCTGTGTTTTGGTTCTTTCAGATGACTGCACCTAAGCCAGAATCTAGCACACTTACATAAGTGCTGTGAGGTACAGAGACAAATGTGACTCCTCACATTGGGATGAGGATGATATTTGGAGACAGAATATTGGGAGTCAGTCAAGACCGATTAAAATTTTCTAGGTTTTTGAGGTGAGATTGACACATAGTGTGGGTCATGGATATTTATTACGAGGACATTCCGTTTCATATTCATATGCATGAGCTTGAAGCTTCACCATACATGCATATTATCAAGGCAATGCACAATATCCTCCTACAGTTTTATATAACCTATAGAATTTCCCTTATGTTCCCTCAGTTTAGGGATGGGCTTGGGGATAGGGTTCAGGTACATGTTAAAGTTGAGGGAATGTAATAATATAGGTTTGCTCCCATTTCACAGAGAATATTCAGTAGTGCCCCCACTGGTTTGGGAGTGGTTCCAGCACCATGGAGAGTGACCAGGAGGCATTTCAGCACCACAGACAGAGACCATTCAGTGGTGTCTCCACTTAGGGAGTGGTTCCAGCACCATGGAGAGTGACCAGGAGGCATTTCAGCACCACAGACAGAGACCATTCAGTGGTGTCTCCACTGGTTGGTTAGGGCAGTGGTTCTCAACCTGTGGGTCGGGAGTCGGGACCCCCAAATTATTTTGGTGGGTCCCCAGATGTTTAGCTTAATGTTAAAGGTGATACACCATGCATTTAAAAAGTATTTATGTCATATTGTTTATGTCCCAAAAACGTTTTTCAAAAGGTTTGAGGCTAAATTACCACTCCTGAATAGAGAGCTTCTCTCATTTTTGAATGGCTCTCAGAGCATTTCAGCTGCAGTACCACCTTTGGCCTGAACTGCGCCCCCCCCCCCCCCCCCCAAAAAAAAATCTTTTTGAATTTTGTTGTTGTTGATGATGACGTCACAATCGGCAGATGACGTCACAATCGGCAGCAAATCTGGATAGCCTGTTTTGAGAACCCGTGGGATACTTTTAACCTTCGCCTGCTCAAAACCAGAGAAAGACACAACGGTCAGAAATGGGACTTTGTGAGGATAGAAGGTGCTAGTGGGACCCCCAAAAAAGGTTTTAAAATAGGAAAAGTGAAATTTCATGGTGTATCACCTTTAACATTCTTTTCTCACTCAACAGTAAGCAGACCAACATACAGTATAAGTGTATAGAGGGTATCTGCACATTTCTAAAGTGACAATTTAAGGACTTTTTAAAATGACCAATTAAACATTGGTCAAATATTAGAAAATATTGTGAAAATAGCAGATCTACATGCTCACAACGCCTCGCAATTTTCACAATCGAACCGTGTTATACAAAATGTAATGCCTCAACTCTTAGTGCTCGTCAGGGAGGGGGGTCCCCAGTTAAAATGTGATTATTTTGGGGGTCGCGGCCTGAAAAGGTTGAGAACCACTGGGTTAGGGAGTGGTTCCAGCACCATGGAGAGTGACCATGGGGTTTCAGCACCAAGGGCAGCAGCTATTCAGTAGTGTTCAGAAGGCTGATATTGTTCCAAATGAGTTGCGGTAAGATTCTTGATTATTGCTGGCAAATGAATGTGGACATGGTGGATGATCTAACATGAACTGGAACAGCAGCATCCAGACCATTGAAGAGCATAATGTATTGTTATTGAAGCAATATTGTTACTATTGATAGGGCATCTATTTAACCCCCTGTGCTCTAGGGGTATTTCAAAGCATCCTAAGACCTAAGTGTGTTGGGTCACGGGTGTTGTTAAAAATTCTTATGTGAAGAGGAATATTGATGAAGAGGAACCGACTGGAATCAGTTTTCCTGGTTCCCATGAAACATGTCCAATAAATAAAAACAAGACTAGAGTCTAGCAGCCCCTAGATGCTGTGACGATCCTTACATCCAAACAGACCAAAGATGTTTGAACTTACTGACATCCTCTGCTCTTACTAGTGGGGATTTAACAAAGAGAACATAAAATAAATTGGCCTTAGGGTGGCGCTAGAGGAAATACCATGCGGGTCACCAACAGTAAATCATTAGGGTTCATCATCTGGGGTGCATGAATACACTAGAGGAAATGCCATGACTTTGGTATATAATTGGATAAGTAGGCCTGCTATGTCATGTTTGTGACAGGTAATCAATCTCAAGTTGTCATACCAACAACACTCCAGACACAATGCACTGGAAGTAACATACTGACATTGATAAAATGACACACAATGACAGCTTTAAGGTTCATGAGTTAATCTCACAGGCATGACACATGTGTCATGATTGTGTCATGTCAGTCTTATTATGAACACATCTTTAAAGGCTGCTTTGTTCCATAATATTCCAATTACAAAATAATATGCCAGCCTTATTCATTTTAATCACAGTATGATTGTCTTACAGTTATATAGTTGCCTCTGCATAGATTATTCAAAGGTGCCTTTATGGCAATTCTGTATTAGACTCATTGACCCAGTGATCTACAGTAGGCCTATCTTGCTCAAGGCGTTGTGATATAGTTGATGCCAGCTGTTGTGACCGACTTACAGTAAGCTTAATTTATACTCACACATGAGTGTTGCTAGCGGAAAACAGATTTTCAAGCTAGCGTGTCACATTGTTAGCTTGAAATCTACTATAAATTAAACTTCAGGCCCTGTCTTTTGGCCATGCAGTCTGTTTGGACCTCAGCTCCATCAATCTAGCACTGGCATTGATGTACAGTATGTGTATGATTTTGTAGCTTACACTGGTTTCGTTTACCCTTAATGATGCCCATTACATGACTCAAGCCTATGATGTTATAATCCCAACATCCACTGTGTTACCCTATCACAAGGCTGCTGATTATTTGGTGATTAACAACTGTTTTCTTGTATTTCCGTTTTTCTTTTTTTCTCCCTTTGTGCTGATACAAGCCACTCAAATGCACATTTCATCTTTATTATACTCAGGATCTTGTATAATTTAGAAAATGAAATGTTAAATGTAAATGGGTGTTTAATCAAGCATGGAGCCAAATCTCCTTTCACCATGTGGAGGGTGTTTGTGAGCATCTTCCAGTTGAGTTAACTTTAACATTTTCCTCTCTAATTATGAATATTATTTTTGCTTGTTTGTTTGTTTTGTTTATTTCAGATATAAGGAAGCTGCACATAAATTAGTTTTGGATAACAACAATAGAGATTAACCTTCAAATTACAAGGAAAAACTGAGTTGAATATATGCATGCAGCATTTCTGTATGGTGTTGAAACACTTCTTGACCTCTTTTGAACTGTTTTGCTGCCCCAGGTTTTTGGGTATTTAAGCTACACGTTATTATGATTACTATTCAAATATTAGGATGAAAAGAAGAAAAGCCTTTTATTCTCTTGAAACATTTGGTCCTAGTTGAAAGAGTAGGATTGTGTGAAAACATAATATTTTGATAATACTGTATTGAATTAAAAATAAATAAATACATAAATGTAATAATAAACGAATAAATCAATAGGCTACATTAACAAACAAAGCAACTAATTAATTAATTAATACATGTATATAAATTAATTACTTAATTTCTTTATTGCTGTACAGTATTAATTAATTCAGCAAGCTATAGGCTAACCCAAATGTGCTCGTTTCTTTCAAGGAATAATGAGCTATATTTGCGATAGCCTCGCTTAGCCCACATACGACCGACATGTAGGCTAATGATATGCAGCAGCAGCGCCTTCATCAATGGGGCTGCTTTAAAGGCTACAAAAACGAAAATGAGACGTCTGCTGTTATTGCAGCAGCAGCACGGTAGGTTATCTCAGATACGGTGATGCGAGCTGACAGTGTGAGGTCTCGCACTGACACCGATCACTGTGAAGGGAAAGGTTGTGATTGTCAGTGCGATGCCTGCAGCCTCAGTCTGCATGTGTATTTACCCAAATGGTTGCCATGCGTTAGGTTGCGCCCACTCGCCCACAATGCTGCTGCAGTCACAGTCGCTACAGGCAATAACATGCGACTCCGGTTCTTCCAGACAAAGGAAGACAAATAAGTCCCAGTCTACCAAACGACTGCACACGTTTGATGCGCTGGTGACACAATTAGGGTAACGCGTTTTATGTGGTGTAGATTTACATTTAGTGGACTACACAACGAGAGCAGCATTCACATTGTATGCAGACAGAGCAATTATGGATATTAGCTAGTCAACATTGTGATAATTATGAGCTACACCTGGCAGTGTCCATTACACTGATTAGATCATTCTGGGTCCCATGCACGAGTGTATATGATATGAATGACAAAAGAAAGAAAAATAATAACAATAAATGAGAGCGTTTTGGTTGTTTCGCCATTTAATGTCCTGGGGTGTGTATATAGCTATCCTATATGCTGGTAATGGAGGGATGGAGAGGAGAGGAGAGGAGAGGAGAGACGGGTGGGGAGGGGGGCTGCTGGCTGCGCCAGTGTGGAGACTGTGTGTATGTGTGTGTGCGCGCCAGGGTGGGAGACGCAGCTCCAGTGGAAACACACCCGTCAGCCGCGCGCAAAGCAGACAAAAAAAGGCAGCTCTAGCACGGACAAAGAAACTATGGGTGCCACGCTGGAGACTCTGGGTTCTTCATCTCCGGCGGTTCACGGGATGGATGATGTGATCCTGTTTCACTTAACGGGAAACTAATTAGCCCACTTTAATGCGGTGGTGGGATGAGAGATATTGCGAGCTAAAAAGACGGAAAGTGTGTTTGATCCGTCTGCGGATTCGATGAGCTTGCAATGGCTTTTGCCGCCGGGATATGTAACTGTATAGGGAATCACGTGCCTTTTTATTTTGTTCTATTTTTCTTATGTTGTGGCCTTTCGTTTGGACAGTTAAAATACACAATTCCGGAAGAATTGGAAAATGGAGCACTGGTCGGCGATCTGGTGCAGGACCTGGGACTGGACATTCGGAAGCTCGGCACCCGAAAGATCAAGGTAACCTCCAGCAGCGGTAAACGATATGTGAATGTCAGCCCCAAAAATGGGAGATTATTTGTCAACGAGAGAATCGATAGAGAGACATTGTGTGATATAAGCGGCACCTGCGTCCTACATTTCGAGGTGCTTCTCGAGAACCCGTCTGAGGTGCACCATGTTGAGGTGGAGATCCTGGATGTCAATGACAATGCACCGCAATTCCCCAGTGATGAATATCAACTGGAAATCTCGGAATCGGCTCTGCCGGGAACTCGTTACCCTATTGAAATTGCCCAGGATCCAGACATGGGGTCCAACGCGGTGCGCGTCTATCGTCTTAGTACGAACGATCACTTCGCACTGGTTTCTAATAAACCCGCCATGAATGCAAAGCACATTGAGCTGGTGCTCAAAAGGCCCCTTGATCGCGAGCAGACGCCTTACCACCAATTAATTCTAAGTGCTGAGGATGGTGGGACGCCGGAGAAAACGGGCACGGCCAGAGTCAACGTGCGTGTCCTGGACTCCAATGACAACGTGCCCTTGTTTGATAGCTCGGTGTACAAAGTGAAACTGTTGGAAAACTCGCCAAATGACACGCTTGTGATCAAACTGAACGCAACAGACCTGGATGCGGGCACAAATGGGGAAGTGTATTATTCCTTCAGCAGCTACACGCCAGAGAGAGTAAGACAGATGTTCCTAATGGACACCAACACTGGAGAGATCAGAGTACGGAGCAATGTTGACTATGAAGAGACAAACTCCTATGAGATGTACATTCAGGCGATGGACAAGGGCCCAGGGGCTGTGGCAGCACACTGCAAGGTGGTGGTAGAGGTGGTGGACGTGAATGACAATGTTCCCGAAATTGTGTTGTCATCCCTGTCCAGCCCGGTGAGGGAAGATGCTCGTGCTGATACAGTCGTGGCCCTGATCAGCGTCACCGACAGGGATTCAGGGGCCAACAAACAGGTGAGCCTGGAGATCGCCCCGGGCCTTCCTTTTAGGATCAAGTCGTTCAGAAACTACTACACTCTCGTTACCTCAGCTTTCCTTGACCGCGAGACCACTGCTGCCTACAATGTCACCCTCAGCGCCACTGACGGTGGGAACCCACCGCTCTCTTCTCAGAAGACCATCCAGGTGGACGTGGCAGACGTCAACGACAACCCGCCGCGCTTCGAGCAGACGTCGTACACCGTCTACGTGACCGAGAACAACGCCCCCGGGGCCTCCCTGTGCACTGTGAAAGCGCAGGACGCGGACATTGCCGAGAACGCGCGCATCACCTACACTGTGCTCAACGACAACAATCATGGCATCCCTGTCACCTCCTATGTGTCTGTGAAGGCTGACACGGGCGAGGCGTATGCCCTGCGAGCCTTCGATTACGAGTCACTCAGGGAGTTCCACTTCCAGGTCAAAGCTCAAGACGGAGGCATCCCTCCTCTCAGCCGGGTGGCCACCGTCTACATCTACATCATGGACCAGAACGACCACGCTCCGGTGATAGTCAACCCCAAAGCTAACGGCACGCGCTCCATAGAGACAGTGGTGAAGAATGCAGAACCCGGTGCCTTGGTGATCAAGGTGGTGGCCTATGATGCCGACGCAGGCCCCAACGCGTGGCTGGACTACATGCTGGACACGGCCACGGACATGGATCTGTTCAAGGTGCACGAGCACACTGGAGAGGTCCGCACCACCCGGCGTGTCCTCGAGGACAACTCCACCTCTTTCAGCCTGACCGTGCTGGTGAGAGACCATGGCCAGCCTGCTCTCTCGTCCACCGCCACCATCAACGTGGCCGTCATGGAGGTGCCGCCTAAGGTCATCCCCGACCCCAAGAGGATTATCCGACCCCACAGCTCGTCGGTTTTCTCCAACGTCACCCTCTACCTGATCGTGGCCTTGAGCGCTACCACCTTCGTGTTCCTGGTCACCGTGGTGGTGTTGGCCATCGTGCGCTGTCACGCATACTGCTCCCAACCAGGGTCCTGCTCTCCCTGCTGCGTGTCACAGAAACCGCCCCCGGATGGCGGGAATGTCAGCGTAAATGCCGCCGGAGGGGGCGCTGGGGGCGGCGGGGCGCAACCCAACAACAATGTGGTGCTACGGAGGGACCTCAAAGTGGAGCCTCACTACATCGAAGTGCGTGGTAATGGCTCTTTAACCAAGACCTACTGCTACAAGACCTGCCTGACAGCCACCTCTGGCAGTGACACTTTCATGTTCTACAACACCGGGCGTCCCATCAGCGGCACCTGGGGCAGTGGGGGGGCAGAGCGCTTCTTCACGAGTGGGAGTGGATTTGTACGCCGGCTGAGTATGCCTGATGCATCAGGCCTGCAAATCTGTCCAGAGGTGGGTAACACATTTTTGAATATGTAGCCTATTTCTGTTCACATGCTTTGAAGCCAAAAACAATTGATATGGTAATAATCTATAGATATGGTTTGGTGTTACTGACAATGTAGCAACACCCAACCATTTTAGATGGAGCAATATTTTTGCCATTCCAAGTCACAAACCACCACAATGATATAGCCTGTTGTACAGTAAGCCTGTTTACACAGAAGCCTATTTTCATAGAGCCATTTGCTGTCAGTAATTACGGTATGCCAACAATAAATCAAGAATATGAGAATATGTCAGGTTATTTAACCATTCCTGATTTATTTACTGCTGAAGTGAGTGCTTTTGGGGCCCTATTCTCTTTGTTCTTCTCCCAGTTGCACTGTGCAGCCCCTCCACCCAGCTGAGCACTCACACTGCATTAGTGTCAGTCCTGATGTTTTTCAGGAGGCCTGCTTTATTTCTGCTGGTTCAGGGATTTATGCTTCAGTTTGATGTTGTCATCACATCTACACTAAGAACAGATCTGCTTGCTTACTCTATGCGAAATGGATTTGACCTTATCTCACTTTGCCAGCTCTAAGTACTACCAGTGTGAAGAATTGCATAATATGTGAGTTTGTTGTGTGTTGAGTGTGTGAGTACACTTTCTCAGCAATGCACTGCTTTGGATTAATTATTTACACAGTTGTGCATATTCAAACCTGGAAATAATTTTGTACCTCGGATTGTTTAACCCCATGAACCCTAGCATCCCTATTCTGAGCATGTAAATGTGTGAAAATAGCATGTACAAGCTCACAACACATTGCAAAGAGGACTGCCCATAGGTCCGACATCTCAATACTCCGACTACATGGCTATGCGTGAAAATGACAGATAGTGAGTTTGTATATCAGACATTTTCTTCAAAGAGGTTTGGTGTTTAGGGAAAAGGGAGTGGGCCAAGGACAGGCCCTGGGGGACCCCGGCCAATCAAGTATATAGGTTTTAAGTGGCTGATGAGCAGCTTGACAGGACATGGACTGCATGTCAAGTTGAAATTGGAACAGCTTGGTTTTGGATAGACACATTCTGTAACCTTTTATAGCAGGAGTTTCTTTTCTCATTTTGTCATAATATCATATCTGCCAGATGTGTCTTTCACAGAACCATTCAAATCAGAGGTTTGAGGTCACTGACAACCTAATCTGCAGATTATTTGCAGTACTTTTAAGGAGGCTCTCTCAGTTCATGTGTGCTTTAGTTAACTGGGCCGTGCATCCATGGGATTTCACTGTTTGTAGGATTTTTGTCTCTGTTTAATTGGCGTGAACTCATGCTTACAACAACGAGAGGTCTGGGTTGCCTGCTCTAATAATATAAGCCTGTGTACCAGTTTTGTAGGACTCAGATGTTGGCTTGTGTTAAATATAATTGTGTGGGTATCTTTTGACAAAGTTCCATTGTGTTTAAACGATTTTTAAAATGTGAATTGATTTGAAAAATCAAGCTGAAAATATTCCCAGGAGAAAAGGTTTCCTTGCTAACAAAATTGTAATGTTAATGACCTATTATAATAATGACATTACCCATTTTGGACAATGATTTTCCAACATTGACTAAATTATTCAGTTGAGAAATTGCAAACAAATGCGAAATCCACAAAGAATCACTAAAATGACATATATGTCTATGCACGTAAGCTGTGAATAGATAATAATGTATTGACAATAGAATGGTATTTCAAAGAATACTCAGGGACAAACTTTGGTCCTGAAGTACCACAACGTTATTTGCCACTGTGGGTTTCCATTTAATTATTTCCCTGAAATGTAAGCTGAATGACAAAAATGAATCACACAGATAAACAAACTTAAGTGAATATCTGTAAATAATCTTAAATATAGAATGACCAGTACAAGTACACCGCTAAATTCTATGTCTTGTTTCTGGAAAGTGCAAAAACAAATTATAGTCTTTCTTTTTTTTTTACACTCACAGTCCTTTCTACTATATTCATCATCACGCAAGTAGATTTGATCTTGCACAGAAGAAATTACTTTTGTCCGTTGATATTGTGTACAGTACAAGCCCTGAGACATTTGAACTCTACTTGAACCTGAGTAGACAACAGTTGCACCATGTCTTTGTAAATGTATTCTCTGTCTGTTAATGTGTGGGGTTGGATATGTTGTTCGGTGTCAGGTCATTGGCACAGAGGTACATGTTTCAAGATTGAAACATGTTGTTCGGTGTCAAGTCATTGGCACAGAGGTATATCAGATCAGGAGTCTACATCTAGATGAGTCATTAACAAACTTAGGAGGTCATCAGTCATTAGTAACACACTAATTGAAACGCTGGCCAAGATAAGAGTGGCCATGAAAATGAAATGAACCTCCAGCATCTGTTTCCCAGTCCCATAAATTTGATTTACTCAGAGAGACCGGGTCTCCCTGCAGGAAATACTCCCTTCTGAATTGAGCACTGGGACACATGCTGTGCTGTTTTTCTCTTTCCTGAAATACTATTCTTTCTTTCTTTCTCAGAAACATTTCCTGTGTCCAGTATATGAATACCACGGGTTACCAATAATCAATGGTTACCAAACAGTTACCATTAACGATTAGCTCATTCACATAACCGATAATGACTTCAAAGTAGCAAACAGCAGCAGAAGTAAGCACTATTAAGTGCCTCTTGTGTAAAATAAAATATTGGGTCAGGACATGAGAGTTAGGACATGAGAATTACCAAATTCTGAGAATTACCAAATATCAGCCACTTTTACCTGATATACGTAGGGAACTGCATCACAAATATACATTTTATGTCGTTGTCCAATTTCAGTTGTCTGAACAAAAAAGAAAGAAAATCTACATGTAAGATACAGATCAACACACCAAGTTGCAACATAAAAGCTAACATCCTACATGTTTACATTGACCTATTTACCAAAAAACCAACAGCACATACAGTACAGTAGAAGAATCTAATAGCCCATGTCAATTATGGTGTCAGATGTTGGAACATTAAAATAATTAATTCATTCATGGCTGATCTCAGACAGCACATGCTTCATTCACTCTGCTAATACAGAGGTGGAGCATGTGGTTGCCTTGGTGACGAGGGCTTCCACTCATTGGAGCAATAATTTACCCAGGGTGTTGTTGGGTGTTCCCTCTTCCCTGCCCACAGCACTCAAACCACCCCCATGAAGAGCGGACAGATTTACTCCCCGTTAACTCACTCACAAGGCTGTATGGAGGAGGGGGGAACATTAACAAAGTACACTTACTTGAGTAGTCTGTACATGAGCACATTTTTATAGGTACATTATCTGGGAAGGGAACATGTAAATTAGTGAATTAACCACTTAAAGGCATAGTTCATCCCCAAAATAACATATTTTCTATAGATTACTCACCCCATGGAGTCTTGAATTCATGGATATTTTTTTAGCTTTTCTCGCATTCCTAAGACAACAATTGGATGACCGATCTCTGTGTCTCCATAGGGAACTGCTGTTGTCATCACAACGATTGATCGATAGCCTTATAGCCTTATCGATAGAAAATGTTATTTTTGGGGTGAACTATCCCTTTAATTTAAGCCCTATTTCAAATATAGTGAAAATAGCCGAACTACAAGATCACTTCTATCACAACGTGAGATTGTATGGTATTTTCACTATTGTTGATATTTTTGGTATAAGTTCTGGAAAATGTTTGAATTTCTTTGGAAAATGTACTATGTAATTTTGTATTTTTGGATACTCAAGTTCTTTTTAAAGCAGGTAGCCTACTTTTGAATACTATTTTTAAAGTAACATCGATAAAGTAACAGATTTACAGGAAAGCAAGATTGGGTGTCTGTGGATCCATCAATATTTCTTTCAAAGTCCTGACTCTTTTAACCACTTAAACCCATAGCCCTTACCCGTTCAAAGATATGAGCTCCGAAATGATGTGCAGTGTGTGGGTTATGGGATGTGCACTGTGCACACAGTATATGAGGGATGGAAAGTAACTTTAACTGGTGCTTGCATGCTAATATGTAGGAGCATCAATGTAAGAAATACCCGTTCCATTTAACGGCTACAGAGATACTGTGTACCGATCTGCATGATTTTTGGACAACATCTGTAACAGGGCCAGAACCCCCCCCTCCCCCCCCCCCCCGTGTGTGTGTGTGTGTGTGTGTGTGTGTGTGTGTGTGTGTGTGTGTGTGTGTGTGTGTGTGTGTGTGTGTGTGGGTTTGTGTGTGATTGTGCATGGCCTGAACAACAGCGCCCCTCCCTTAACATGTGTGGTCACAAAAGGTACTGTAGGCTAAATAGATATAGATACACCATAAAAATGCTAATATACAGCATACGATTTGTGAAAGTGACAAACGGGCTTCACAGTTATGTCAGGTGTGTTCATATGCTGATGGTGATGCGATTTCAGATCAATTGCTCCAGCCACCGAGGAGAAACGCTGAGACAGACAGACAGACACTCACTCACTCACTCACTCAGACATTCGCAAAATTATAGTATAGATAGTAAACTAATACTTAATTAAATGACCGGAGTCAGCTCTGTACTTGGTCCGCTCGTTTCTCCCCTAGACACCAAAAATGTCTTTGCCGAAAAAAGCCGATGCGTTGTGAGCTTGTAGATCTGGTATTTTTGCAGAAGGTTAGCCCCAGTAAAGGGAGGCTAGGGTCAATGGTTGGTCTCTCTCTGTGTGTGTGTGTGTGTGTGCGTGTGTGTGTGTGCGTGCGTGCGTTAGTGCGTGCGTTTGTGCGTGCATGCATGCATGCGTGCATGCGTGTCTGTGTGCTTGCGGCTGGCCAACTGCAGTGCTTATATCAGATCCAGGGCTGGGATGTGTGGAATGATTTATTGATGAGACCTCAGCCTAGCCTGGCTTCACTTTGTATGAGATCAAACTAATCCTTCCCTCTCTCTCTCCCTCTCTATCTTCCTCTCTCAGCCCAAAGCCCCTAATGCTGACTGGAGATACTCCGCATCTTTGAGGGCAGGGATGCAGAGGTAAGCACTTTACCCCTGTTGTCTTCTAACCTTTAACTTTTTTTGTGACTTTTGGTCTTTGACAACAACAAAAGAAAATTACGCAAAGCCACTCTACAGCACATCCACCGTGCTATTGTATTGATCAAGGATGCACACCTTTGGGCCCTTTCTGAAACAACAGAGCATCTTTAAACCCTGACACAGCACTACTCACACATAGCCTCACTCACACAAACACACATACGTACCTTCAGACAACACAATGTAACATCACATGTGAGCAATTACCACTGTCAGTCACAACTACTCTCTATCTGAGCATCAATGAGGTTCCAGTTCCTGTTGCTCTGCAGTGTGATATTATATAGGTCATCAACATTCTGCATGTCTCTCCCCCCCAGTTACAGTCTTTACGCAAGAAGCATGAAGGACAAATGAGCTGACGATGACCTTTCTCAGATCATTGTACACACGCACGCGCACACTTGCATGCAGATACACTGTGAAAGATCCACACCTCTCCAAATCCAGGAAGACTGCAAGACATGACATTTGACATGTGTTGCCCCCAGTAGATTTGTTAATAAACCACTTAGGACTGATTTATACTGTGTCCTGTGACGACGTTGCAAGGCAAAAAATAGCTCACAGCTTGTACTGTACAGTAGATCGGATATTTTAGAAAAATCGCACCTGTGCAACTGCAAAGTGCACGGTGCAAACATGACACACATGCATATCTCCTTGTATGGGACGTTATGTCCGTGACGTCAGTTACTTTGTGTGTATGGGGTCATTTTTTTGGATAATACATTTTGGCTATCCATACATGGAGATCCGTGCTCATACACACATAGTGAAATGTAGGAGTGGTTTGCACCACTCAGATAAGTTTTAACATTTTTCACCTATGATGATGTGCCAAAAATAGGGACGCGAGGGTTGAAAGTGGTTAATTTGTTCATATCAGTATTAAGTGTTTTGTTTGTTTTTCATTTTCATACCATAATTGCAGTTCTTCATATTATATTTTAAATGTGTTTCTTTTTTTTTTTTCTTTATAATTTTTATCCCACAATTTTGTAACCCATTTTTTCACCCAGTGCCAATTGCCTATGTAATCCTGGGCTCTGCTCTCCCTCTGCCAACCTGGGGAGGCAACGGACTGACCTCATGTTTCCTTCTATGCATGTGGAGTCCAAGTTGCTTCTTTTCACCTGACAGTGGAGATTTCCCTGGTTTGGACGTAGCGCGTGGAAGGAACACGTTATTCCAACCAGTTCCTTTCCCCTCCATCAGGCGCCCCGGCTGGCCAGGGGGAGGCATTATTGAGACCAGGATTACGTGCATGTTTTTGTGAGGGTATCAACCCTAGGAGACACGGGGAGAACATGCAAACTCCACACAGAAAGGCCCTATCGCCAAATGTGTTTCTATTGATTGTTGTATTCGTTTGCATCTCACGTTACTCTTCCATGCACCCCCTTCTCCTTCCATTTTCTTTTTTTCTTTCAGTGATCAATATTATGTATAATTAATTAGGCATGGACCAAAAGAACATACTAACTTTGCACATACATAGTCATCAGTTAATGCTTCTTGTCATTAACAGACATGTTCCACAATTCATTGGTAGCTATTATTATTTTCCCTCCAGTGCAGGAATTACTTAATATTATAAAATGCTATATTTTATAGATTCACAGATTACTCTCTAATTTATTCATTCATTATTGTACGTCTTATTTTGTCATGGTCAAAAAATGCATTGTAATCATGCAATCAAAAGCAATTGCAGTCTCAAAGAACTTGAACAGCTGTATTAGAAATACAGAAATGAGCTGGACAATTGAAATAGAAAAGCAGCCTCCTGGGGTAACTGGTGGAACAACCAGTTCCTGTGGACCCGTGAGGACCCCAGTTAAAATCACACTCGTCATGTCTCACAGGTCTCACTCCCTGCCCACTCTTTCCTGTACTCTGCACTAAAAGTAAATACATGCACAATAAAAGCCTTCCCTCATTGAATCTGGTGTTATAGCCCTGATGTGGAGTGATTGTAAATTATATGTATCATGGCATATCATCATTGTATCATAAATTAGACGATCAATAGGTTTTGTTGCGATTGGCCAATATCTTTTAAAATGGCAGTTCCTTTGCCATGCATGCGCTGCAGTCTTAACCTCCACACTCATGATGTCCCACACCACACACCCTCCAACGCCTTACAGATATGGGCCATCCACTCCAAGCATGATAACCATAGCTATAATTAAAACTAGAGTTTTAGAAATTGTTCTGGATGGCATTGTCCATGCCGTTTAAGCATGCACAACTAGCGTAGCAGCATACAACACCTTCATTACTGACCCACATTCCTCATTTAGACAGCCCTACTTCTAAACTTGCCGCACCCAGCCTGGGCCTGGGTTGGTGATTACTATATCTTTTGTTTTATATTCGAACTAAACTATTATACTACTTAACTACAGTATTGTAGGCCTACTGTACTACTAATCCCTTCTCAGTTACCTTCATGGTCCTTATGCCCCTGCACTCTGCTTAGCTTGTATTTAACCAGTTTGAATGCTATGTCAAATTTCTAATCTACAGTATACTTAAAAACTGTATCAACTCAAAAGAGTTTGCTTTTCAAAAAAGGAAGTATTCTCACAGGGACAGTATAGCACATATAGTGCTGCATTGCAGAGGCCATGGCTAGGGCACCTACAGTACATCACTATAAGTTATATATCGTCACTATCGGGCAGAAACCTTGTATCTCCAAGTTTCAAATTTGTAATTTTTTTTGCAAAGTAAAGCACTGCTTCATCACACAAGGCCGTCGCACAAAAGTAGTGAAAACAGCTGATCTACAAGCGGTGCGAGGTGTTGTAGATCGGCTGTTTTCACGAGTTTAAATCATTTTAAAAATGATAAATACAAAACAAACGGTTTTGGCCATACAAGGTTTCCACCCAACAACGACGATATGTTAATTTGTAATGTATGGACAAATCCATTTTTCCTTTATTTTATTGTTCATGCCTCTATGTATTGTGTGTTTTGCTTTGCTTTTCAAAATGGGGATACGGTACAGGAACTACAGTATCTAGTCATAATTATGTTATGTTATCAACTGATGTTCTGCAAGGGAATGTTTGAACATTTCACTAATTTCTGGACATAACATTTGTTTTACGACAGCTGTGGTTCTTTCCTCCTCTCTGCTCAGAAATGATACTTGAGTAAAGTACCATTATGCATAGTTGTGTAACTGCTTTGGCATTCGATCAGAATTTTGTCCTTGACTCGCCAAGCAGCCAATAAATCGCAGTTGCACAACGGCACGATGCAGTGGCGCAACGCAATGCTTGGCCGCCTCTAATGCACAGCTGGGAATGTGTGTTTTTTTTTTGTGTTCCAGCTCTGTCCACATGGACGAGGCCTCCATGATGCAGGGAGCCCAGTCTATGATGCAGGGAATGCAGGGAGCCCAGTCTATGATGCAGGGAATGCAGGGAATGCAGGGAATGCAGGGAGCCCAGGGAATGCTGGTTCAAAACTGGCCCACCGTTTCCAGTGCTGCAGGTGAGAGCAAGCCTGTCACACAGGAGGAACCACGGGGAGACATCCAAGAACCGTGCCAGCTGAGACACCAGAGACAGGCCTGGGGGTGGTTGTGGAGAGCCCATGATAAACAATTACACACATATTCACCCAAAAAAGATGTCAGCCACAAGATCAAGTGGCACAGATCTAAATAGGCAGCCAAGTAAAAAAGAAAGAAAAACAAACAAACAATGCTGGGACAGAAATGCAGGAAATCTGGGACAGTGGTAATAACTGCATAGCGTAGGCCTCACAAACTATGCTATTTGCAGCAGTGGTAAGTTCAAGCTAATAATTAAGCACATTATAGATGCTATTTAAAATAAACGTAGAAAGGCAGTGAGACTTTGGGTCAATGCATGGGGACAGTGGGGTGAGTTTTGTTGCTGTGCTCCAGTGAAAAGGCTTCACTGCTTGCCTAGGTTGTGCTCACATCGATTTTCTGTCCACCATCTGGAATTAGAACATGGGTATGAGGGACTATGGTGGAGGACAGCACAGTCACCCAGCCAGTCAGTCAGTCAGTCAGTCAGTGAGAAGGTGTCTGATTTAATCTATGGGAAAGCTTCTCTCTGTGGGCAAAAGAGGGTGAATGGAAAGGGAGAGGCTCAAATGGAAAAGTTTGTCTCTTGTCTTGCAAAGAGACTAGTAAAAGTAGGAGTTATGCTGTGTATTGTGGGTTTAGAATTGAGGCTTCATTTTGGAGGGGAGTCTTGTGTAACAAAAGGAGTGGCTCTGTGTTGCAGCCAGGTTGATTATTATGCAGCAGTGCTACATTTCCATTAATCTTTTGTGATTGCAATGAAGTTGTGTGTTACATTGAAATGCATTTTCAAAAGACAGACCTTTTGTACATGGATTTTATTGCATAAGACTTGTGGCACTGTGGAAGGAAATACAGTTGTCTGAGGTGAGGAGTGATTAAGGATAATAATAGAGTTATATAAGGTGGATCGAGAGAAGCTATCGCATTCAAAGCAATTTGGGGAAAGGAAGATGAGCACAGGAGAAATGCAGGCGGATGGAGAGAGAGAGAGAGAAAGCGAAGTATGGGGGGATGGAGAGAGAGAGAAAGAAAGGTAAAGAGGATTGGCAGGTTCCTGCAGTAGTGTTGTTGCTAGGGAACGCCATGTGACCCGTCGCTAGGCAACACTGTCTAACTGAGGGATTGCTGCAGCAACCGCACCCTCCTTCAGCAGGGAGTGGGCGAAGGCAGTTCCCATGGCAACCTGTCATATCTCTGAATGGAAGATTTAGAGACAGGGAAGGGGTGTTGGGGGGCGGGTGGGGGTACGACAGGTGTTAAGAGGAAAAGAGGGGTGTCATGCAGTAAATGTCAGGAAACAATACATACGTGGATTGACTTGGAATTACCCCTTATGTAAAATCCTCTAATACGTGTGCCGTGTGCTGTACAAGGTTCTCGAAAACTGGTGCACACTAAAGATGGAAATGTAACAATGGACCTCCAAGTCTCAGACATATTAGTGCACTTAGAATGTAGGACATGAGAAATGAGTGTGGAAACACCCTGGCATCCAGGAGGTGTTACTACAGGGGAGCTAGGGAGCTATATTGACCTGCTTACCAATGATAATACCCATCAGCCATTTCAAAGGGATGCCTTGCAGTGAGACATGGGCTACAGTATTATCAAGCATAACCAGTGCGACATATAATCCTCCATATTAGCAGACACAATGACACTGGGCAAGCGGAGCATGTTACAGCTGCAGCACTTTGCTCATTAAATTTCCCCCCCTTTTTTAAATGATACACAGGCATTAATATAAAGAGGCATTGCGGCAAAATCTAAGAAATGGGTTAAAGCTACAAATGTATTAAATTACAGAGACAATGTAGATGATCTAAATAAGATGATTTTGAAATAAAGTATGGGTGCCTGACATCTGAAACCTGGTCACAGAATCTGGTAATACAAATACATACTACATGCATAATGTATGTTTTCATACTGTCTTAATTCACATTAATTGTAGTTGCATAATGATTACAGGGCAGTACAGACACCTGTTTTACAGCTATACAGCTATTGCTGGCTATATAATTGGGCAAGGGAAAAAGGAGGAGACTGACCACATTAAGCGAGCCGGTCCAGACTGAAACATAGACCTACACTTCACAAACAAAGCGACCAGACACTTTGCATTCAACCTTGTCTGCGCTGCTTATCAGCACTATATTCACACGTTCAGGTGCGCACGTGCACGCTCATGCACAGTGCACACGCACGCAAACATGCACACGCGCGCGCACACACACACACACACACAGAGAAGAAGCGAGGTGGGGATTTCAAGTCAAGTAGTTTTGTATTCAGTTTTGATAATGTGTTTCTCCAGGTTCAGTGTATACAGTATACAGGTAATGATAATACAGTGATTAAGAAAACAACAAACTGAGTGCAATTTGGAAAGATAGACAGTACAGACAACAAGTGCAAACAACTGAAGTATAAGTACAATGTTTCAGTTGTGGATTGAGAACAGTAGTACACACAAACACATGCATGGACACAAGCTTTATGTGGTGCAAACCCACAGACATACTGTACTTCCATCATGAGTATTTCATTAATACCGGTAACTAGACCAGCATTCTAATTTAAAGGTGATACACCATGCATTTAAAAAGTATTTGTCATATTGTTTATGTCCCAAAAACGTTTTTCAAAAGATTTGAGGCTAAATTACCACTCCTGAATAGAGAGCCTCTCTCATTTTTGAATGAGAGAGAAAAAAAATCTTTTGAAAAAAAAAAAGTTTTTCTTCAAAAACGGCCGTCGATGACGTCAGCGACGTCAGTAAATCTGGACAGCCTGTTTTGAGAACCCGTAGGATGCTTTTAACCTCCGCCTTCCCAAAACCAGAGAAAGACACAATGGTCAGAAATGGGACTTTGTGAGGATAGAAGGTGCTAGTGGGACCCCAAAAAAAGACACAACATACACAACCAACATAATATTCACTTGATTAACACACTGGGTACCCAGGATTATTCAACATTTAATCGGCATTTGCCATGGAAACCCGGCATTTTAGCTTGTTTTGAAGGGCTGGCAAAAAAGTAATCTGAGTAAATGTAATCAGAGTATGTCCTGTTTATTTTCACTCAGGACAGTTTTCTAACACAGGCCTCAGTGCTTTTGTAACGGCCAGTAGAGAAAGCCGCGTTTTAAACATGAAGGTGATTTAAAAGCTAGATTAGGAGAAAAATTCACTTTTGTGCAGCAGCGTAACACTGCTGTGGATGAGGGAGACAGGACTTCCCGGTCACGTGATCTCGCGCTGCATTTCGGGAAATTGAGTGTTTTTCTTCACCGTCGAGTGCGCCGTGGGCACCGAAAAGAGTATGACGCGTTGGCACGTCGAGTCTGGGACCTCCTATAAGTTAACTAGACAAATGACAAATGAACATGAATTTATACACCTTTATACTGTAAGGTATATTATACTGTAACAACAGTTTGCACTGCCAGTTATAATGTAGCCTATAATGAACAAGCTTTTGAGACCTCAAATCTATATATCACAGCAATAGTATGTTATCCATAAACAGTCATTCAAATATTGCGTATAGTCTTTTTTAGGACATTTTGCGACTGATACGTTGTGGTATACTTTATCTCATTAGCTAAAACATGAAATAATGTAATTTTAATGGCAAGAGGAGTTACAGTCAAACATGGTTTAAATGCAATGACTTGTTGTTTGACAGCATATACTACTCGTACTGTAGGTCTACTTTTAATTTAATAAGACATGTACGCACACACACACACGCACGCACGCACACGCACGCACCCACGCTTACTTAATAAACTGTGGACAATTTGTTCACACTGTCCATGTTCAATTAAAGGATCTGTCAGACACGGTATGGTCTGTGTGTATTTTCTGAATAGTCTAACTTCCCATTGGGACACGAGAATTCATTTCAGCACTCCAGCTATATCATAATCATAATTAGCCTACAAATGGGAACCTAACAGAATCCCTTTTCAAGGGCCTGTGTTTGATCTAAATAAACTACAGACAGAAACTAGGTCAATGCAGAGGGAACTGGTGTGGAGGGCCTGAGAGGAACCATGTCTGCACAACCCGCCCAGCCCTCTCTGCTTCTTTCCTTCATTCTTTCTATCTATCGCCCATCTCATCTTTACTCTCTATCCATCCTTTTTCAAGGACCATTATTTATTCGCCATTTGAGCCCCGGACCACCATTTGATGACATTTAGTCTCTCAGATCCAAAATGTCACGATTTTGTTTTGGTTGGATAAGATTTTGTCCCAGATTCAATGCTGTATTGATGTATTACCATAGGAGAGATAAGCAAACGCTGATCAACATAAAATAATAATTTAACAGAGCGTAAAATGAAACTTTTCAAGAGTCTTTCAAGAGTTAAAAGATCTGGGTCCAGATCTAAGGGTCCATTTGGTTACCAAGTACCAACTCTCCACCTGGAACCGCCTAAAGGTCCAGGGACCGCTGGTTGAAAACCACAGATCTACGATCATCATCACATTCTTTTTCAGTCTGTCACTTTTATTATTTCATGTTTTCATGAAATATTATACACTCTTTTTTGTATTAAAAACAAGCTTTGTATCATATTTTAGTGTCTGAAGCTTTGCCTTGGTTTACAGTCACTTTAAAAGGCTTTTTATGTCCCAAGATCCCCAGCACTGTCCTGCTAGGGTAGAATTACTTGCAGTCATCCCAACAAATAGATACGCAGAGTCATTTTGTGGTGTAAAAGAAAATCCCTAAAAAGGTCAGGTTCCCTCTAGTGTTACCTCCTCCTGTGGCTTCAATAGCATTGCTGTCTGGAAATGATTCACGTTCCATATCCCTGACCCCACTGTTCCCACTGTTCCCAGTAACACTGCCCTGAAAATTGCTTCTTCCAACCTTGACCGACCCTTATAATACAAGGGCCAATCAAGGTTAGAACCCAAGCTGACATTAACCATTTAAAACTAGGGATGGATCTCGTTCATTTTTATTGATAATGAGCACCTTATCGATCCTGCTTATTGAGCCGAGCTTTTATCGAGACCACTATTGAGCGTTTTCTAATATTCTGTGGAAAGACGTGAGATCCAAATTCTGAACAGAACTGGTATCTTTTTTTTATTGGCCAGTTGTTGTGACTGTGAGTTTGTGGCAGACCACCATCTATGAAGATGACAATTGACAAAAGTAACAAATATTATCATTACATATCATTGCTGCCATTTTAAACATAGCTGTAGTAAGCAGCTGCCAAATTGTCCTTACCTTTTAACGTGGGCACGCGCATGTATCGTGCACAATCTGTGCGCGACTCATCTAGTAGACGTGTAGACTCGGTGACAGCTTTCGAATAAAAAAACCCCCATTGAAATAGACATATCCGTTGCCACGCTGTATCCCTGCTTATCCGCCAGTGTTTACATGAAAAAACATTGAAAAAAGCCAGCTGTGCACGTAGCCTTTTCCAAATCGTCACTCTCGGGCAGAATCCTCGTATCTCCAAGTTTCAAATGTGTATGTTTTTTCGTAAAGTAAACCCATGCTTCATCAGACAAGACTGTCGCACAAAACTAGTGAAAATAGCAGATCTACAAGCACACAACGCCTCGCGGTTCGAGGTGCTGTGTGCTTGTAGATTCACTATTTTCACTATTTTAAATTGTTGTAAATAATGAGGAACTACTGGGAATGTGAAGATCAGGACACTTAAAGTAATGAGTAACATTACATTTTCTTCTTCTTTTTGCTCCCACATATGAACCGAACAAGATGGAGAGGGCGGGGGGGAGCTGTCACCTCCAGTGGGAGCAGGGATCAACTGTAACAGCTGGCAATTCCAGTATGGAGCCAGGGCGGCCTATGGTCCACCTCAGGCACTGAGACAGGCCGGAGACATCCCGCCCGAAGCCTTCATCATCCCCGGCTCCCCCGCCATCATCTCCATCCGACACGAGCCAGGCGCCGCGGACGTCGACAAAGGTGAATTCATAAGCTTCGGCAAGAAGGACGAGAAGAAGAAGAAGAAGAAGAAGAAAGAGAAGAAGGAGAAGAAAGAGAAAGGGAAGGAGGATGAGGAAGAGTAGAGGAGACGGGTGATGATTAAAAGAGAGCTAGCAACAAACTGCTGTCCAAATTACTGAGCCTGCGAAAGAAAAAATAATCGCCAAATGCATATTTTAGAAACAAGGGATCCTCCTTGGGGCGTATTTGCATAGACACTGTAAAGTGGCCATGCCCCCATTAGAAGACGTTTGGCTTCACTACACTATCTGAATATGCCAAACACACGCCTCTTTGCTTTTCTTGGCCCGTTTAGGCCTACGACCTGAATGAAGCCTAAGGTTCTGGGTAGAGAAATTGTTCTTAGTAGCTAAACATCTTCTAGAAGGAAATGCAGGATTAAATCAAACAAACAGGAAGGATTGTATTGGGCTAGAATAGCCTTTCTGTGACAATTACTTTCTGGCCCACCCCTTCCTGAATAAAACCCCCCTGAAAAGGAACAGTATTTGTATCTGAAAAGTATCATCTTAGCCCCCGAGCCCCTCACGTGCCCACACCCAGCCCCCCCCACTCGAGTCACCAATAGAGTTGAAGAGGATATCAATCTAAAAATGGAAACAGAGGCTTTCATCTCACACATAACATGAAAGCCTTTTATTAATTAAGAAATACGACTTTTTTTGTACAAAATACAAAAATAAAAAAGCAGCAGGGCACCTGACATGTATGTATAGTCCGTTGAGATTAGCATTAGTAAGTGAATGTGGTACATTCTACATGGGACATGTAGTCGACCACTTACAAAGATCTGTTCCCAGTGAAACATAGCACAGTGCGGAGATGATCTGGACCAGGTTGCACCAGCTATGCACAAGTTTGTTCCTAAGTTAGGGCTTAAAAGCCCTTAGAAATTACTTCAGTTTGTGATGATTCTTAAGTTATTGGGTTTTTACCATCAGTTCCTAACTATTTTGATGGAACATAATTACAAAGATAGGCTGGCAACAATTCAAATTTAAGACTTGTAAATTAACTTTCTATGAGGATTGAGTTATAAAACGGTATGGACTTACTGAAGAAAAAAAAAAGAAAAAAAACTATGCTGTGTGCAGAACAAAAAAAGACATATGCTTTACTGTTAGTGCAATTCTGTGACTTTATATCATTTGCACCTGCTTTAGAGCTTGCTTGAATATTTAATTGTTACTTAGGTTTTAAAGCTGCATTCTGTGACACAATACTGATGAACAAGTGGAAGTACAATAGCAGGGTGCTATGATTCAAAACGAGCCAGCTCTGCCCTTCCCTTTGCGGCGCCTACACATTCATACAGTATTGTTGTCATGGCTTTTATGATATCAAAACATGTTGCACAATGCAGCTTTAAGTTCTCCAAACCTTTTTGTGGTGCCGCTGCTTGTATTTGGGTAACGCTGAAATCGGGACTTAATTGAAAGTCACTACTTGCATTATAATTAAGGAACTAATAGGGCCACTGATGCAACAAGCCCCCTTGGCCTTGCCTTCTCTCATAGAATATGGCACAGGTTTACAGTATGGGGCCATTGATACACCTACAGTATATCAGCACACAGAGTCCTCCAGAACACAAAACGCTACCTGTATTTATTTCCCTCTCTTTCTTTCTCTCTCTCTCTCACACCCAAGACACACACACACACACACACACACACACACACACACACACACACACACACACACACACACACACACACACACACACACACACACACACACACACACACACACACACACACACACACACACACCAACTGCACATAATATATAACCTAGCTGCCAAGACTGAGGCCTGTAACATTGCCATCTCTTCAGTAGGAGTGTAATATATGGCTGGGACACAGGAAAGTTGCGTGTTGCTTCATTTCTGTTCAAGCCTGATCCTTCTGCTTCTGTCTTTGAATGTTAAATAGTTGTTCTTAAAAGCCCTATTACCCCACTGCCTCACCTGCTTAAGTGCTTGTAGGATTTGCTTGCCCGTTGCCTGTCCCCCCCCCCCCCCTTACCCCCTCTGTTCCTGTTTCTTCTAATCAACATGGTTGGAAGATATCTTAAAACTCTCTTCTGGTGAATTGTTCAGTTGTTAAGGGTGTGACTTCACATTTATACATACTGTACACACACACACTAACACACACACACACACACACACACACACACACACACACACACACACACACACACACACACACACACACACACACACGTGTGAACACAGTGCATCTTCCGTGTCAGTGCTTAAATCTGAGTAACCATTCACAAGTCCTAGTCCTGTTGATGACAGATCAGTGTCATCTCTACCGTTACTGTTTTGTTTTTGAAATGTCGCCTTACAGGGACCTCTGAGAGGTCAGCAATAAAGTGGACCGAGTTTCGACTGTACTGTTAAGAACTGTGAGAGAAATTGGAGAAGGGAAAGAAGAAACAGAGCTATAAAGTAACAAACATGCAGGTAGCAGCAGGTGGAGTGTTGCTGGAGTTGAAGTTCACTCCACTTTCGACATAAAGAAAAAACAACAAGACTAAAGAGTCTGAAAGCCCCTAGAGGGGGTGCTGATCCTTATACCCCATGTGAACTAAGTTGTTTGAAGCATTTGGCCAAAATTGTCTTCCTTATATCCCTGCGCTCGGCCATTAGATATTGAGCTTTCTGGTGTGCAAATTTTGGGCTACGGGTGGTGCTAGACTAGAGGAAAGGTCAAGAAGATACCAAAATCAGTAGGATTCATCTTCTGGGGCACGTGGAAGTGCAGGAAGGAGCATGGCAGTCCTGCCTATAGTGTTTGAGAAATCTTGTTTGGGACCAAAGTGTTGGAAGGAGTAACAGAGTATCATTAGAGCCCCATTACCACCAGGGATCACAAACAGCAAACATAATTTCAACAAGACAATCCCCCTCCCCTTGTACAGTATATAACCATACATACTAACCGCTCAGTTCAAATGGGCTCAAAGCAAGTGGGAAATGTTTGGTGGTTGTATTTTGTGTAGATACTGCACATATTTTTCTTTTATTTTTTGCCACAACGAGAAGTGACAATTAGGTTCACTATTCACAAGGTGAGATTGGTGCTATCAGTCACTGGTGGAAAAGTGGCCAACTTTTGGCAACACTCCCGCAGTAATACACATCAAAATATGAGTTTGCATCATCTAACTTGGGCTCTGTCGGAGGATTTGAAATAATGTTGGAAGTTAAAAAGAAAAGGTTTAACCAAAAGAGAATGGTTATCAGCAAGCAACAAAATGATGAAGACGAATGGGGTCACAGTTGTGAAATGAGTAAAGTTATCGTCACTGTCGGGCAGAAACCTTGTATCTCCAAGTTTCAAATGTGTATGTTTTTTTCTAAATTAAAGCCGTACTTCATCATACAAGAGTGTTGCACAAAAGTAGTGAAAATATCCTATCTTCAAGCACACAACGCCTCGCGGTGCGAGGCGTTGTGTGCTTGTAGATCGGCTATTTTAATCGTTTTTAAAATGATAAATACAAAACGAACGGTTTTGGACACAAGGTTTCCACCTGACAACGACGTCATGCTTCATCGCTATTTGCAGACATTACACATTTTAAATACTGAGTGTTCATTTAAAATTAAGGGTCCATTTGGTTCAATTTGTAGACTTTCAGATGTAAATGTGTAGAAATGACCTTGTTAGGTTGTTAAGAGCATCATGGCTGAGTGCTAATAGGTCAGGTATGGTAGAGAGAGACAGTGACAGTCGACTTCAGAATGGAAACGAAAGTTTCAAAAAATCTTACCTGGTTGTTTTATTTTTTTATAGGCTGTTGTATAAGCAGTCATTGTAGGGGTGGAGAGGCGGTTTTAGTGCTGCTATTGCTTTTTAATCCTTCCCATACACACATGCTCCCTGAACCCCTTCAGGTGTTAACTCTGTGCTGTCAGAATCACCAAGTGGCTGTTTGCATGTTATAAGCAAAGGAAACAGATACTATATAGATAATATATATATATAAATATATATACATAGGTATGTTTTTCCACTGGGAAACAAGTATTGGAATATGTACACATCTATTACAGACACACACACACGCACAACAGACAAACAAACCACACAACAAACACACACGCGCGCGCACAAACACACACACACACACGCACGCACGCACGCACGCACACACGCGCACACACACACACACACACACACACACACACACACACACACACACACACACACACACACACACACACACACACAATTTACAAACAAATGAAAAAACTTACAGGAAACACTATCCTGCAGAAATTTAACCTTCTAGATATACATAATGCTGTAGTGTTATGCTATGATATGCCTTTGTTACAATTCTTTTTTAATTTCTACCCTTATAATTTTGATATTATGAAAATCTATTAATTTCACTTGTGTTAAGCTTTTAAATATTGATCAATTGAACCACTGTATCGTGAATCCAAATCATTTATTCATCTTCCATATCTATTCCATGCCCAATAGCCAATATATATACAAAAACAAAACAAAAATAAAAATAAAGAAAGAAAATGACCAAAAAAAAAATGACGTTGAAAAAGTTGATGTATTCTCTGCTTGTGTATAGTGAATGTTCCTCAGTCACTGGGTGTGTGTGAATGGCACTCATCTGTTGACAATGACAGTGCAGATCTGTTGATAACATTTTTTTGTACACCTGCTTATCATTGTAAAGGTGAGAATAGTGATTATTATGATTTCATCAATCTGGTATCGTGTTTTGTTAAAAAAAATATAAAGAATCACCAATAAAAATCTTTTTCTTAATTATCCCAAGTTGTGGTTTTACTTGAGTCTATACAATACGGTGCGATACAATATAATTTATCTAACTTTAGGGATATTTTTTGTTGGGCTCAGTGCCGCTGCATAACAAATGCGATTCTACATTTTACACATTGTTGCTGTTGGGTGGAAAGTCTGGAAACCTCTAATGTCCAAAACCGTTCCTTTTTTTTATTATTATTTTCAAAACATTTAAACATTACAAGCACACAGCACATGGGAGATGTGTTGTTTGCTTGTAGATCTGCTTGCTATTTACATGCGGTATAGACATGTGACACAGTCTGCAACATACTGTACTGTTATTCTTAGTTATGTTTGTTTGGAAGCCAAGTTGGCAGTAGTAGTAGTTATCACACATAAATGAAATGGCACAGGTAAGAGCATATTGTCACTGTCAGGCAGAAACTTTGTATCTCTAAAGTTTCAAATTTGTACTTTTTTAGTTAGTATAGCCCTGCTTCCTCACACAAGACTGACGCAAATTAGCAGATCTAAAAGCTATGTTGGAGACTTATTAGTTTGACCCAGGAAAGTTATGACTTCCATCACTACAATGATATATATTTAACCTAATGTAGGCTTCAAATCAATTTATATCTTGAACATTGTAGGCAATGAGCTGAATGAGGACAACAACTTCAATGAGCTATGGAATACAGTTGTTGAAATGTGAAAAGTGCAACATTTCTACGATCTTCAAACCAAAAAGAACCACAAGACAGCAAGCATGGTGTCACATGCACACTTGGACTGAAAACATAAGCTGAAGATTAATACAAAGATATATATATATAATTTACAATCGTGGATTCCATGTGTCTCCACTCCAGATGGAGAAACATTTCTCACAGTCTAGCTGTAACATAATGAAGAGAATGCAGGCCCTAAACCAGTGTTTCTCAACTTTAAAATGTCAAGGTCTCCCCTTAACTCTGACAGTGTATACATGGTTCCATTTATACACTTTCAGAGTTACAGACAAAAGAAACAAGGAGAACGGTGTCTTACTAGTACTGTATAGTACTTTCACTTTCAAAAAAGCTTTTGCCTGGAGGGCCGGATAACATTTACATCAAATATCTAAATATTGAATCAAGCAAATTAAAAACTGTTCAGGGTGTTCATAAAAGCCTGATTAGACGATGAAATGACCAAAGGTTTTTCTAAAAGTGAAATGTCCCTTTAAGGCTCTCAGCCACTCTCCTCTTTGAGCTTTATCATTTGTGTAGGATTCATTAAGTTGTCTTGCCAGTATAGAAAGCCAGCATGCTAAAGTAATCGGCATGCTTAGAAAACCAACAGAAAGCAGGAAAGTACGTCTCTGAAACTCAATTTTCCCAGACCCACAACTTAACCCCACTTGCCCCCCAATGGAAAACCTAGAACCACCACTAGTCACCACTTGGGTACTCTATTATTTTCTGCCAGGAGATAAAAGCTCACACTCAAAGACAGGGGATGAATCAGCCAGTATTATCTGCTCTCCTCTGAGCATGGACTGCTAGAAGGGACTGGTGTTCTTTATTCCCTAAGACCTTCATGGTAGACTCGACTGGCAGACTGCAAATGGGCAAAAGCTTAGATTTGAAATGTACTGAGAGGATACCGCATCATGCCTGCATTCCATACTAATAAGGCTCTATACAAGCAGAGCAGATACATACTGTACATTTCAGATCAACCATACAGTCATGCTGTTGCCTGGAGCATAGGCCGTCAACATGGGCTTGCCCAATGGACACCAAGCCAGGAAACTGCAGATCTGAGTTTAAAGAAAAAAGAAGATTCCTGTACGAACAAGATGAATGCACAGGGGTGCTATGTGTGGCAATTCATATTTTTCTATAAGCCATGACAGGGATGTTGCTCTGCCGTGTAAATGCACTAAACTAAATACAAACCTTCTGAGTTTGAAACGCACATATAGGCCTACACAAGAAAAAAGGTAATCCAAGGAAGTATCAACAGTGATGGTCCCATGTTCTGTGAATGTCTGAGGAAAGAGCTCCATCTAGTTGGAACCCAGAGGAACCATCATTTCAGAATGCTGCCCCTCCCTGTATCCTTTTTCTTTTACCAGCAATTCTGACCCCTGGAGTTCACTGCTGAGAACTGCAACTGACCCATATTACCCCCCCCCCCCCCCCTTTTTTTTTAAGTCTCATTCTTGTCTATTCAACAGAAACCTTTACTTGAATATCACTGACTCGTAAGTTTGTTAACGTTTCTGCCTGCGGTGGCATATCCTTTATCCTACAAACAAAACAATCAAGGCAACCCCACACCCATGGGTATTATGGGTGTTTTCTTTTCATGACATATTTTTATAATCTCAACCCTTGTACAAAATTAATCACAATGAAGAATGCACATTATAACTACCACAACATCACTTATAAAGTGTATTTTGTTATAAGTATTTGTGCATAATTATAAACATTTAAAACAAGTGTTATGAAGCCTATAATGCATCATGAATGTGATTATAATGCATAAAGAGTTACCGGGTAGTTATAATGTGCTGTTCCGCTGAGATGCACTATGACCAGCACCTAATTAACGTATTAATAATACTTCATAAACCTTGTTGTAAGTTGTTATTCATAATGTTGTGAAGCCTTCTAAGTGCATTATAATGCATTATAAATGTGCATGTAATGCATTATAAACCCAATCTTAAAGGAGTAGTTCAAAATGACAGGTTTTCTAATCAAATTATGGACAAAAGAAATATAATAAAGATTTCCATTCATTCAAGGCTTCATTGGGTGTGTAAGTGATAGAAGATGTGAACTACTCCTTTAATACACAGTATATGTTTGTAATTTTTCTTATCACAAATATTGTTTTATAACATGTGCTGAGAAGATATGCATCATAAGGATATATAATATATAGTGGTATTCCCCATTGGGTTAAATACTTGTGAAAAGATACATTTGCCCTAGCTGGCCTAGGAAAACATTCTGCTTCTTTAACCTTTTTTTAGGTAAAGTGATAATTTACACACAGTCCCTGCTCCATTGATGCAAGTCACTTCCTCTCTCTCTCTCTCTCTCTCTCCCTCCCTCCTTACCTCAATCTCTCTCTCTCTCTCTCTCTCCGTCTCTCTCTCTCTCTCCGTCTCTCTCTCTATCTTTTTCTCTCTCCCCCTCCCTCGCTCTCCGTCTCCCCCTGTCTCTCTCTCCTTTCTCCCTCCCTCCCTCCCTCTCTCCATCTCCCTCTCTGACTCTCTGCCTCCCTCCCTCCCATTCTCCCTCTCCCTCTCTCCACCTCCACCTCCTCTCTCTCTCTCTCTCTCTCTCTCTCTCTCTCTCTCTCTCTCTCCTCCCTCCCTCCTTCTCTCGTTCCAGCTCCCACCCAGCGGTATGTATGTGTGCATTTTGGGGGCTGGTGACAGAAATAAGAGAGCGAGGAGCGGAGGTACAGTAGGGAGGAGATGGGATAGTAGGACAGAGTGTGTGGCGAGCAGGGCAGCATACAGTCAGCACCACTACCACAGCACACTGCTGTCTGTGTTCCAAGTGTGCAGTGAGCAAGGACCAGAGGAACAGAGAGGGTTCATGTCGCTGCTCTCTAACTGCCAGGGCAAATTAGTTCAGAGTCAGAGGCTTTTTGAAGTACTTGCCACGAAGTAACCTTGCCTTAGCAAGAGAATGATTGCCTGCAGATTGCTCTGAGTTTGCATCACGCTAAAAAGGATTCGAAAATATGAAGACACTCCTATGAGAAGCTTGAGAAGCAAGAAGGGCAGAGAAGAGACGGGGAAACAGAGGCGAAACCCCGGACCCCCTTTACTCTTGGAATCCAACCAATGACAAAAGAGACGTCTTGCATCTAGGTCCAGGCAAACAGTAAGGTGAGCCCGTTAAACATGCTCAATAAGTATGCTGATACTGTAGGTAGCATTTCTGTTGAGGTTAAAATGACTTCTTTAAATACATGGTTCTTTGCCGTTTGAATTGTGAAAAATAAATGAACACAAAAATAAGGACAAATGTTTCTCTGCATACTTGAGAACGGTGATTTAGCAGTGGACTAATTAGTGCTCACGAGGACAGGGCAGGGGAGTTGTCACTTACTGTTAGACAGTGCCAACAGACATGGGTCAGTTGTTGACTGAGCCCAAGTAACATGAAATGCTATGACAACCAAATAAGGGATGATATCCCTACAGGTACAAATGACTAGAATGATGTGCCTGTAATGTTGACATTACTGTGGACAGCCTGGAGCTGACGGGGACCAATGGGGAGGTGGTGCAGGGGAGCTTGTCACAAAATGTTTTGCATAGTTTGTCCTAAATTAGCACGCACAGGCATGTATGCATGGACAAGTGCACGCACGCACGCACGCGCGCGAGCACACACACACACACACACACACACACACACACACACACACACACACACACACACACACACACACACACACACACACACACACACACACACACAAACACTATTTGATGATTCAGACGACTGTATCATCAAATACTGTACAGTACATGGACACACACAATATTACACACACACGCGCACGCACACACACACTCTCTCTCTCTCTCTTGCACTCCTGGCCGTACAATGTGTTGTCCTTGTATTAACTATACTCGTACGCGTCATTTAAATGACCTCCCTTACACAAACACACAAATAGGGACCCACAATGACATGCACGCACACACAGTCACACACACACACACACACACACACACACACACACACACACACACACACACACACACACACACACACACACACACACACACACACACACACACACACACACACACACACACACACACACACACACACACACACACACACACACAAAAGAAAAACTCTGACACCTTTGTGTTTGGCGTCTCGCTTAAATGCATGCTGGGCTTAATTAAGTCAGTGGCATAAAGGCCCTGGTCCAAGGTGAACAGTGGGGGAGGCAGCAGTCTGCTGTGGCACAAGTTACCATGGGAGACAGGAGAGAGAGAGAGAGAGAGAGAGGTTGGAGCTGTGTGTTGATTTTGAAATTTTGTGGAGAAGGTAAGAGCTGCATAGGAACTAGGCTCGATGCAGACTTTACCCTGCAAAGAGAAGCAGGCTGGGTGTGTTCTCGTTGTGCAACTTCCTACTAGTTTGAAATAGTAGCACAGAAATATACAGCCTTGCCGTTATAAGACGGCTGCCCTCGCTCTTACTCACAGCCTATAGTGATTCGTCTTGAGACACAGTTTTAACCACTTGAATTGACCGCCAACATTGTTTCTTGACTTACAGTATGTCGTTCCCTACCACGCTTTCGGAGAGAATTTCACTAACCTTTGAAAAATCATAGAATATTATGCGTCGCTCCAATTTGCTTGCGCGATTATCCACTCCAAAGATATCCGCTTCCGCATCGAGCTTGCGCCCAGCCCTGTCTCCTATACACATTCATTATGGCTATTTTTTCACTTAATTCCCTAAAAAAGGGGAAACGCTGTTTTTCTTTCGGTGCCATCATCGACGTGTCAGGTGACCTTCAGGTTACCCCGGGAATAATTGGTGACCCATAAGCTAGCGAACAGCGCCATCCAGTGATAGGTTGTCAAAGTCGTGGGCAGCGGCCTGGACCATTGGTATTCGTCATTAAATTAGTGAGCTAGGGATAGTTCTCACCCTAAAAATGACTTTTTTCCCACCCCATGGACACTTGCATTCTTGGTATTTTTGTCTCCACCAGCCGAAGGCTGAGGGAGAGTATGTTTTCCCCTCCGTCCGTCCGTCCGACCGTGCGTCCGTGCGTCCGTGCGTGCGTCCGTGCGTCCTCGCAGTTTGTGAACAGCTAATCTCAGTCACCGTTGGCCCGATCGCTGCCAAACTGAGCACACACACTCCCTGGATGCCAATCTAGAACCTCTGCCCCACATTTTTCAAATCAGCCTCATGGTGGCGCTATAACAGGCCGATTTGTGTGGCCTGGTTGTTACCAGCTAATCTCCGGCGCCGTTGGCCCGATCGCTGCCAAACTGAGCACACACACTCCCTGGATGCTAATTCAGAACCTCTGCCCCACATTTTTTAAATCAGCCTCATGGTGGCGCTATAACAGGCCGATTTGTGTGGCCTGGTGGAGACCTGTGCTCGTTTGTTTTGTTTTGTTTTTATCGCATTCCTAAGCCAATCATTTGATGACCAGCAGTGGTTCCCTATGGAGACACAAAGAGCCTGCTTTGTTCCCCATAGACCATATTCACCTAGCACTAGCAGCCATGTTTGCATATTGCATTAAAAACCCGGGGTGGCAACGGGGTGGCATTTCATTAACAAGGTGGACACTGTGTGAATATGGTCTATTGAGACACAAAGAGTCTCCTCAAATGATTGTCTTAGGAATGCGACAAAAACTAAAAAATATCCATGAATTCAAGTCTCCATTGGGTGAGATAATGGTAGAAAAAAGACATGCTGGGGGTGAACGTGAACTATCCACTTAAATCCCAGCAACCGAGATTGTGGGGAAGATTGTGAGTTATTTTCAGGTAAATCTTTCCCCACAATAACAGAAAACTGACAACACACTAGCACAGAGCCCTGAGGGACTCCGCTCAACCGGGTGTAAGTGGTTAAACCCTCTAGTCTCAGTGAAACGGACTTAGGTTACAACTGTACTCGTGACCGCTTCTTTTCTGTCTCCACCATATCTCTTCGGCAGAAATAGCCCAATCTACAAGCTCAAACCGGGTCGCATTGAGACCTTTTTTTAGCTTGCAGATCTGCCATTCTTGGCGAATGTTCTCCCCAGAATAGGCATGCTGGGGTTCAAGTGGTTAATTAATTTACGACTCCTGCTTGAATCTGGCACATTCACACATGGTCTGCTTAGATGCATACTACACAAACATAGCCTGTTAAGGATAACATGTTGCACTGTATATTTACTCATATTCATTGCTGTTGTACCGTATAGGGTAACAATTTAATTAAAGGCATTAAAAATGCATTATAATGCGCTCATAATGCATTATAGAACCAACCTTAATATAAAGTCTTATCAAAGCTTTTTATATAGTATATATATGTGTTGATCAGTAACGGCAGTGTTCCGTCTCTCCAGCTCTTTGCTAAACAGAAAATAGTCAAAATACATGTTCAGGTGGGCTACAAATTTCATCTAATCAGGAGAGAGTACCCATTTATCAGCTTCAATTTGATAGTGTTCCAGTTCCAATTTCGTCCGCTCATTTCATTGTGTCATCACTTCCAATTTCACTTGTTTTTCCTGTACTCTGTATGTATGAGTTCTATGTCCTGATTGGATAAAATTGGTATCCAGACCTGAAAATGCATTTTCGAATTACCAAAGAGCTGGCTTACTGCGCCTCTACCTCACCCTAGGTTTTAACAGCGGGCAACAGCCGGCAACTCTGGGCGATGTCGTCCAAAACAAAAGATAAACTATTTTCATGTTTTTGGGCGAAATTTTTCACCATTTCCTGATCGCCTGCTATCGCCATTATAGTTGCCAGGTCCCATTGACAAATAACGCACTTCCGGAAAATACGTCCGACCGTCGCCCGCTGTTGCCCGCTGTTAAAACGTCAGTCAGACCAAGTGCAGGCAAGGGCCACACTTTATGTTATTGTCTACACATATTTAGCTACAGTATGTATCTACAGTATGTATCTACTATCTTCTACAGTATGTATCTCTATGTATCTATGTATCTATGTATCTATCTATCTATCTTTGTATTTATGTATCCATCCATCCATCCATTCATCTATCTGTGAACCTTCTGTCTCTTTTCCTTTTAGACAAATGTACTGGTGGTGAGTAGGTGAGGAGCTCCTGCTTACTCGGGTTGTCAGACATTTCAATTCGGTTGGAAAAAAAAAGATGGGGAGACGGGCCGCTGACCTGACGACCCAGGTGCCGGTTCTAGGGGTTCCTGCCCTGGTCGGGGTGCGCAGTTGGAAGACGTACGGCGGCGACCGGGCTGGCGGAGCGCTGCCACTCACATGGGGTCTTCAATGCAGTGTTGGAGTTCAGACGTCTCCGTCAAGAAGACAAACCCCAGCCCAGCAGCAGTCACAGTCACAGGACACCTCTGCTTCTCAGGCGGAACACTGTACTGGTCAAACATCCCCAGCCTGCAGTGTTATGAAGGAAAGTGTAAAAGACGAAGGAACGTTACCGGAGTGTAAGAAGAACGAAAGAGAGAGCATTTTAAAACAGAGAAGTGTGGAAGCCAAGACCAAAAAAGAAGTGACATTCAAAGCGCTTGTGGGTGAGCCCTCCGAGGACGTGCCCTTGTGTCACCCGAGCGCGGGGATCTATTGTTATGCTAAGGCAATCAAGACCAACCCACACTTTTCTGGGAGTCTCGTGACTGCCAGGCCTAAACTGAAACTTAATGTCCGCTACACCAATGGCAGCGTGGTCGATTCGGAGGCCATTGGCGGGATTAGCATTGATGGTAAGGATGAGGCAGTGCCTGCAAAGAGTGCGACCCCTCATGGAAGGGACGAACCGAACCTCAGGCTTGAGGGTCATTGTGTGGAGCAGTCCGGACAGGCACAGCTGTTATCTGCCACCCGACCTTTCAGAGTGCCACAGAAAATATGCAGTCAATGCGGTGGGAGACAGAATGGAGCGGCTGGACCGACCATTCTAGAGGAGAGGAGTGGTTCTACCACTGCGTGCCCAGAGGGAACAAAACTGAAGTCAGCGCTCACCTCGTTCTCAGCTACCCCACATTTCTTGACTGACGTACACAGAGACCCCAAGCAAAGCAATTTTCAAGACTCTGAAGCCATTTCGATCAGAGATAGAAGGTCTGACCTAACTATCAGACCAACACTTTTCAGTCATAATGAAGAGTTGAGACAGACAAGCACACCAGAGCCTTCATGTCCAGTACATTCTACCACTGGAACCACTGGGGATCATCTTACGGTTACTCCGTTACAGACACATACAGTTCACCATAATACATCCACGCACCTCACAGCCATTTTACACACTAACACCCTCACAGTCACTAAAGCTACTATTGAAGCAAAACAAGACGATGTCAGCTTGAATTCCCTAGAAAAACAATCAAAGGTCCGAAAGATCTCCCGACCAACAAGATTCAAAATGCCACCTCAGTTGGCCATAGCCACCAAGTCAAACTTCCCATATCCAAACTCTCACCCTAAACACCCTACGACCCCGCCGCCGGTTACAACACAATATCACACGTCACACTATGGAAGCACATTTCTTCTTCCCAAACCTGGAAACACACTACTTCACACGACTCTGTCAGATGCAGCTTATTCATACAAAGCCACTCCTGCTAGACCTGCAGAGACGGAAAACACACTCCATACAACCTCCCTCTTTGATCCCTCGAAGACAAACAATGCAACCACACCTCTTAAAACAGCCAACACGCCACAAAAAACTATGCACATTCTTTCAAAGCTTGCATCAACAATACACATAGCCTCACATACTTCTCAAGACACATGCATAACCCCAAAACGATCTGTTATCTCAACACAAGTGCTTAACATATCAGACTCCTGCACTCACCAATCCAAAGAAACCCGTCCACTTAGAACTACAAACACGCCCATCACAACTACAGTGACTGATGCGGCTCAGAAATCCATCACATCCACATCTTCAAGGTTTGAGAGCATGTCACTCTCTCTTAAGCCCTATTTTCTTGACAGCGCAGTGCATTCAACAGCATTTCCCCAAGCTGCTAGTGTAATTCATACAGCATCTACATTTGGCCAAACGTTGCCCCCAGCTAATAATCAAAGCACAACTACATGTTTAACTGTACACACTAGCACCGAGAATACGACTAAACCTAAGATCTATGAAATAGAGGCTAAACCCATTAATGTTAATGCTGCAATCCTAAATACTACAAGCTACTCTGCTCATACAATAACACCTTACAAAACCTTGAGCACTTTAAAGCCACCCAAATCTACCAACTCTGAAACTGTACCATACCTCGCTTTGAGCCCTAAGCCCTCTAATACTTTATGCTCAGCGAGTCCCTCTCAATCTGTGAACACAACACTACCACCTAAACTCACTAATCTTATCACTGAGACACATACCATTACAACTCCAAGCTGCAGACCTCCATTTCCTAGTACACTATACAAACGTATACCCCTTAGGACCACTCCACCCAGTGTAAAGAAATCACCATCCACAATTACCTTCCCTATATCTACAGCATTGAGTGCAAACTCTGGCAACATTCTTTTATCACAAACAACTTCCCCTCATCAATCAACTGATGTATTGCACAATACAAAAGTGCCTAACCTCGATAAAGCACACCACATGTACACAACTTGTCAAATACAAACCACAACAGATATCACAACTAAACCCTGCAATGACTTGGATATCTACAATGATATTTCAAGTCATCAAAAGCCCACAACGACTTCAGGCAAGCTGTGTGCGCCACCGATGACTCTCTCACAGAAGCATAACGATAATTTTACAAACACTTTACTGAATCACGACCAACATCTGGTCCTTTTGGACACATCTTACTCAGACATACAACAACATGGCAAAACAAATTCTGAAATGTCCACCACCAATCAACACATAGCGAGCCACACAATCACACAATATACTGTTCAGCCCTTTCCAACCAAGACTTCCAGTACTAACTCAGCTACAAACACAGCCAAAGTGCACCCTCTCCCTAAACCACTTATTCAGAGCAAGTCAAATCACCATAAAAACTCCAATGTCTCACAGGTCATTAACCTTAAGAATTACATTTCTCTGATAAAGTCACAGAGTCCCTCGCTCCGGGGGTGTGAAGACGCAAGACGACAGCAAGGTCATGCAGACACGACACACGATGCACACAGTAGCACACACCCAAAAGTCAGAACAGCAGAGGAGACGCATTTAAATACAGACCCATTTGCCTTGGGCGTAGCAGCCGAGCATGCAAATATTCAACTTGAATCCAACACAGAGGAACAGAGACGTGCAAATGACTCCATATCCTCTGTCTTAGCACAGACAAACTGTAAGCCCCTCATCACGTCACAGGCAAACAGCCCGACACATGTCAATCCCGTCACCGACACATCTGAATCCCCAAACTCTGATTCAGGCCCGTCATCACCAGCACAGACACACACAAGTGTCCCACAACTCCCGCGGGCCCCTTTAAACACAGTGAGAGATCTTTGTACGGACGCAGCTGCAGATCCCGGCAGCATTTCCACGTTGCCAGCATCGTGGATGCACTTGGCAGCCCTTTCCCACCTCAGCTCCACTGGGAAATACAGAACAATCAGACCGCCTCCACGGCCCAGTTCAACAGCCCTCCACCTCTGCCTGGAAGACTCTAGCCTGGCTCACTCTCACCCGGTTGCGGCGGCCCCGCTGCTGCCCCTGTCCCCGCGGGCCTGCACGTCGGCAGGCCTCTGGCAGAGGCTGCAGCATGTGGAGGCCAACCTGGCTGCCAACCAGGACAAGATCAGTAACCTGCTCAACATCATCCATGACCTGGAGATGTACCATGCCCGCGGCGATGGGTAAGAGACTACTCTGTGTGTGTGTGTGTGTGTGTGTGTGTGTGTGTGTGTGTGTGTGTGTGTGTGTGTGTGTGTGTGTGTGTGTGTGTGTGTGTGTGTGTGTGTGTGTCAGTGTGTGTGTGTCTGTCTGTCTGTCTGTCTGTCTATTTCTCTCTTTATATATCAAAATAGTGTAAATACCTGATGTAGCTCACAACGCCTACAGTCGCGTCGCGTTGTGATCTTGTAGATCAGCTATTTTGCACGGCACTGTTCTGCAAGAAAGCACTTGTGCTCACGGTAAATTGATTGATTTAAATACAAGAAATGAAGAAAGAAAAACTAGATTATTAAATGAATCAAAAAAGTATTCTATAGAATAACTACAAAGAAAATAATACATTGTTACATCCTTGGTTCCTATGCCCACGCAGACAAAATAAATACTTCCTAGGCTATAGATATAGATATACCAGTAAATCGGGAGATAAGCAACCTTCAGGTCGCATGTAAAAGTCGGGCTGATGTTGGCGCTAAATGGGACAGATCCATGTTGATGACATGACTCTAGACATACTGTGTACCACTTTGCGTGATTTTAGGGCAAAATCTGTAGGAGCAGTGTCCAAAAATGTGTTTGAAAAAATCGGCCTGATGGTGAGGCTAAATGGGATGGGACAGATCCATGTTGATGACATGAGTCTAGACATACTGTGTACCGATTTGCATGATTTTAGGGCAAAATTTGTAGGAGCAGTGTCCAAAAATGTGTTTAGCAAGAATGAGAAATGAGGGGTGGAGTTTGTGGTTCGGCAGCCAAAGAGTGTGTGTGCAAAGTTTGGCATGGATAGGGGCAACGGTGGCGGAGATATGAGTAGGGCAAAAGTGTGACGGACAGACTGACTGACAGACTGACAGACGGACGGACGGACAGCCGGTGGAGGTTTTGAAAGTTGACCTTTGTGTCAACTATCAAAACCTGCATGTGTAACTTCCTCTCAGAGATATTTCTTAACTGTTATACGGTCATGAACACAACAGAAAGATTACATTTTCCATGTATACCTTTTTGCTCAATAAACGATGACTTACAGTAACTGTTCTTCCTTCACAATATTACAAATGACATCAGTATTATATGATCGCCTTATTATAGCTGGGGCATAGATTGAAACACTATTAATGGGCATGTAAAATAGCTATTATTATAGATAGTGCGTGCGAGAGAGAGAGAGAGAGAGAGAGAGAGAGAGAGAGAGAGAGAGAGAGAGAAAGAGAGAAAGAAAGAGAGAGAGAGACTTCTGAGTGCTTTTCAAAAAGATGTGTCTTTGAGAGTTTCCTTAGGCTGTGTAACTCTTCTGGCCCAAATAACAGGATTTAAGGCAATGTGTCTGTCAATCATTCTTATCCATGGTGGTGTGCTAATGAGTTGTGAGTGACTCTGAGGCCACATTTCTGTTTCTAACGAACAAGCTCTTTCTAGCTGGTCTGAACCGCTCCGTGATACGGTGCTCATTACTGCCACTAGAAGGTTGGATTGATGTCATTGTGAGAGAGGAACCCGCTCAGTGGCCTTGTGGGTAGAGTGTCCGCCCCGAGATTGAGAGGTCAGGGTTCAATAGCGAAGACTATAAAAATGGGACTCATTGCCTCCCTGCTTGGCTCTCAGCATCAAAGGTTGGATACAGGAGATAGCCTCCGGCCCTATAGAGCATCGCAGCGGAAGTGGATGCCTGGGGTCACTTTCACTTTCACCATTCATTTTCGCCATAGACTTTTACAAAAATATTTATAACAATTATGTTAAGCCTCGAACCAAGCCATCCAGGATGGAGGTGAATCATGATCATACAACCTTTGATCCTATGTGAAAACATATTTTAATATTACATTATTTGATATACTACATTTAATAACTACCCTTTGTTTAGCGATTTTCAAAATGTTCTTTTCATAGAAAAAAAGGTTATATGGTCATGATTCACCTCCATCCTGGATGGCTTGGTTCGAGGCTTAACATAATTGTTATAAATGTTTTTGTAAAAGTCTATGGCGAAAATGAATGGTGAAAGTGAAAGTGACCCCAGGCAATCCACTTCCGCTGCGATGCTCTATAGGGCCACATGGCCGTTGGTTCCCAAGGCTAAGTATATGAGAAAAGAAAGGATGAAAAAACAAATGGGGAAATAATTGATGTTTATAATTCTGTGTTTTAGTCGGCGATGCCACACCACTGGACAGGACCTGAAAAACTGTTCAACCTGCCAGAAGACTGCTTGCATAGTCTATAGGTAAGATCGTTATTTTAAGAGCCAATTTGACTGACATTGTGCTTTTGTTTTTGCATTGCTGAGTTGTAGGCTGTCCTACAAATCACTCTTGTTCACCACTCCCTACATAGTAAAATAAAGAATGAGTCTTTTCCACTTCCACTGAGCTTGTCGATCTGCAGGTTTTCTGCAAACGCTTTCCACTCAATATGGATTCTGGGATTTAAGTGGTTATATGGGTCATGTGGGCCAATGTAATGTACATGGTTTATTACATTGCTACATTTTGAGGTGCATTTTGCATAATCTGTAGTGGACTGTGTGAAAATCTTCACTAAAGGCTTGGAACTACCCTACAAAACCGCTGACACATAATTAGTCCACTATGCCTACAGTATACCAATCCTAATGATTTGGAACACGGCCATAAAATTCTACAAAGTAGAAATTTGATTTTTGTTTATACTGACGATTGATGATTTGACTTTGCCACTCTGCAAATCAGATTACAAACATTCATTTTATGAAAGTCAGACATTCACTTTGGTTTTCCGAGGGAGATTATTTATTTATATGGTGATAATGCCGTCTGATTTATCTTTGTGGCAAGGGCTAGAAACAGATTAGATATTAATCTACACATTCAAAAACAAAATAAAGGAAAACAAATGTGGCATTATGAACTATGGCAGAAAAACTATATTCAGATGATTTGAAATCAATACATTACTAATATGTGATGGATTGACAACATTTGTCTGGATGAGAATTTCAATTGACAAGAGGCAATGAGAGTGAAGCCAAGAAACAAATATGAACTGTAATGGAACATACAGTACAGTATATCATCAACACAAGTAACACTGCTCAAAATATGGACTACAGCATTCTCTGTCCACTGAAGTGGAAGAAAGGTTTCTTCTGCTGCAATAGGCTGAACAGCATCAGTATAAATGCTAAAGTCCATGTTATTAAAAGTTAACAAAGACAAGAAGGTAGTATAATGTTTCCGCCAAACTATTTAGGTCATGCTTTTCCAGCTCTGGATTGTGTATGATCCACCAGATGAAACACATGGAGCATGGAAAATAATAACATTTTAAATCAGTGGTTTTCAACCTTTTTCAAATCAAGGTTTGTTATTTAATCGGCATTTGAGCCACAGACCACCATTTGATGACATTTAGCCTCTCAGACCCAAAACGTAGAATATTTTATCGTTGCATATGATTTTGTCCACAATTCCATGCTGTATAGATTGTGTACCATAGGAATGATAACAGGTCAAACAAAATAACAATTCTTCGACATCCTGTAATTGTGTAGACTTCTTGTAAATTAGGTAATGCAGATGTTTAACAATAATTTAACTCTTGAAGGCATAAAATGAAACCAAATGCACCCATAACGGTCACCATCATTTAGCTGGGGACCACCTGGAACCCCCTAAAGGACCACTGGTGGTCCCCGGACCACTGGTTGAAAACCACTGCTATGACCCCTTCCCCCGTCTTCGTGCTCACCATCATTGCAAAGTGTATCTTGTGCCGCAGTATAAAAGCACAATGTAGACAACCTAATCTTGAAATATTCAAACATTTCCCCTTGAGCAGCTTATTTTAAAAAAAGGCAGAAAGCGTCTTCACATCACAAAAAGGGTTATGTAAGTTGATGTATTGCCTGCTGTCTGCCTGAATCTCGTCTGCATTTCCATTCTGACTAGACAGGTTTCTAGAGAAGAAACACGCTTTCCCATAACATTGCAGTCACTCTTGACAACGGTTACAACGCGTCACTTTGTACCGCGTTGTAAGCTTGCAGATGCTATTTTTACATGTATAAAAGTATTAAATACGCAAATAATTTATTTGTATATGTACTGTACATCATTTGTCATATCTGCCCTGTTAATCTTTTATTACGAAGCCTAGAAGCCAAATATAAATGCAATTCATATTCATAATGTTCAATGACAAACAATTAAATCGTTAATCACAATTATTTGAGTGACAACTTTAGATTTGTAACCGTGACAGCTCTAACTGCGTGTACTGTATGCTCACAGTGTGGAATATGACTTCCGGCAGCAAGAGAGGAGTTTCTTGGCGGTTCTGAATGATCATCCAGCGACAACGTGTAACACTCCGCCTTCACCTCAGGCCCAGCATCCCAGCCGCACCCTGCTGACAGACAACATTATCAAGAGCATGTCCAAGTCCAAGGTTAAAAGCAAGAAGCTGTGCAAGGTGTTGTTCAGATGGCTGCCCAGGAAGATTCAGCGAATGTAGATCTTTGTTGGTGTCTGTGATTATATCAAGCCTGAATCACACTTAGTTGTGTGCTGGTGTCGCGTGCCAAAAATAGTCGATCTACAAGCTTACAATGTGTGTCACGCTGCAACGGGATATGAGCTTGTAGATCGGTTATGTTCAACCAAGTGTAAATCAGGCAATTAGGAGTGGATACCCTGTCTTATTGTGAGCAGAGATTGTGAGAACCATTCGTCACCCTTTTCCCCCACTATACAGAATGGGACTGAATCCCTGCTTTGTTACTGTATTTCCCAGCCGAGCTCAACTCCCTGGTGCTTTCTAAGGAGACAAGAAGTACTTATTTGTACATGCATTTGGCCTTGACCTTTGTAAAATCCATCTTCTCTTTCATCCATACATTTCTTTCATGAAAATGATTGATGTTTTTGTCGACATGCAGATGTCCGAAAACGTCATAGAAAGGTTTTCATGGAACTGTGGCACACAAGAGCAGCATATTATCCTATAGAACTGTATTTATGAAACTGTATTATGTTCTCTTCTCACTGGCATGAATTATAAAACATGGGGTTCCCAATGTGAATTGTTATTGTTTCCCTCACAATGCAAGCTTATTTCAGTCAATGTATGATAGATTTTTTAAAAATAGAATCCTTTCAACAAATAAAAATAAATTGCTTTATTTGTTAACTTGTTAAAAGCCTCATTTGCTATTGAATTCTAAAATCGAAAGCCATAGACTGGGAGCTGCCAACAAAATGTTTCAACTGTGTCTCCACAGGTCTAGCATTGGAAACTCTCTCCAACCTAACAAGGTTAGACAGTTCACTGACAGTTGAGGGAGAAAGTGGAAGCTTCATTTTTAATTCAGCATTCCCAGTTGTGCCAATGGTCTCCAACTCCCTGAACAATCTGAAGCGTAACTCAACTTCTTAAAAGGTTTTTAGTGAAACAATGACATGACGAAATGCTGCAGTGAAGCATTGTAAAAGCCTACACAACACACACACACACACACACACACACACACACACACACACACACACACACACACACACACACACACACACACACACACACACACACACACACACACACACACACACACACGGGAGGGAGACCGCACACACACACACATGCACGCATACACGCACGTATGCATTTGCATTTACACCAAGAATAAGAGACCACTCTTCACTAGCTATAAGAACAAATGGACAAAACATGTATAAAGATAACTCATGACAGAGAATAACATACACAAACGTGCACACACACACACACACACACACACACACACACACACACACACACACACACACACACACACACACACAGAAACTAGACTAAGCCATATAACAGGCTTTATTGTGTGGAAATAATGTGTGGCCTTAACTTCAAGATCACAGTTAAGTAAACAGCTTGTTAACCCATGTGTCCCTATTTTTGGAAACATTTTTTCGTTTTCTCTTTAAAAAATATATAGTTTATAAAGCGTGGCTAGATAGGAAGTCATAAGAATGAGTTGTCAAAGCCCCTGGTGGATGAATTTGTTAACGCTCTATACCAGGGGTTCTCAAACCTTTTTTAGGCCGTGACCCCCAAAATAAACATATTTGAACTGGGGACCCCCACCCTGACAAGCACTTGGAATTGTAGATATTACATTTAATGTGACTCGGTTCCGCAGATAAATATTGTGAAAATAGCAGATCTACATGATCATGTAGATCGGCTATTTTCACAATGTTCGCCTCTGCTTACTTAATATTTGACAGTTTGGCCAGTCCTGTCGAATATTCGACTATTCGAACACTTTGAGGTCGAATAATTCGAATACTAAAAATCACTATTTGTCAATGCCCTATTACACACCATATGAAGCCTTCATGGAGATTTTTTTCTTTCTGTTACATTCCTAAGCCTAATTGAGTCTCCTACTGACCGATGACCCGGTCCAGGCACGTGCACACATAGACATCAAAGGGGGCTTGAGCCACTGCCCTTTTATTTGTCTGTAAAAAAGTGCCCTCTCCAGACCATGAATGTGTTTTTTACGATGGTGAAAGAAATGCAAATGTCCTCTTTCCATACCATACCTGAAGGGTTTCAAGAGAATTGCCTTGTCCAAAAGAATGCAGCATCTTATGTTGAAAGAATTGCCCTCTCTGTGTAGAAATCCATGCCGTTACGCCACATCTCCAGTATTGACTTGATTATGCTTAGTTTAGTGTGATATCAAGTACTGAAAATAGCCGACCTACTGGCTCACAACAAGCTTGGAGGTCTGCTATTTTCAATATTTCCACCAAAAGGCACTTTTAGAAAGTTCAGCCCCTGCCTCTCTAACATTTTCTGCACGTCCATGACCCGGTCATCAAATTATTGGCTTAGGAATGCATGCGACAAAAACAAACTAAAACATCTCCAATCAATTCAAAGCTCCATTTGGAGTGAACTACACCTTTGAGTGGTTAAAGTGGTGGCCAGATGAACAAAATGTTGCAATACAAGTGTCTTTTTCACATTGTGATAGAAAGAGGCACAGTTCAATTAAAACAACTTCTCTCAGTGATGTCTGGGTGGTGTAGAAATCCTGTAAATCACTCGCCCACCACCACACAGCCCTGGTTCTATCCACGGCAGGGCAGGGGTGCCTCTCTGGCTTGGCCGGATGCCCCATCCAACACAATGAAGGCGTCAGAGATCATATCCTTGTTGCTGCAATAGCAACCCCTGCTGGTTGGCTGCTGTGGCAAGCGCGTGTGTGTGTGTGTGTGTGTGTGTGTGTGTGTGTGTGTGTGTGTGTGTGTGTGTGTGTGTCTGTGTGTGTGTGTGTGTGTGTGTGTGTGTGTGTGTGTGTGTGTGTGTGTGTGTGTGTGTGTGTGAATGTGTATGTGTGTGTGTGTGTGTGTGTGTGTGTGTGTGTGTGTGTACAGTATGTGGGGGTTCAGTGAATCTACTCACGGTCAGGTGAAAAGTCATGGCTGGCTGCTGGCCCCATGTGTACCAAAAAGTAGTATACTTACGTATACTCTGAGTATACTTGTTATGAACTAAGTATACTTTGTCTAAACTAATACTTTGGTAAGTATACTTTTCTGTTTACTTAAAATGTACTATCAGGAATATACTTAACAAAAGTATACTTAGTTTATACTGACGAGTACACAGCAAAAGTTTAAGTATACTTTTCCTTCATTTCAAGTGCAGCCTATATTCTATAGTACTGTGTTCTTATACAGTATCTGGCTTGTGGGTGTATACTTGTATATTTCTCACACTGGCTGCTTGAGGTAGTTGCCCTACACTGTGCACCTGTAGTGCTTATGCTTGAGGTATACTAGATTTATACTTGAACTGCACTATTTTCATACATGAAGTATACCATTTATATACTCCAAACATACTATGCGTGAACTTAATGTACACTACTCTTTTACTTGCAGTGTACTTGAATTGCACTTTTCTTATACTTGAGGGGTACCATATTTATTTACACAAAATGTATATACTACAAACATACTATGCGTGAACTTAATGTACACTACTCTTTTATTTGCAGTGTACTTGAATTGCACTTTTTTTTATACTTGAGGTATACTATGGTCATACTTCAACTGCACTACTTTTAAACTTGCACCATACCGGTTATATACTCTAAACATACTGTGCGTGAACTTAATGGACACTACTCTTTTACCTGCAGTGTACTTGAATTGCACTTTTCTTATACTTGAAGAATACCAGTTATAGACACACACCATACTGTGCGTGAACTTAATGGACACTACTCTTTTACTTGCAGTGTACTTGAATTGCACTTTTCTTATACTTGAGGTGTACCATGTATTTTCACAAAACATACTATGGGTGAACGTAATGTACACTACTCTTTTACTTGCAGGGTACTTGAATTGCACTTTAATTATGCATGACGTATACTACGATTGTACTTGAAATGCACTATTATATACTCCAAACATACTATGCGTGAACTTAATGTACACTTGCAGTGTAATTGAATTGCACTTTTATTATACTAGAGGTATACCATTTATACACAAAACATATTATGTGTGAACTTAATGTACACTACTCTTTTACTTACAGGGTACTTAATTTGCACTTTTCTTATACTTGACGTATACTACATTTATACTTGAATTTCACTACTTTTAAACTTGAATTGCACTTTTCTTATACATGAGGTATACTATGGTCATACTTCAACTGCACTACTTTTAAACTTGCAACATACCAGTTATATACTCTAAACATACTGTGCGTGAACTTAATGGACACTACTCTTTTACCTGCAGTGTACTTGAATTGCACTTTTCTTATACTTGAAGAATACCAGTTATATACTCAAACCATACTGTGCGTGAACTTAATGGACACTACTCTTTTACTTGCATTGTACTTGAATTGCACGTTTCTTATACTTGACGTATACTACGTTTATATTTGAACTGCACTATTTTCATACTTGAGGTATACCATTTATATACTACAAACATACTATGCTTGAACTTAATGTACACTACTCTTGTATTTGCAGTGTACTTGAATTGCACTTTTCTTATACGTGAGGTATACTATGGTCATACTTCAACTGCACTACTTTTAAACTTGCAACATACCAGTTATATACTCTAAACATACTGTGGGTGAACTTAATGGACACTACTCTTTTACCTGCAGTGTACTTGAATTGCACTTTTCTTATACTTGAAGAATATCAGTTATATACTCAAACCATACTGTGCGTGAACTTAATGGACACTACTCTTTTACTTGCATTGTACTTGAATTGCACGTTTCTTATACTTGACGTATACTACGTTTATATTTGAACTGCACTATTTTCATACTTGAGGTATACCATTTATATACTACAAACATACTATGCTTGAACTTAATGTACACTACTCTTGTATTTGCAGTGTACTTGAATTGCACTTTTCTTATAATTGAAGTATACTATGGTCATACTTCAACTGCACTACTTTTAAACTTTCACCATACCGGTTATATACTCTAAACATACTGTGCGTGAACTTACTGGACACTACTCTTTTACCTGCAGTGTACTTGAATTGCACTTTTCTTATACTTAAAGAATACCAGTTATATACTCAAACCATACTGTGCGTGAACTTAATGGACACTATTCTTTTACTTGCATTGTACTTGAATTGCACGTTTCTTATACTTGACGTATACTACGTTTATATTTGAACTGCACTATTTTCAGACTTGAGGTATACCATTTATATACTCCAAACATACTATGCGTGAGCTTAATGTACACTACTCTTTTATTTGCAGTGTACTTGAATTGCATTTTTCTTATACTTGACGTATACTACATTTATACTTGAATTTCACTACTTTTAAACTTGAATTGCACTTTTCTTATACGTGAGGTATACTATGGTCATACTTCAACTGCACTACCTTTAAACTTGCACCATACCAGTTATATACTCTAAACATACTGTGTGTGAACTTAATGGACACTACTCTTTTACCTGCAGTGTACTTGAATTGCACTTTTCTTATACTTGAAGAATAGCAGTTATATACTCAAACCATACTGTGCGTGAACTTAATGGACACTACTCTTTTACTTGCATTGTACTTGAATTGCACGTTTCTTATACTTGACGTATACTAAGTTTATATTTGAACTGCACTATTTTCATACTTGAGGTATACCATTTATAATTATATACTACAAACATACTATGCGTGAACTTAATGGACAATACTCTTTTACTTGCATTGTACTTGAATTGCACGTTTCTTATACTTGACGTATACTACGTTTATATTTGAACTGCACTATTTTCAGACTTGAGGTATACCATTTATATACTCCAAACATACTATGCGTGAACTTAATGTACACTACTCTTTTATTTGCAGTGTACTTGAATTGCACTTTTCTTATACTTGAAGAATACCAGTTATATACTCAAACCATACTGTGCGTGAACTTAATGGACACTACTCTTTTACTTGCATTGTACTTGAATTGCACGTTTCTTATACTTGTTGTATACTACGTTTATATTTGAACTGCACTATTTTCAGACTTGAGGTATACCATTTATATACTCCAAACATACTATGCATGAACTTAATGTACACTAGTCTTTTACTAGCAGTGTACTTGAATTGCACTTTTCTTATACTTGAGGTATACTACGTTTATACTTGAACTGTACTATTTTCTTACTTGAAGTATACCATTTAAATACTCCTAACATACTCTACGTTAACTTACTGTACAGAACTCTTTTACTTGCAGTGCACTTGAATTGCACTTTTCTTATACTTGAAGTATACCATTTATATACTCAAAACATACTGTGCGTGAACTTAATGTACACTACTCTTTTACTTGCAGGGTACTTGAATTGCACTTTTCTTATACTTGACGTATACTACGTTTATACTTGACCTGCACTATTATATACTCCAAACATACTATGCGTGAACTTAATGTACACTACTCTTTTACTTGCAGTGTACTTGAATTGCACTTTTCTTATACTTTAGGTATACCATTTATATACACAAAACACACTATGTGTGAACTTAATGTACACTACTCTCTTACTTGCAGTGTACTTGAATTGCATGTTTTTTATAGTTGACGTATACTATGTTTATACTTGAACTGCCCTATTTTCATACTTGAAGTATAGCATTTATATACTGAAAATATACTATGTGTGAACGTAATGTACACTACTCTTTTACTTTGAATGTACTTAAATTGCACTTTTATTATACTTGAGGTATACTACGTTTATACTTTAACGTACTATGCGTGAACTTAATGGACACTAATGTACACTACTCTCTTACTTGCAGTGTACTTGAATTGCATGTTTTTTTATAGTTGACGTATACTATGTTTATACTTGAACTGCCCTATTTTCATACTTGAAGTATAGCATTCATATACTGAAAATATACTATGTGTGAACGTAATGTACACTACTCTTTTACTTTGAATGTACTTAAATTGCACTTTTATTATACTTGAGGTATACTACGTTTATACTTTAACGTACTATGCGTGAACTTAATGGACACTACTCTTTTACTTGAATTGCACTTTTCTTATACATGACGTATACTACGTTTATATTTGAATTGCACTACTTTTAACCTTGAAGTATACCATTTATATACTCAAACTATACTATGCATCAACTTAATGTGCACTACTCATTTACCTCTAGTGTACTTGAATTGCACTTTTCTTATACATGAGGTATACTACGTTTATATTTGAGTTGCACTTTTTTCATACTTGAAGTATAGCATTTATATGCTCGGAACATACTATGCATGAACTTGATGGACACTACTCTTTTACTTGAATTGCACTATTCTTATACTTGACGTATACTACGTTTATATTTGAATTGCATTAATTTTAAACTTGAAGTATACCATTTATATACTCAAAACATACTATGCGTGAATTTAATGTACACTACTCTTTTACTTGCAGTGCACTTGAATTGCACTCTTCTTTTACTTGAGGTATACTATGGTCATACTTGAACTGCACTACTTTTAAACTTGAACCATACCAGTTATATACTCAAAACATACTATGCGTCAACTTAATGGTCACTACTCTTTTACTTGCAGTGTACTTGAATTGCACGTTTTTTTATACTTTACGTATACTACCTTTATACTTGAACTGCACTATTTTCATACTTGAAGTATACCATTTATATACTCAAAACATACTTGAATTGCACTTTTCTTATACTTGAGGTATACTATGTTTATACTTGAACTGCACTATTTTCATTGTAGCGACGGGGTGCAACTAATTAATAAGTATTGTAATGGTTAAAGAAAGACAGTGTGAAATATTATAGCTTTGGAAATGGAGGACTGTATACTCTGGAGTTGAGGTTATGCCCACCACAGGGCTCCAGTCAAAGAGCAGTAATCAATGATGACACTTGATGGCGTTTTATGTGTTTTTTTATAAAGGAGGTAGTTGGTGGACACAAACATACACAATGATGAATGGTATCTGAAAATATAGAAATACTACATAAGGATAAGGAGACAATAAACAATATGCAGTAGTAACCTACACAAATGTAGCATATTACTGAAATGCCATGCACTCATGTGCCAGCTTAGACCCAGCATGCACTCACACACAGGTTAGACTAGGGCCTGTTAGCTTAGCCACTGAAGTTTAGCTAGCAAACACAATTACAAAAACAAACTTTTTAAACCACACACAGATCAATTCTGATACAATGACCTGTTACCACATGAACCATTATTGTTCTGCAGGACAGAAAACAACTCACTTTGTCAAGAACGCATTCTTATGTGCATATGTTTGTTTGTGGCTGCACTCATGCATGTAAACAGTTGGGGTCCTCTGTTCTAGTGGTGCCCAAACAACTGCCTCAACTAAAGTGTCACCTGGGTCCTGATCAGAGGGTACCTGAGGCATGCCTGCTCTAAATGGGGACAATAAAGGTGGTGATGGGGTTTGGTGTTGCTGAACTGTCTGTAGATTTCACTCTGAATGTGTAGACTTGCCGGTCCCATTATACACCTACAAATGAACAGATAAAGCACATTAGTTATGGGAGTCAACAGTAGTAATATACTTTGAATTGACAAGTAGAATGCCAAGATGTGTGATGATAATACCTTTGTCTGTTCTCCTCCTCCCAGGGTGGTGTTCGGGCAAAAGAGTTCCCTCCGGGAACACACACCCTATTTATAGTCCTGGGAGGGTGAAACCAAGTGGGAAGTGGATAGAGGGGAGATTGAGAATGATTCTAATGCATTTAATAATACAAAAGTACTTAAAACACTAGCACATGGATATGCTCCTTTAATTCATATCTCCAATTACCACTATGCCCACTAAATGTGTACACCCACCATACATTATTAAATGCATTAGAATCATTTTCAATCTCCCCTCTATCCACCCCCCACTTGGCTTCACCCTCCCAGGACTATAAATAGTGTGCGTGTTACCGGAGGGAACTCTTGATTATTTGGAGGGACCCTGTGACTGGGGGGAGGTTCCGGGAAATGGAGCGCGGCGTGATGATGGAGTCGGAGTCAGAGAGCGAGATTCAAACTGAAGAAGATTCAAGAGGAAATGAAAATAAGAGGAAAAGAGAAGGAGAAAGCGCAGCAAGTGATGGCAATGACGCGGAAGAAAGTTATGTTGTTGGAATGAGAGCTGTCAAGAAAGTGGATGGGATCTTTAGGGATCGGCACAGTGTTTCAATGTTTGTCGGGAAGAAAATAGGAGAGGTGAAATCTGTTCGAATTGCTAGAAGTGGATTTGTAGTAATAGAGTGCAAGTCAGAAAGGCAAATGGCGAAGGCATTTGATAACATTAAGAAGTTTGATGGACACAGAGTTGACTGTTTTGAGCTTGGTGGAAAAGCAAGGAGTGTGGGCGTCATAAGTGGCGTGCCGCTCTCAGTGGAGCTGGAAGCATTTCGCGACCAGATAAGTGTACACAAAGTAAGGAGAATGAAACGCTTCAGAGAGGGCAAAAGTGAGGACAGCGAGTCGCTGTGCATTGAGTTTAATGATGAGTTGCCAGAACGGATGTATGTTGACTATGTTACATACAAAGTCAGGCCATTTGAGAGAGGCCCTCTTAGATGCTACTCCTGCCAGGAATACGGTCATGCTGCAGCGGTATGTAGAGGAACCAGGAAATGTGCGAGATGTGGAGAGGTGAAATGTAAAGAAGAGTGTACAACAGAGAGGAGTGAGCCGACATGTATCCACTGTAAAGGGAAGCATTATGCAGGGGCATCAGTGTGCCCTAAAAGAAGAAGGGAAGAAAGTATAAAGAAGATTCGAGTTGGAAAGGGAATTACTTACGCAGAGGCAGTAAAGAGAATGGAGGAAGGAAACAAAAGGGTGATTGAAAAACATGAGGAAGAAAGAACAAAGAGAAAGGAGCAAATATGCATGGACAGAAAACAGTTTTTGGCGTTTATCGCCATGGTGGTTAACTGCGCAATGGAAATTAAAGGGAAAACAGAAAGAATCAAGATGATACTAGAGGCAGCCAGGAGATTCCTGAAGATAGAGGACATAAGTGGAGAGGACTTGGACAACCTATTGAGGGAAGGATTTGCTCCAGCTCAGGATCCTGGGCCTGGGGTATAGAATGGACTGAATATCGGATAAAGGGACTTGGGGGGGATGTTATAATGGGATGGACTTTGAAAAGTATCGCATAATAGTTCAACTATAAATAGAGTAGTGCAAGGAGTGCACTACATACTCCGGTATTGTAGGTGGCGGTATACACCTTTCGGTTGTCACCCGCCATTAAACTTAAAGAAGAAGAAGAAGAAGGAGGGAACTCTTTTGCCCGAACACCACCCTGGGAGGAGGAGACAGACAAAGGTAAGGGTTTTTACAAATAACAGCTTTACATTATCTTCACAAATCTTGAGTATTCTACTTGTCAATTCAAAGTATATTACTACTGTATATTACTAATGTGCTTTATCTGTTCATTTGTAGGTGTATAATGGGACCGGCAAGACTACACATTCAGAGTGAAATCTACAGACAGTTCAGCAACACCAAACATTCCCCCAACTGTTTACATGCATGAGTGCAGCCACACACAAACATATGCACATAAGAATGCGTTCTTGACAAAGTGAGTTCTGTCCTGCAGAGCAATAATGGTTCATGTGGTAACAGTTCATTGTGTCAGAATTGATCTGTGTGTGGTTTAAAAAGTTTGTTTTTGTAATTGTGTTTGCTAGCTAAACTTCAGTGGCTAAGCTAACAGGCCCTAGTCTAACCTGTGTGTGAGTGCATGCTGGGTCTAAGCTGGCACATGAGTGCATGGCATTTCAGTAATATGCTATGTTTGTGTAGGTTACTACTGCATATCGTTTATTGTCTCCTTATCCTTATGTATTATTTCTATATTTTCAGATACCATTCATCATTGTGTATGTTTGTGTCCGCCAACTACCTCCTTTATAAAAACCACATAAAACACCAAGTGTCATCATTGATTACTGCTCTTTGACTGGAGCCCTGTGGTGCGCATAACCTCAACTCCAGAATATACAGTCCTCCATTTCCAAAGCTATAATATTTCACACTCTGTCTTTCTTTAACCATTAAAATACCTATGCAGAACTGTGTTCGAATATTAATTAGTTGCACCCCGTCGCTACAATGAAAATAGTGCAGTTCAAGTATAAACATAGTATACCTCAAGTATAAGAAAAGTGCAATTCAATGTTTTGAGTATGTAAATGGTATACTTCAAGCATGAAAATAGTCTAGTTCAAGTATAAACGTAGTATACGTAAAGTATAAAAAACGTGCAATTCAAGTACACTGAAAGGTAAAGAGTAGTGTACATTAAGTTCATGCATAGTATGTTCTGAGTATATAAATGGTATACTTCAAGTAATAAAATAGTGCATTTCAAGTATGAAAGTAGTATACCTCACGTATAAGAAAAGTGCAATTCAAGTACACAGCAAGTGTACATTAGGTTCACGCATAGTATGTTTTGAGTATATAACTGGTATACTTTGAGTATGAAAATAGTGCAGTTCAAGTATGACCATAGTATACCTCAAGTATGAGAAAAGTGCAATTAAAGTGCACTGCAGGTAAAAGAGTAGTAAACATTAAGTTCACGCACAGTATGTGTTGAGTATATAAATGGTATACTTCGAGTATACAAATAGTGCAGTTCAAATATACACGTAGTATATGTCAAGTATAAGCTAAGTGCAATTCAAGTACAATGCAAGTAAAAGAGTAGTGTCCATTAAGTTCACGCCTAGTATGTTTTGAGTATATAACTGGTATACTTCAAGTATAAGAAACGTTCAATTCAAGTACACTGCAGGTAAAATAGTAGTGTACATTAGGTTCACGCATAGTATGTTTTGAGTATATAAATGGTATACTTCAAGTTTAAAAGTAGTGCAGTTCAAGTATGACCATAGTATACCTCAAGTATAAGAATAGTGCAATTCAAGTAAAAGAGTAGTGTCCATGAAGTTCACGCATAGTATGTTTTGAGTATATAACTGGTATGGTTCAAGTTCAAAAGTAGTGCAGTTCAAGTATGACCATAGTATACCTCAAGTAAAAGAAGAGTGTAATTCAAGCGCACTGCAGGTAAAAGAGTAGTGTACATTAAGTTCACGCACAGTTTGTTTTGAGTATATAAATGGTACGATTCAAGTTTAAAAGTAGTGCAGTTCAAGTATGACCATAGTATACCTCAAGTATAAGAAAAGAGCAATTAAAGTGCACTGCAGGTAAAAGAGTAGTGAACATTAAGTTCATGTACAGTATGTGTTGAGTATATAAATGGTATACCTCGAGTATGGAAATAGTGCAGTTCAAATATAAACACAGTTTACGTCAAGTATAAGACAAGTGCACAGCAAGTAAAAGAGTAGTGTACATTAAGTTCACGCATAGTATGTTTTGAGTATATAAATGCTATACCTCGAGTATGAAAATAGTGCAGTTCAAATATAAACGTAGTATACGTCAAATATAAAACAAGTGCAGTTCAAGTAAAAGAGTTGTTTTAATTAAGTACACGCATAGTATGTGTTGAGTATATAAATGGTATACTTCAAGTTTTAAAGTAGTGCAGTTCAAGTATGACCATAGTATACCTCAAGTAAAAGAAGAGTGCAATTCAAGTGCACTGCAGGTAAAAGAGTAGTGTACATTAAGTTCACGCACAGTATGTTTTGAGTATATAAATGGTACGATTCAAGTTAAAAGTAGTGCAGTTCAAGTATGACCATAGTATACCTCAAGTATAAGAAAAGAGCAGTTAAAGTGCACTGCAGGTAAAAGAGTAGTGAACATTAAGTTCACGCACAGTATGTGTTGAGTATATAAATGGTATACCTCGAGTATGGAAATAGTGCAGTTCAAATATAAACGTAGTATACGTCAAATATAAAACAAGTGCAGTTCAATTAAAAGAGTAGTGTCAGTTAAGTACACGCATAGTATGTGTTAAGTATATAAATGGTATACTTCAAGTTTTAAAGTAGTGCAGTTCAAGTATGACCATAGTATACCTCAAGTAAAAGAAGAGTGCAATTCAAGTGCACTGCAGGTAAAAGAGTAGTGTACATTAAGTTCACGCACAGTATGTTTTTAGTATATAAATGGTATGATTCAAGTTTAAAAGTAGTGCAGTTCAAGTATGACCATAGTATACCTCAAGTATAAGAAAAGAGCAATTAAAGTGCACTGCAGGTAAAAGAGTAGTGAACATTAAGTTCACGCACAGTATGTGTTGAGTATATAAATGGTATACTTCGAGTATAGAAATAGTGCAGTTCAAATATACACATAGTATATGTCAAGTATAAGCTAAGTGCAATTCAAGTACAATGCAAGTAAAAGAGTAGTGTCCATTAAGTTCACGCCTAGTATGTTTTGAGTATATAACTGGAATACTTCAAGTATAAGAAACGTTCAATTCAAGTACACTGCAGGTAAAATAGTAGTGTACATTAAGTTCACGCATAGTATGTTTTGTGTATATAAATGGTATACTTCAAGTTTAAAAGTAGTGCAGTTCAAGTATGACCATAGTATACCTCAAGTATAAGAATAGTGCAATTCAAGTAAAAGAGTGGTGTCCATGAAGTTCACGCATAGTATGTTTTGAGTATATAACTGGTATGGTTCAAGTTCAAAAGTAGTGCAGTTCAAGTATGACCATAGTATACCTCAAGTAAAAGAAGAGTGCAATTCAAGTGCACTGCAAGTAAAAGAGTAGTGTACATTAAAATCACGCATAGTATGTTTTGAGTATATAAATGGCATACCTTGAGTATGAAAATAGTGCAGTTCAAATGTAAACGTAGTTTACGTCAAGTATAAGACAAGTGCACTGCAAGTAAAAGAGTAGTGTAAGTTAAGTTCACGCATAGTATGTTTTGAGTATATAACTGGTATGGTTCAAGTTTCAAAGTAGTGCAGTTCAAGTATGACCATAGTATACCTCAAGTAAATGAAAAGTGCAATTCAAGTGCACTGCAAGTAACAGAGTAGTGTACACTAAGTTCACGCATAGTATGTTTTGAGTATATAAATGGTGTACTTCAAGTTTAAAAGTAGTGCAGTTCAATTATGACCATAGTATACCTCAAGTAAAAGAAAAGTGCCATTCAAGTATGACCAAAGTCTTCCTCAAGTAAATGAAAAGTGCAATTCAAGTGCACTGCAAGTAAAAGAGTAGTGTACATCAAGTATGTTTTGAGTATATAAATGGTATACTTCAAGTTTAAAATGAATGCAATTCAAATATAAACGTAGTATACGTCAAGTATAAGAATAGTGCAATTCAAGTAAAAGAGTAGTGTCCATTAAGTCCACGCATAGTATGTTTTGAGTATATAACCGTTATACTTCAAGTATGAAATAGTACTGTTCAAATGTAAACGTAGTACAATTCAAGTACACTGCAGGTAAAAGAGTAGTGTACATTAAGTTCATGCATAGTATGTTCCGACTATATAAATGATATACTTCAAGTATGAAAAAAGTGCTGTTCAAATATAAACGTAGTATACCTTATGTATAAGAAAAGTGCAATTCAAGTACACTAGAGGTAAAAGAGTAGTGCACATTAAGTTCATGCATAGTATAGTTTGAGTATATAAATGGTATACTTCAAGGTTACAAGTAGTACAGTTCATATGACCTTAGTATACCTCAAGTACAATAAAAGTGCTATTCAAGTACACTGCAGGTAAAAGAGTAGTGTACATTAAGTTCACGCATAGTATGTTTTACGTATATAAATGGTATACTTCAAATTTAAATGTAGTGCAGTTCAGGTATGACCATAGTATACCTCTTGTATAAGAGAAGTGCAATTCAAGTAAATAAGTAGTGTACTTAAGTATACATCTGAGTATATGAATGGTTTATTTTAAGTAAGGGAATAGCACAATTCTAGTGTATGAATACAATAATTTAAGTATACTCATATATACTTCATGTATACTTTAAGTAAACTTAGAGTTTACTCGAGTATACTCAAAAGTGGGCCAATTCAGATTACTTTTAGTACAGTAGGTATACTGTAAGTATACTAACTAGTACACTAACTAGTACATTTGTTAGTATACTACTTGTACATAAATATCAGTATACTTGTACTTAAAGTATACTTAAGAAATATACTCAAAGTTGACTTAAGTATACTTAGAAAAGTAAACTTGAAGTTTACTACTTTTTGGTAAGGGATATACTGGAGCAGGTCTACACTATGAAAATCTCCCTCCGTCTGTCTGTCTGTCTGTCTGTCTGTCTGTCTGTCCATCACGTCACACTTTTGCCCCTACTCTATCTCTGGCACAGTTGGCCCTATCGATGCCAAACTTTGCACACACACTCCTTGGATGGCAAATCACAACCTCCAGCTGATTTCTCACATGGCCCTCTTCCACCATCAGGCCGATTTTTTCTAAATACATTTTTGGACACTGCTCCTACAGATTTTGGCCTAAAATCACGCAAAGCGTTACACAGTATCTCTAAAGTCATGTCATCAACATGGATCTGTCCAATTTCCCATATTCCCTCCTAATTGGCTACGATTGCCTTCTAAAGTTGGTGTATGCGACGTGGCGGTCGCTTATCTTCCGATTAGGGAGTCTTACTGGTAGTCTACAACAGTGTAGAAGACCCATTGGGTCATAGATTAACCTTTTTTTATGGGTTGCCAGTGCCACTAGTAAATATCTTTTTGTTTTGTTTTGTTTTATTATTAAATAATTATTATTTCCAAAGATCTCCAAAGAATTCCCCCCAAATTATATTTTTTCCATAAATAAAAGAAAATAATGTAATAAATAAAAGAAAATAATGAAAGAAAGGACCATTGGACGGTTCCCTCCCATCATCTCTCATCCAATCGGTGCTTATCACAGCCTCTTCAAAACCATCCTGGATTCCTCCATTCATCGCGACTATCATTGTGTATTGTATGTAGCGTAGGCTAGAGACCATCGCTAGTGTAGGAAAGTGACCATCGCTAGCGTAGGCTAGTGACCATCGCCCATCGTAGTATGTTTATTCAGCTTGTTGCCTTATTGTTGCTATTAGTTGTTTGTAAGTGGTTGCTATCTCAAGCCTATAAACTTTAACTCCAGGGCCAGGTTAAGTATTTGTACTGTTACTCTATATTTCTCTTAGTTGGTTATTTGTAACACATCAGGTTAGAGGGCAGGATCCAGTCTTTGTATGTCTGTTTGGTTAACTAAGGATAGTGTAGTCAGGTTTTCTTCATTGCTCTTTTGGTTAGAATTGCGTTCTGGGGGGTCTGCTGGCCTACTGGTCCAGGTGCATACCACTTTGGCATTGTCACATAGGCATGGATGCCTGGGCGGTGTCGCCGGTTCGATTCCCGATCCGGACGACCTGACCTCAAAGGCATAATAGCCCAAAATCTTAAAAAAAAAGAATTGCATTCTAAATTGACTGGGAAATGTTGTTTAGGATTTGGTTCCTGCTCGACCCTATTCACAATTGTTCTTATAGCACCTGGTTTCACCTTTGTTTGCATTCATTGTATGCCTAAAACGAAGTTAATTGTCAGAGAGTCACATCAACAACAATAATAATAATAATAATAATAATAATAATAATAAACCTAATAAATAATAAGGACCGTTGTCCTATAGGCCTAGTGCTTAAGGTGAAGGTGCTGTGAGAAAGCTTCTTGCTCCTGGGTTAAAAACATGTGTATGCATGCAAAAGCTGTAAATTAGTGACCTGTGTCAGTGTCCTTGGTGTGTGTGTGTGTGTGTGCGTGCGTGCGTGCGTGCGTGCGTGCATGCGTGCATGAAAGCTGTAGGGTAAGATCACCACTGGCATTACAATACAACTCATTATTATTATTAATATTGGTTGATACAGTATACTGTAAACAATGTGTACATCTTCCTCTGTGAAGGAGGTGCAGATGCAGTACTGTATGTATAACTGCAGGAGTTCCCAGCTATAGGCTGGTGCAGAGATTCTGCAAATCTCTGCACCGGGGTCCTGCAATGCTTCAAAACCTGCACTGCTAGGATTTATTGCAGCAATAGCATTATACGTGGAGTCCCGGAGACAAAAGAAAGACGGGTCTATAATGACACAGCATCATAAATATTTGACTAGGAAGAAGCAACGTCAATTAAATAGTTTTATACTTTATAAAAGCTGTTTTCCATTGTGGATAGAAGATAGAGTAGTAGTAGTAGTAGTAGTAGTAGTAATAGTTTACAAAATATTACATTTAAATGGTTAAATGATTAAGCTTCATTTGATACATTTTCGAGATGTATGAAGTCACTTTCAGCAGAAACAGTTAGGTTTTTCATTGTGTTATATGTGATTTTGTAGATGGAATCAGATATTGGGGTAAGATTACTTACAGTACACACCCAGCAGCAGTTGTCTGCTATAACCAAGCATATTAAAAAACAGCAGCTGAACAGGGAGTCCCTGAACTTTCTGTTAAAGCTCATCTTCAGACGAGCAGAGATTAAAGAGATCCGTCTGAAAGAGTCTGTGATTTTCTTTGAAGCTGTGTTATGACAATAATATAAAATAAAACAAAAAAACTTTAAAGTTTACTGCTTCCTATTATCACACAGCATGAGCCAAGGTTTCCAGTCGTTGCTTAAGAAACCTGGTGTGAAATATGGAATGAGCACTTCTGAATCTGTCCACATGATTGCAGTTTACTATTATTAGTAGTATTACTGAGAATTTGTGTTCAAGACATTACAAAAACGTGTAGTGTGTATAAGACGTCGGGTATTCCTCCTGTGGCAGAATCATATTGTCATTGCCGTGTAGAAACATTTTATGTCCAAAAAACGTTTTCTTTTCTTTTCATTTCATTGGTTAAATATTTTTTAAACCCACAGACAGACTTAACTACTTTATTTTTTTCATCTACCTGTACACTACAACCTCACAAAGTGTTACATCAAGACGCATTGTGAGTTTTGACACTGGATTATGACATTTTCAGGGGGTCCCCAGCAAAAAAAAAAAAAAACAGCATCAAATATCAGTTTAATCCTATTCGCACAGGAATTCATCTGCAAGTGTGATTAGAGTTGCGGTTGGTTGTTTAAGTTGGACAAAATGTGGACAAAATATGTTTTCCAAATATGGATATGACTGACGTCTGACATCATAGATGGCTTATATATAGACCACATCAGACTCACAAAATATGTCCATATATGGGCATTCCAAGCTCTGGGGTTAATATTGATCACATCAGGGATCTCCATATATGGGCATACAATAACCTGACTCCACCAGATGGTGGCAGCAGTGCGTACCGCCCTACTTTTACCACCTGGATTCGCTTGGGTAAAACCGATGTAAGGGGCGGGCCATTGTTTCTTTAGCAAGTGATTGGATGGGGCCGTCTGTCTATCACAGTCTGGGAGTGCCAACTCCAACCACTCATATTGGCCTGTCTGCATGACGTTACACCCAGAATCCGCCACTTGGGTTTCTGTTGGCTCAGGGACGTGTAGCTGCCGCTGATTGGTTCGGACTGGGACTTTACAGCATTACCCAATATCCACTCTCTTTGAACAGTCCCAGATGTTTGCGCAGGGCGGTACGCACTGCTGCCATCATCTGGCGGAGTCAGGTTAGGCATACAAGGGACAAGGACAGATGTCGTTTGCAAGTGTGACTCGTGTCGGGGCAGCCACACTGGTTAGACTGACACAATACGTATTGGCATTCCCAGATATGGGCTTAATATTGATGATCTCAGGGATCTCCATATATGGGCATAAAGGGGTTTCTGTTAATGTGGTTACCCTAACAGGGCATCATCTGGGAGCGTCCATATATGGGCATTGCCAAATATGGGACAACAATGTGATGTCACAACAATGAAATGTCACAACAGGCATTGCCAAATATGAGTCAACAATGTGATGTCACAACAATTAGATGTCACAACAGCTATAGACTATAGACATTGAGGTGTTAGTGACTCTGTCTCGGACAAGATGTGCTGGTTTTCATAGTTAACTGTGACTTACGTCGCAATAAACAGTACATAGAAATAAACAATATTACAAACCAAAATGTTTTCGAAACAAATGGGTTTTTAACAGCTTTCCAAAAGCATCAACTGACTCAGCATTTTTTATTGACAGTGGTAAGCCATTCCAGAGAGTAGGGGCTACCACTGCAAAAAGCACGATCTAATCAGTAACAAGTCTGCTTTATGCCACTGAGACAGTTTATGGGAATTTGACAACATGCACAGTAAAATCCTCAGTGTTAACTTTGTGTTAACTATGTAACTTTTTTTTAATTAATAAAACTAGTCCTGTGCCCTGGGGGTATGCTTCTTCTTCTTCTTTCGTGTATCATCGGCATTGATGATTGGTTGACGACATTTTTATTTCACAAGAAGACCCTCACTCACCTTCACGTCACGTGGCTAGTCGTTAGGTAGGCATAGCTACACGTTGAAGGTTGAATCTCCATATATGGGAATAACCGTTGCATCTCTCCATATATGGAGATAACCGATGCATCTCACCAAGTCTGACCTCACAAGCCCCATATTTGGACCCGGACAACCTATAACTCCATATATAGACATAGCTGCTGACATCAGTATGACATCACATAGTACACAGACGAGCGCTATATAAAGGGTGATTATTGCCTCCCGGGTTGAGATGCGAGCAGCAGCCTGACTCCGACACAACTTAACAGCTCACTAGCCAGTTCTCATGGAGAGAGCCCATAGCCTTCCCCACGAGTTGGGATATCTGGCCTTACAACCCAGATATCTCATAAGCATGAGGGTTTTGACATCTCGGTTAAGTTCTTACCGGACACCACTGCGGCGGGTCCTAATCCTAGAAACCAGTCCCTTTGGAGTAGCAATTTTACATGGTATGCTATGCACAGTATATGAAGGATTGAATGTATGTAGGCGTCTCAGAAGTAATGTTGGACAACTCAGACCGGTGCCCGTTGGGCAGAACAGTCACCACTGACGTCCAGTTGTGCAATACCTGTCTGTGATGTAGGCATTGTTTCAGGATGTGGCTGTTACCATGGTGGCGACACTGTTTATTATCAGTGATGTCAGCTTGCTCATCTCCAGATTTGGGCATTGTTTCAGCTAGTGGCTGTTACCATGGTTGATGTCACCTTGCATGCTCATCTCCAGATTTGGGCATTGTTTCAGCATGCGGCTGTTACCATGGTGGTGACACTGTGTAGTATCAGTGATGTCAGCATGCAGACGGATGGTCAGATGGCCGTTGACAGACATTCGGTAAATTAATAGTTATAGATGTAATTTTGTCCAATCTGGATGGTACAGTATCTTATATATACAATTGAGCAAGAGCCGCATCCCACTTCCAAGCCCATTCACGCCCACTTTGCATTCACTTCAACTCAACTTCAACTCAACGGTAGGGAGAAGGACGTAAGGAATACCGCCCATAACTCTATCATTGGCCCCCCGTTGCCATGGTGACCGCCGTCCATTGGCTCGTATTCCCAGCTATGGGACCGGCGGATCCAATTTCAACCGAGGGGGGCGTAGCCAGAACACACACACACACACACACACACACACACACACACACACACACACACACACACACACACACACACACACACACACACACACACACACACACACACACACACACAAAAATAGCTAATAGTTAGCTCACAACTTTCCACTTTTCTCTTTCACCTCAATCGCAGTAACATCCGTATACACCACTTGGCTAGGACTGATCACGTGGCACACGGAGTTCTTAACCGGAAGTGCGTCCGGCGGTCAAATATGTCCGACCGGAAACGTGCGCTGCGCCACAATAGTTCCGCCACAATAGTTCCGCCACAATAGTTCCCCCCAAAAAAATTTTTTTTTTTAAATTATATAATACAATATAACTTATACAATTGGGGTGGTTGTATATACAAACAAGGGTTCATGTAGTTTAAGGTGCAAGTGATGAAATGTTTACCATTGAGATAGATAATAGCCAGCCTGCTTGTTCAGGGGAGGAATCGAATCTTGACCTTCAGGTCAAAAGGGTGCCGCATCATTATTCCGACATCCCATTATTTCTGATGTCCTGTTGGTCCGACTGGCCGCATTATAACTAAGCCTATATCCCTATCCCTAATCCTAACCTCACACAAGAGATTGTGTCTGAGGAAAAAAGGTGCAGACCTACTATAGAGCCTTAGGGGATCCCAATACTTTAGGCTTTAAGTGGTTAGAGTTATAAATTAACAACGAGGATCTCGCTGTGTGCTCTTTAACAGAGGAGAGACCTTTGTTAATCCCACTGGGAAGATTCGGTTTCAGCTTCACCCTGCTGATGGCTGCTCAGATGGTCATGATGAGACGATGAGCTGTTAGGGCAAATGTAAACAAAGGGCAGGCTACCTGTGACCCTCTCATTACCAGACTGCCTCTCTACCCTCTCAGCTACAGCCACCCCACACACAGCACTACTTGCAGTTGCTTTTTATTTGCTTTAGCATCTTTTGGAAAGTGTAATATGGGCAACTAATTCCCCATCATCACATTATGTGCATGGCAAATGTTTGTGTCTGCCATGCCATCGTCTATGCTAACTAAACAAACAGGTTGCCAGTGGCATTAGACAAAAGCTAAACAAAAGTAAACACAGTATGATACATGATGTACAGACAGATAAACAAAGAAGCAAACGAGGCAGCAAGGGAACCAAGCAGCACTGCTGCAGTCAACAACCTTGCTTGTACAGTATATCACTTCTACCTGTGGTGTTTAGGTTACCTGTTATGAATCATAGCCTTGTATGCAGCTGTATTGCAGGTTTTCAGTCCCTTGTGTATACTGCACTGTGGTAGAACATTTATAGTTAGCTTGATATAGAGGAGAAAAAAAAAAAGTTCATTATAAGATCTCCAAAACGAATTTCCATAAACTTGACTTGCCAGCTAACTACACCGAGTTTGTAGGCATTTAGACCAACTTCCGGAGGGGATACGCAGTCTCAAGAGAGAGAGCTCATATTATCTTCTCTGCAGCTATTGGGCATCATATTGAAAGATTCATGATAGCATCCCTCCGCTGGTATTTAGCCTCCTTTCTCTATGCATGCCAAAAATGACAAACTCCTACTGCAGCCTCTCCATATGCAAACAACCACTGCAGCTGCTCCATGAACAGAATAAACAAAGTGCAAGCTGTTAAGTGTGTCCTGTGTGTGTAAGCATGTGCTTGAAAGGAGAAATTCTCTCCACATAAGAGTATAAAGTTGTAAAACACAAAAAAAAACTCTCCCATGTATGCATTAGTTTGTTGAGTCTGACCCGATGAAGAGCATTAGTTCAAAACGTCATCAATAAATGACACTGGAGCAGATGAGTGGGCAGGTTTATTCTTGGTTTATTGTGTTACTTTCCAACACAGCACCTCAACCAAGTGATGTGTGTATTCTATTAGTTTTTGCGTGAGTTTGTCCACATAAGTTCTTGTTATAGAAAATAAATATGTACCTTCCCGTTTCCTCCGCCAAAAGTAAATACAACGGACTCTATCCCGACTTTCTCTTTCTATAAATGGAAACATAGCTGCCAGTTTGTTTCACAGAGACAGGGCACTAGTGACTCACTGTGACATGGAGACTCGCCGGCGGTGTTCCTTGGGGACAGTGAGGAGTGGTGGAGGGCCATGAGCACACTTGGGATGTGCCCACCCCTCCTCCGCATCCCCCTCCCAGGGCACTGTTCTCCAGGGTAGTGGAAGGGGGGTTTATAGCCGCCGCTATTCATTGAAATGTGAGATTGGCTTGCCCGAGGATAGAAATGTAATATGACAGCGCACTGTGGAGGAGAAAGGATACGGACACTGGCAGACTTTCCATATGGCAAACCAGGGAACTTGCCTGGTGGGCATTGTGATCCTAGCGTCACTTTCTTTCAATAAATTGGCTCTATGTATTAATTCCTGTTCCTGTGTCATTATTCTTGACGCACATCATTAAAGGTAGGGTAAGTGATATTTTTTGGTGAAACAAAACGTTCTCTTTTTTTTTAAGGTTAAAGCAATATTTTATGATAATAATCATTGCTATAGACTGAGTTTTCAATAACAGGAGCCTCCCCATCTCTTTAATGAACAGAAAACACATTTTCAGGTGGGTTGCAAAGTTTTGGACAACCAGGAGAGAGTACCCATTTATACTGTAGTACCGTATTCCAGTTCCAATTTTGTCTGCACATTTCTTGTGTCAGCACTTCCAATTTGACCTGTTTCATCTGTATCCTGAGGTCTCTATCCTGATTTGATAAAATTGGTATTCTGACCTGAAAACGCATTTTCTGTTTAATAAAGAGCTGGTGAGACATGGAGAACAAACATTCTAGTCTATAGCAACGAGTACTATCAGAACCTTGAGCTATTTAACACTTATTCAACACTTAACCAAAGAAAATCACTTACCCTACCTTTAACAGAGCCACATTGCAGAGGTGTGAGGTTAACGGGAGCACTCCTAATAGGCTTGCTAGCAAGCATTCATCATCTTTGATGCTTGTGAAACAATACTGTCACAAGGTGTGCTTTCACCTGGCCTCAGAAAAGAATAAGTAAGTAAGCCTTGCCGAGCCATGAGCCCCTATAGGGCAGGAGCCTATCTCCTGTTTCTGTAGCGTGAGGCAGCTTGATGCACAAGTACACCCCCTGGAGATGACGCTAGTATGTCGCAGGACCGTATCCCAATCCAACCCTTGATACTGAGTGCCAAGCAGGGAGGCACTGGGTCCCATTTTTCAGAGTCTTTGGTATGACCAGGCCGGGGATCGAACCCTGACCTCGCAGTCTCAGGGCAGACACTTTAACCACAAGGCCACTAAGCTAGTTAAAAGAAAAGAATAGATGCTGAAAAATTGTAAGGTTTGTTATTTTTTTATTATATTAAAAAAAAAATGTATTTTTCTGCCTTTATTTGCCTTTTACAGTCGAACCCTCGACATGCTGTCAAGCTGGATTAAAAGCCTATAGGTGCCTGGACGTCTACACCAGCCGTCCAGATAAGGTTTGTTATTAACTTAAATCATACAGTGTTAAGGAAAATATTCCACATCTGGTGATTAGCTCCTTTGTTGTCCCAAAACAGACATTCATTTCCCAAACAGCGGTAATGACGGCGAGTGTTTATCTAATGCACTTTGCCCTTTGTGGTGGATTAAATATGATCTGTTGCTGTTGGATCAGCACACTCATCATCACGCAGTCATAAAGCCCTATACATTTTCAAACCCCAGGTTCATACAGTTTATGTACCTCTCCAACTGCATCCCTGGCCACACCAGTGCAGTTCACACTCCTTGAGAATTACTTAGTTATTTAGGCAAAAGAACAGAGCAGACAGGAAACTGAAAAGAGAGATTAACTGCATTTCACATGGCCACATTAAAATCAAACATTTTATCAAGTCAGCCGTGTTAATTTGTGTTTATAGTTTGTTTCGTTATCATTTTGGTTACAAGTCTAGACTTTTTTTAATTCTCATAATATTAGCCAGAGAAATGATCTACTGTGTCACAAATGTATGTTACATTCTCCCCGTCTTGTCGAACAGTGAACATAAATATGGTGCCTGATCACAAACATTTTATTAGAGCTGTCAAGCAGTGTATTGAAAGAGGTAGGACATTATTAGCTTCTGCAATTCCCCAAAAGAAACATAACATCACAAATATATAAACAACAGTGTTTACCCTAACTGTAAATTGCATACTCTTCAGTTCTCCCTACAACAGATCGGATCATCACACAATGTAACAGTAACAGGATCCCTCTCTCTCATCTAGCTTTCTCTACACATCTTTCACAAGTACAGTTCCCAGTTGTGTCCAGCAGATGGGGAAAGAGTGTGCTAATAATTTATCCAATCAAGGTTTAATATGAGCAAAAGTGAAAGCCTACCTATGGTACCTATTTAAGTATTTTGAAGCAATTCAATTCAATACAAAGGAGCTTTATTGGCATGAGAATTTTGACTTCAGAAATATCTCCTTGATTCCAGCAAGAGCAACATCCTCTGCAGAAAAAGTCCTTGTGGATTGTTCCTGGCCAGTACAGTAGGAGTAGGTAATAAAGATAAAAAGATTAACAATAATAATATTGGCATCATCTCTTGATCACTCATAACAATTACTTTCATGATAGCAGGGTAATAAGGCCAATACAGCAACAGAGGGAATATGCGGGTGACGGTTGACAGTCAAATGTCAAACAAAGACATGGGTGTCTTATCAGTTTCATTACAGAAGTTCCTTCATGACTCATGAGCATGTATAACACTGTGTCCTTCACTATTGTGACGACATTTATTATGCACCAAATTGATTTCCTTTACCTGCTTGCATTGTGGCTCAATAAATGGACCTTTAAATAACTGCTTTGTTTTGTTTTGGGGTTTTCTGCATCGACTGGACTTACTTTGTTTCCCGACCAGCGTATCCTTATCACAATTTATTATTTACAATCTAGGCATCTTGGCAGACACTCTTATCCTCAGTGGCTCACAGTGTGTATCACATCTTGCTGCAGGATATTATTTGCGTATAAAACAGTCCTCTGTTGCCTTTACCGTCTAGCTCAACATTCTTAATGGTTCAAATGTTCTCCACCAGAGCTATATCACTGTCCTTCCCTTGACCAGGTCAGTTTTTATGGAGCGAAACATGTTGCTATTTCTGGTTAAACAAATATAGGTCCACATGGCTTCTGTGATTCTCAGGCTTTCTCTTCCGCAGTAATTGCAGGACTGCACAGCTCCCAATGGAATGACAATATCATGAACCACCCTCACTCTCTCTAAGAATAGAAACCTGAAATGCTTATGATATCTAAGGAAGCTGTTAGTTGAAGTGTGTGCGAGTGGGGGTGTCTATATCTATCTACTGTATATCCATAATTGGAAAATGTAACCCCTGGTGTGTGTGTGTGTGTGTGTGTGTGTGTGTGTGTGTGTGTGTGTGTGTGTGTGTGTGTGTGTGTGTGTGTGTGTGTGTGTGTGTGTGTGTGCGTCCGTGCGTGCGTGCGTGCGTGCGTGCGTGCGTGTGTCACAAACATAACATTTAAAAACACAGACTATCAAAATTACTAAAATTCAAAAAAGTTTAAAAAGCAATAAAAGCCTCTAAAACAAATAAAATGGGCCACACATCAAAGCAGCGACAGCAACTGGTAAGAGCTTCCACGATAATCTTTTTAAAACTCCTTAACGAAATTAAGGATGCCAATTTAGCTTGAGTCTGAATACCAAGACCAAGGGCCAAAATAAAATAAACGTATTTTGCCTAGTGAAGCAGGATCTCAACTTGGCATCGATCAGGTCATTGTGACATTGATGTTATTCTCATGAGTTATCTGCACATTTCTTTTATAGCCAAATCTATTATTTGTGTATTGCATACATGCCCCTGTGTGTGTGTGTGTGTGTGTGTGTGTGTGTGTGTGTGTGTGTGTGTGTGTGTGTGTGTGTGTGTTTGCAACGTGCTTGTCTCCTTTCCGACATGTCTCCATTCCGACACTAACCCTATCTCTAACCCTTACCCTAAACTTAACCCCTATGGAAGTGTCGCCACTCCGACAATAAGAAGTCAATTTCGGAGTGGCGACATGTCGGAATGGAGAGCGACACCCGTGCGGGCGTGTGTGCATACATAAGTGTGCAAAAAAAAAAAAAAATGTTAATTGCTCCCAATAACTGAATATATAGACTCAAAAACAGACCAAAATACATGCTGATCTTCTGAAAGTATGAAACGTCTCATGAATTGCCCTAAAATTCAAGTGAAGGAGATTAAAAAAAACAACCCCTGTTGCCTCAATTGTTTTGAAGACGTGGGAAAGATTTGTGATAACATCAGTATATGAAGGGGAGTGTTGAACAAACTAGAGGGGGGCGGGGGCAGACAAAGAGAGGGAGGATTGAACATGAGTATACGCAAGAGCAGAGGCAGGGAAGAAGAGGAGATCATTATGTTGGTTCCAGTAGGTTAGGTTTAGCCAGCAGACCCGACAGACATTGAGGACAAGCCATGGAAGGTGAGACTGCAGTCTAGCATTGGGCAAATATGTGCCGTTTAATTAGACAAATATACATGGGAAAGTTTTGATAAAAATGTAACACTGTGTTCTTTGTTCTAAAATGTAAGAGATATGTTAGTCATTCATTCATTTACCGTAAGTTTTGTTGTCTCTGGTTAAACATTGACTGCGTGTTAGCTGGCATGTAGGTGCATGGGTGGTATGATTCAGTGATACTGTGCTGCTCACTGCAGATGTATTATAGTTGAGCATTTTCTGGTAGTCTTAAACATAACTTTTATTTATCTTAAGACAGTGTAGTGTCAAATCTACTCGACATATTCTTTACTTTCTTCTCCTTGTCTATTTTCTTTCCATATCTCTGGTTATTAGTTTTAGTGTTTATTTATTGAAGTTTCACTTGAAGGTACAGTATTTGATCAAGACAGTGAGTGAACAATAAGGTCTTCATTTATATGAAGTAATCCTACATTATGTAGCCTTTTATTCAAAGGAACTCATTTCAATTATTCATCTGTGTGCTCTTAATGCACTTTTATATTACTTCAGGTTGCTTTTCATAACTTTGTGATATATACTGTATTAATCTTGAATCCGTGTTTTTGTTCTCCTTGCGTCAGTACGGTGCGAACCTCACAGATGTGTTGACATAATTAGAGCAGGGTAAACATGGCAGGGTGTTTCCAGATGGTTTGGAGATGAGCATATCAATATTTTCTAGCTATCTTAAAAGATAATATGGTACTGCACTGAATCAACAGCAATAAAGTAAAAGTTGTTTATATTATAGATACCATATACAAATGCAGGTTTGTTTTTATTATTGGATATGACTTAGGCGTACTGTTTCGCTATGGCTATGTATTTTTTATGGTGGATGGATGTCCTTTTATCAAATCATTCACGTGGGCTGGAGCACATTATCTTCTTGACAGTGGTGGAAAGTGAAAAATAAGTACTGTACTTAAAGGGATATTTCACTTTCAAAAAAACTTTTGGTAATTTTATCATCTAATCAGGCTTTTATGAATACCCTGAACAGTTTTTAATTAGCTTGATTGAATATTTAGATATCTGATGTAAATGTTACTGGCCCTCCAGGCCCAGGGCCTCTCCCCACACACACCCATTGTACAGTAACTTCAAACTGCATTTTAACCATGATAGATTCATTAAAAACACCCATTATTTTTTCTGGTGACTCATACTACCCTCCTAATATGTGAGCAGGCCGTGTTTTTTCGATAACTTTTTTCATTTATGTTTAATAATTATGTTTTTGTATTTAATTTTTTCCATTTTCCCAAATAATTATTAAAAATAAATGAAAAAAAGTTATCGAAAAAACACGTATTAGGAGGGTAGTATGAGTCACCAGAAAAAATAATGGGTGTTTTTAATGAATCTATCATGGTTAAAATGGAGTTTGAAGTTACAATGGATGTGTATGTGGAGAGAGGCCCTTCCACTGCTCCCTGTTGAAAGTGGAATATCCCTTTAAGTACAATATTTAGTTACTTTTTACTTTTAGTGTTTCCAATTTTCCGTACTTTTACTTCTACATCACTGCATAGGCAAATATTGTACTTTTACTCCACTATAATTAACTAGCCCTTACCCGTTCAAAGATATGAGCTCCGAAATGATGTGCAGTGTGTGGATTATGGGATGTGCACTGTGCACACAGTATATGAGGGATGGAAAGTAACTTTAACTGGTGCTTGCATGCTAATATGTAGGAGCATCAATGTAAGAAATACCCGTTCCATTTAACGGCTACAGAGATACTGTGTACCGATCTGCATGATTTTGGACAACATCTGTAACAGGGCCAGAACCCCCCCCCCCCCCCCCCCGCCCGCCCGCCCGCCCGCCTGCCCGCCTGCACACACACACACTCCCCCCCCCCCCCCCGTGTGTGTGTGTGTGTGTGTGTGGGTTTGTGTGTGATTGTGCATGGCCTGAACAACAGCGCCCCTCCCTTAACATGTGTGGTCACAAAAGGTACTGTAGGCTAAATAGATATAGATACACCATAAAAATGCAATTATACAGCATACGATTTGTGAAAGTGACAAACGGGCTTCACAGTTATGTCAGGTGTGTTCATATGCTGATGGTGATGCGATTTCAGATCAATTGCTCCAGCCACTGATGAGAAACGCGGTTTCAGACAGACAGACAGACACTCAGACAGACAGACATTCGGAAAATTATATGTTAGATTGAAAACTTAAGTTACTAGTTACTTGGTAGATTTTGATTATTATTACAAAACATACCAGGGGTAACTTGACACTAAGGTCTCAGAGGCACTTGCCCGTCGGGCAAGTACAGGTCATGTTCTACTTGCCCGAAGGTCATGCCCACTTGCCCGAAAAGAAAATTGTCCATTATAAAATGTTTAATTACCGCTCAATTTAACCCTTATTTCTTTACTTTCTGGGGCTGTGCGCTAAAGAAATTCATACCTTCATACCTCAATACCTTCAAATCCAAATGCCTGCATAGCTATGTTTAAATATGTCTATGGTTTCACACTTGTTACATTCCACAGACGAGAAGACAGAGCGTGCTGGCCATGTTCAGGTGTTTAGACAGATATCTGGTGTTTTGTTTATAGACGGTTGCGTCTCCTCTCAATGAGCACTTGCCCAGTCGGGCAACTTGAAAGCAAACTTCACCTGCCCGAAGGTTTTATTTACCGGGGGCAGGTGGGCAAGCCTTGGTGTCAATGCCTGCATACATTAACCACCATTTAAGCCATTTGAAAATAGCCAGTCTACAAGCTTACAATGCGTGTTTTAGAAATTGTAGACATTTTAAAATAGATATTCTGCATAATGTAAATAATACTTTTAGTTACTTTAAGTACATTTTGATAACAATACTTTTACTCAAGTACATTTTGAATTCTGGGCTTTTACTTCCTACATTGCAGCATTGATGAGATGTGAGTGCTTTTTCCACCACTGCTCCTTGAGGCGTTTTGGGCCTTTGTTTGCAAACCGTATAGCATATCTTTCTTGCATGCAGTTGATTCCATGCTGCATGGTCCTCTTTCTCACACTGGTTGTTCAGCAATATTGTTCACATTGTTAATGAGATAAGGTGGCATGAACAATGTTGCTTCATACAAACATATATTGTCAGAAATGTTATTGAACAGAACTTTTCAACAGTAGAATGACATTCAAATGACTGTACTGTACATGAATGTGATATGCCTACAGTATGTCAAGCCTAATTACCAAGTTCATTATTGTGATGAATCACAATGTCATGATACATACAGTTTACTGTTAATTGCTAATTAAGTACACATTGTGCTTTAACAAATATTAATACACATGTGGTTTAGATCCAATTACTTATAGAAGAGATCCGTTTTGTTTCGTATAATGTTTTTTTGCCGTGAGATACTGCAGTTTGTGGCTAGTCATTTCCCTTGGTGGAACCAGGGAAATTAATTAAATGTAGTTCAACCTTTTCAGTTTTTAGAGAATTACCCCCATAACACATCATTGTTAAAATGGCGCCGTTACAAAGAAACATGAAACATTCACCACAGTTGAACAATAACTACTGTATGTTTGACTGTGACCCAGATCAAAGCCTGTAACTAGGCAGTTTTCATTCTCCAGCATACTTGGTCTGGGTTCTCGAAACAGTTTAGAGTTCTTTTTTGGCCCGGGACGCTAAAAGTGTCTAACGAGCAAATTAATTATGTAATGTACTGTAAAATGACCTCAAGTCCTCCTCATGGAAACTGGGATTAGATTTCACCCGCTACCTTTTGTATCCCAGGACACAGACACATGAGTGACACGAGCGGAGTAGAGCGAGAAGAGAGAAAGCGCCGCTGGCTGGGTTTTTATTTTGTGGGGTTACTTCTATTGAATGCTCTATTAATCTTTAAGATGGCCCATTCCTGGCACAAGCCTCCTGTGGGATCACAAGTGAGCAGGTTGACCAAGGACACAGCATGACCCAAACTCACTTTGTAACGAACGTCACTATGGAAACGGGACAGTGTTTACGGCTCAGGGGAATCCATTGAAATGATTGAAACCATTCGTTTTACTTCTCTTAAAGGGCAGAGTGCAGGTGAGACAGGGACAAATTGTTTTAAATCGCTGAACACAAATCATGAATTTAGTCTTGAATGAATGAGGCACCGTTGAATTACTGTAGACTGAATGGCTACAGTTTTAGACTAAATGACTAAATTGCAAGAGGCTAGCCTTCTTTATAAAAGGTTCTGTGCAATGACTCAAGTGTATTGTGTCTTGCGAATCCAGTCCAACCAAATTTATATATAAAATAATAATACAAATACAAAATATAACATCATTATACCGGGAAAAAAAAGGAAATTAACTTTGAATGTTACTTTTAATATATATTTTTAGGAAGCAAATTTTTTTGGGGGAGGTTTATTCATAAATGTCTTAGCCAGCCGATTTGGTCATGTACGTACCAATATGCTGCTATGTTGATTCTTTACAATAACCTGCAAGTTTGTATCCTTATATCAAGATGAAAAGAGCTAAAAACCTTGAAAAGTCCTTGAAATAGCTATATAAATATGTTCGAGAACGTTTTAATTTATCTAACCGTAGGTACTGTACACACTTATCTATCATTGTAGCCTATTTACTTATGTTTTTAAGTAATGATATATCAGTACAAGTTATGTTTGTTTTTCATATCTGTATAACAGTCCATTGTTCTATTGCCAAAGTAAAATAAACATTTTAATGCTTCTAGCCTCATTATTAGAAATTATTTGACCAGGTATAGGAATAGAATCAACACCTGAGCAACTGTCAGAAAAGATCAATTCTCATTTCTGAGCAGTCATCGTTCAACTAAATAAGAAAGAACAGCTAATGTTGGGAGTTGTATTATAATAACAGTTTCTAGTGACCTAATCCTGACTGGCACCAAATTTTACCATTGTATTGATCTGCCTGAGTCTGTTATACCCCCAAGTCCCAACTCAAGTCCTTATCTTCCAAAATAGCCCAAATCAGGCTCTGTGGCATTATCCTCGTGGGATAATGGCTAGTGGCTACTATCAGTCAGTTTTATTTGTCACATATTTGTACAGAGTTACAGACGTATACAGATATACAGTATGTTGTGTCTTGTGCGGTATCACACATTTTATGGCTCTATAGTTCTTGACATTCACAGTGAGACAAACATTTGGATATGCATTACGCTTATCTTTAGCAGATTTCTCCACATGAAAGGCTGCTATATTATTTAGATAAGACTCCTAGGGCAAATACTTTTTAGGCCAATATTTGCTTGTTTACTCTTGAAAAATCTAATAAATCATGTATATCTGAATAAATTCAGTCTACATATCTAATGATTTGGTCTAGCTGTCTAATGATCTTGAGAAATAAGCTCAATTTTGCTCTTTTCCTTTTGTGTAACATACGCTTTAATATGATATGTTATTCATGTTGTTTAATGTCAGGGGTTTTCAACTGATTATATGAACCAGGGACCACCACCCTGAGTAAGAATTAACCCGGTGACCACTGTTGTGTTAGGGGAGATATGGGCATAGTGTGTGGCGGAAAAGCTTGAAATTAATTAATGACTAAGGGCTTTATTTAATTTGTTAATTCGAGGTTAATTAAATCAAGCCCTTAACAGTCATTATTTAACTGAGATATTCTAGTGGTTAAAAAAAAACACGACTGAGAGCCACTCACTGATCTATGGTTGCCCTTATTCTGTTCTCTTAACCGTCTTAATCTCATTTTAACTGATTCATTGCAACTTATGTTACATTTCCTAATAATGGAGATTCTAACTCCCTTTTCTGTGGAAGTTCCTGATGTCCGACTTCCCAGTAACTAACTAAATTGATTTGTCATCATACGTCACTCGGTGACTTGTGCAGTTTCTCAAGTAGTGGTCGATAAATAAAAAAGAAAAAACACTTCCCTACATTACTAAATGCATAGTCAGGGACCACATGCAATACGTTCACGGACCACCGGTGGTCCACAGACCATCAGAAACCCCCTGTTGTATGTTCATTAATACATCCTGAGAGGACTCAACTTCCACAGTGTGTGTAGTAATATCACACATTGATGGGATCTATGATGTTATCAGGTGCATATTTCTGCATTATTCTGTTGTAATAAATAGGATTGGTATCACCTATTAACATAATGCTGGTAAAATTCAGATCAGTGTCAACCAATGTTTGAACTGCAAGCCAAGTCAAAGACAATCAATATGTTAACATGCTCACAAGAAACCAGGATACTGAGAGTAATGTGGTTAAGGCAGGAAATCTCTGGTTACTCTACAGTGTGTGTGCTTTGGTCAGTATTTCCCCATACCCTCTCCAAAAAAAGGAGAAAAAATAAAAGAAAGACTGACATTTTGACCACTGTTACAATGCACACAATAATTTGTACCTTATCTATCAGTACTGTATGGAGTTTAAGGCAATAGTTAAAGTACCGTATTTTCCGGACTATAAGGCGCACTTAAAAGCCTTTAATTTTCTCAAAAAACTACAGTGAGCCTTATAGTCCAGTGCGCCTTATATATGGATCATTCCTTGACATTGACATTCCCTTTAGCACAGCTCCATCTGTTGGATGCATAACGCGTCTATTATGTGCGCCTTATAGTCCGGTGCGCCTTATATATGAAAACAGTTTGAAAATAGACCATTCATTGACAGTGCGCCTTATAGTCCGGTGCGCCTTATAGTCCGGAAAATACTGTAAGCCATTTCCATGCAACTGCAACATTATGTATTTCTCAGCAATACCCCTGTTTTAATGTAAATAATGGATTAAACTGCAGTACATAATAGGAGGGGCCATAGCCTTTTGACCCTACTGGAATAAGATGCCAGTGTGGATAAGCTAAGGATCATGTGAACCATTCCATAAGAATGCAAATGCAGACTTGCTCACCTGTTAATGAACCCTATGTGTTTTACGTATTGATGTCCCAATGCAACATTGATGTTCATCCAGATGTTTCATAATATTCTCATCTTTTAAAACATGTATTTAGTGTAACACCTAAAGTAACTTTTGACAGTCGCTTGCTTATAAAACATTTAGACGCAGCATCTGTGGCAAACCTCAAGTGTGAGATGCAGCCTACCAATCTAAATACATTTATTTCATCATTAATTTATTTAACACAGGTTATTTTATTTTTTATAGCATCAAAATGCCTTGCATTGAAATGTATTGAATTTCATTGTTTGATTCGCTTGGTTTTCTTCCACACAGTTTTTTGTACATTGCCCTCATTGTCCCTGGTGATGGCACTTTAGCAGTTGTGTTCATAAATATTGCCCATTTGGCATCTGTTGCTGTGCACTCCCCTCTTTTGAGAGCATCAAGGGTTATGAGGGGTTATTCATTTTCCTTGCCCAATTGAGGGCATCGTGTTATTGCTTGCATTTGTCGAGGAGCATTTAAATGATTGAGTTGTTGAAATGTCATTGTTGATTCTCTTAATGTATTTATTTCACACTGCACTTTCTGCTCACATGGGTTTTGTCCCCTCTTTGTGCTCTCTAAATAAAGTTGTTATTATTTATGTTATTATTATGATTATTACTAAATATAAACGTACTAATATGTAAATATGAAGGGTCGCTTGCCAGCAAGAGCTGAAATCTGTTTGTTCTCCAGGCAAATTTGTGATGGCATTGCTCAATAGCATTTACTGTAGACGGCTACAGTTGTAGACTAAATGCCTAAATTGTAAGAGGCTAGACGTCTATAACAGGTTCTGTATATGTGCATCAATATGATGTCAGAGCTCTGCATGGGAGCCACACCATTATTAGATCTCGTCTTGTCCTTTGACAAAAGACTGTAGACAGTGTCAGACACGGAAAGGGGATCGAATTCTGGGGGATTCATGTCTGTCTTCTGTAGGTGCTTTGAGTTTTTTTCTGACGAGTGCATCATGCACATGTACAACACATTTATGATAATTATCAGTGCAAAGACTTTGACAGACAACATCCCTAAACTGTGCCACATTGTTTCATAATGACAAGAGTCAGTACAACAATGTCAGTTGGTTTGAATTGCAACCGATCCAATCCTATAGTTAAGCACATACAACTTTATAATAAACTAGAAGCATTGCTCTTCCGAGCACAGAACACATGATTTGAGGAATTTTGTTCCAAAAATGTGTTTTTGCAAAAATTGAGCTGCTGGTGGCGCTATAACAGGCATTTGTTCCTTGACCTATTGGGAATGTGCGTGCAAAATTGCACGGAAATCGCAAGCTGCGTTTATGATTTGAGGCATTTTGTTCAAAACGGACCAATCCTGCAAACTTTGGAAGCCAATATAAGCCAACTAGGATGGAATATGAAATATCGGACAGATCAGTATTGATCACTTGACTATAGAGATACTCTGTAGTGTACTGATTTGCATGATTTTTGCAAATCTGAAGGTTTTTTTTGTTGGCCTCTAGGGAGTGCGCATACAAAGTTTTAGCAACGTCACCAAGGGGGCGTGGTGTTTGATATGGTAGCGGAAGCCATGTCTTCGGAACAAGGCGACACAATGACGTGCTTGAGACTACAGAGTGGCGGCAAATGACGGCGGTCTGTGTTTGTAAACATTGACTAGTTCTTTGCCGACAACATCGTCAACGGAGAACCCAGGATGTTTGTTTTGTTTAGTTTTCTTTTTATGGGAAGTGGCATGCACCTCTACTTCACGTAAAGGCTGTGTTCTTAACTGAATAGAGTGATGGGAATTGTTAACTTGTAAATGGACAATATACAGTATGGCAAACAGACTGATAAACAGATGGTGTAGTGTAGTCAACAATGCACAAGGTGTACACATTATTAGTGTGATAGAAAAGGCTGTGTTCATGTCTGCAGTGTAACTGTGAGTGGGCAGTTTGGAAAAGTAGGAGTGGTCTGTAGTTGATCTGCTTGAAAGTTTGGGATCTAGGTAATTATGCTCTAGGACTAGTGTTTTGGATTCCAGTAGCATGTGTCGTATATCAAACATATAATTTTCCAAAAATCTGTCTGTCTGAGTGTCTGTAACAGCGTTTCTCCTCAGTGGCTGGAGCAATTGATCTGAAATCGCATCACCATTAGCATATGAACACACCTGACATAACTGTGAAGCCCGTTTGTCACTTTCACAAATCGTATACTGTATATTAGCATTTTTATGATTTTTATGGTGTATCTGTCTGTCTGTAACAGCGTTTCTCCTCAGTGGCTGGAGCAATTGATCTGAAATCGCATCACCATTAGCATATGAACACACCTGACATAACTGTGGAGCCCGTTTGTCACTTTCACAAATCGTTTGCTGTATATTAGCATTTTTATGGTGTATCTACTATCTATTCTGCATCTAGCATGAGGCATATCTATTCTGTATCTAGCATGAGGCAACATGTTTAACCAGCTCTGTGTGTGTGTGTGTGTGTGTGTGTGTGTGTGTGTGTGTGTGTGTGTGTGTGTGTGTGTGTGTGTGTGTGCAGGCGGGTGTGTGTGCAGACGGGCGGGCGGGCGGGCGGGGGGTGGGGGGGAGTGTGGGGACACAGTATCTCTGTAGCCATTAAACGAAACGGGTATTTCTTACATTGATGCTCCTACATATTATCATGCAAACACCAGTTAAAGTTACTTTCCATCCCTCATATACACACATCCCATAACCTACACACTGCACATCATTTCGAATTCGGAGCTCATATCTTTGAACGGGTAAGGGCTAGTTAAAAGAGTTATGTGGAATATCAAGGAAGATAAAAACAATTCCAGATGTGTGTGTGTGTGTGTGTGTGTGTGTGTGTGTGTGTGTGTGTGTGTGTGTGTGTGTGTGTGTGTGTGTGTGTGTGTGCTTATAGGCTCCATATGTTAACTGCATTTAACCCATCCTAACTATTAGGAGCAGAGGGCACTTGTATGTGGCTACCCTACCCTAACAGTAATATGTCCAGCCTCAAAAGTGCTGCAACTGTAATTTGAAATGAAATTCAGCGCTAATATTAGTGTGTCTACAGACACAAGTCTGAAACAAGGAGACATTTGTGGAGGTTTCCGCTTGCCAGCCCATTGAGCCCCATTGTGAACCCGGACATATTGAGTACAGTAAGGTTTTATGTTAGAAATGTTGAGTATGGGTCCCCAGCATATAAAAACCACCGGATGCTAACTTGTATATGTTGAGCAATTTTCATAATCAGCCACTAAAGTTGGTGTCCCATTAACTTTACATTACAGGAAAAATAAGCAAAAAAATAATCTGCTTTAAGTAGCATATGAGGGGTCTAACTAGGGGTATTTCATGATTCTGAATCCATTGCAAGCATCCGTTTTGCACGAAAATCATTCCTTGGCGAAATATCGGCCTTGGTTTAGTGATTAAAAGTGCCGAATCATCACTTTTCACATGTTTCTGGGGTCCGTTTTAGCCCAAGGAATGTTTTTCATGCAAAACGGATGCTTGCAATGGATTCAGAATCATGAAATACCCCTAGTTAGACCCCTCATATGCTACTTAAAGCAGATTATTTTTTTGCTTATTTTTCCTGTAATGTAAAGTTAATGGGACACCAACTTTAGCGGCTGATTATGAAAATTGCTCAACATATACAAGTTAGCATCCGGCAGTTTCTACATGCTGGGGACCCATACTCAACATTTCTAACATAAAACCTTACTGTACTCAATATGTCCGGGTTCACATTCTGGCTAGTAGACTTAAAAGGCCGCAACCATAACAATGTACAGAAAACATGCATGGCTTTTACATTTTTCTCATTTTAGAATGATGCCATACAACATGCTAATGTAATTGATTTAAGTAAATCATTTGTTCCTTTTATTCACCAGGACAGTGCTTGCGTCAGTGACGGAAGACAACAGCTGTGGCACTATGACAACGGACATGGCAGACAAACACCCTCCAGTCAATGATTTTATGAACCCGATTAGCGTCACACAGGTGCCTCGCGAAGCATTGGCACTGATGGATACTGATAAGTGAACAGTGTGTCAGATCTCCGGAGGATCCCAACGACTTCCTGTTGACGCTGAGACAACACCAGCAACCATTAGCACTGATGAAAAAGCAGTGGTTGATTTGATGACTCTCTGCCAGGGGAGGGAGTCGGGGGACACCATGATCTCCACAGCAGTCCGTTGGCTGGTCCTGGTGTTCTTCATTATTGTGACCGTCGGTGGGAACGTGCTGGTGTGTCTGGCTGTGGGACTCAGCCGCCGGCTGCACCGCATCGCTAACTGCTTTGTCGTGTCACTGGCGGTGACGGACTTCCTGCTGGGCTTGCTGGTAATGCCTCTCTCTGCCAGCGTGGAGTTACGAAGCAATAGCTGGCCACTGGGAGGGGCCCTATGCAACATCTACGTCTCCATGGACGTGATGCTCTGCACAGCCTCCATCCTGACCCTGCTGGCCATCAGCGTGGACCGATACTTGGCCATTTCAGACCCGCTCGGCTATTCCCGCAGAGTCAGACCCGTCAGGGTGGCACTGGCCATGGCAACCATCTGGACCTTGTCACTGGCTGTGTCCTTTGTACCAATCCACCTGGGGTGGAACACAGCCGACTACAACACACAGCATCTGGACTGGGGCATGTGGGACGAGGACATGGAGGGCCGCTATTGCCTCTTTGAATGGAATAACAACTATGTGCTGTTGTATGCCTTTGCCTCGTTCTACCTGCCTCTGTTGGTTATGTGTGGAATGTATCTCTGCATATTCAGAGTGGCTCGAGAACAGGTTGGTGCTTTTAAGCCTTAAAACATGTCTAGTAAAATGGTAACATCTTGCATTACTTTCTGACATTCTCCAAGGGTGGAATTGTTTGAGGACAGGAAAATAATCAAGCCCATGTTGGAAGAGGTCCAAATAAAAAATGTCTTGCAAGTGATTACTGACAGCTCTCTAACGGTCTGCATTAATGTTTTAACATTTCTTTATCTCCCCCTTAGGTTCGCCGCATCCGTGCTGCCACGCCATCATTTGCTCGTACACCCTCTGCAACGGCCACAGTAAGGGAACACAAAGCTACAGTTACTCTGGCGGCCGTCCTGGGGGCATTTGTCATCTGCTGGTTTCCATACTTCACCTTCTTCACCTGCATGGGCATCAGGTCCGAGAAGACCCCTCCCACTACACTTCACTCTGTGGTTCTGTGGCTTGGGTATTTCAACTCGGCCGTGAACCCCATCCTGTATCCTGCATTCAACAGGGACTTCCGTAGGGCGTATGGAGAGCTTCTGCGGTGCAGGGTTGCGAGGTGCAGAAACATGCAGTTTCCCCTCGCCCGTGTGGCACTGCACAAGAGAGTGCCTCTTGCTAATGGCCAAAGGCACAGTATACCACCTAAGTCAATGTTGACCTATGTCAACATTGTCAAAAAAGACAGCCTCTCTGAAGGGGACAACCTCACTCTTCATGAAATGGAAAGGAATGGCAACATCACCACCGATGCACCAAGGTGAAATGTAATGGATCTACTGGCGCTGACGGTAGATCCATTACATTTCACTGTTTCACTGCTGTTGTTTTTAAAGGACAACTTTGTTTTTTACAATAAGGGTTTATATTTTAGATTGTCATTAGAGAAAGGTAAAGATGTTTTCATTTACTTCTTTCTATTGTTTTAGCAATTTTAATGATTTCAGTGCATGGGGGCATGTGTGTAAGTGCCTAAATGTGTCTTTTTAGACACAATAAGCCGTCAATTTCTTTAGTACTATTTATAGTAACACTACTAGCCCCCATAAGTCTATCTACCATGAAATATTGTGGTGCATCTTGGAAATGGGCTTATTGTATCTAAAAATACACTTGCACGCATGCCCCAACCAATGAAATCAATGTAATTAAATCGTTAAAACAATAGAAAGCAGTCAATGAAAACGTTTTAACGCTCATCTTTTCCTTTCCCTAATTACAATCTAAAATGTGAACCCTTGTAAAAAAAACAAAGTTGTCCTTTAAGTTGTGTATCCTTAAGTTTAATGTCAAGAATTACTGTAGGTCTAACCACTGTGTTTATCCATTGTATCTCTGTATATATATATTAGTCCAAAAGCAATGAATAAAGCTTCCAGCCTAAGCACAACACTTCATACAGTAGGCCTACACAGTTCAGATTTACTACGATCCAATGCTTAAGCTGGGGAGTAATCTAGGCGGTGTAGTAGTCTAAATTCCATTTCCTTTCTCCTCTTGTAATGTCATTTGCCAATTTCCATATTTGGCATAATATTGCTTCATCAATGTCTGGACAACTGCAGACTAAACAACATATAGGCTCATTTTCCTACTTATATTGATCTGAAATGACTGTCTATGGGGTCTATTAGGCAGAACTACCCCTGTCGTCCAGTTTCCCCAGCAGAACCCAGCAGCCCTCATAGCATAGGGTGGAGCCCAAAAGCCTATCGCTTTTACACTATTTGATGCGGTCAAGTGATTTATTTTTACATGAGTGTGTTACTACAGTAGTTGTCATTACAAACACATCCATGCCATTGTTGTCCCACAAAAGCCGCCACACTCTGCTAAACAGAGGTTATGCTGTTATGTGTTTGCCAAGTCCCGGAAAAGACGTGCTGTGATCGGCCAGTACAGTCACTTTGATTGGCAGTTGTGCTGAATGCTCACCCCAAAACATGATTTATGACACTGTGGCAGCTTGTGTGGGACAACCAAGGCATGGATGTGTTTGTAATGACAACTTATAACACATTCATGAAAAAAGAAGAAATCACTTTTGACCACAACAAATAGTGTAAAAGTGCAATGAGGGCTGCTGGGTTCTGCTGGGGAAACTGGACGACAGGGGCATTTCTGGCTAATAGACCCCATGGACAGTCATTTTTGAGTCAGTAGGAAAATTAGCCTAGATGTTATTTAGTGCGGAATTGTCCTTTAAGTCATCATTCAAATTTTTGGGTATGAATGCACACATTTAGAATAAAGTCTATATTATCCAAGCCCCAGAATGCCCCACTTACTAATTATGTTCTCCAATAGAAGATTGATAACAAATGCCAGGGTATTTTTTGTCCATTTAAATAACTTCTTGTTATATACAATATAATTTTGTGATACGTTATATTTCTTACACAGTTCATCAAATGAAAGCAGTATTTTTGTTTCATATAAATAGTAAATACAGTATGTTTCTTATATTCTGCCAGGGTTTAATATTGTAATGTTTGTTTGATTGTCAATAATAAATGTTTTAGTCTTCTTTTGTTCTGAAGTAAAGAGACCCCTTAATGATTAACCTGAGGGAATTCAAATATGTTATAGACTCAGCAATGTAGGGTTGGTTGTGAAGCCAATTGTTAGCGACTAACATCAGGAACTGACAGACCATCTTTTTTCCATATGGCTAATGAAACTAGTCAAAATCAGTGTTTCTTTTCTTTCTTCACATCTACTAAACCAAGTATTAATTTATTTTATTACATTTCTTGAAAACAATATTGGAAGCATCAAGCATCTGAAATACATTATTATTATGGGCAGAATTTTAAGTAAAGAGATCTTTCCAAAAATATATTGTGTTAAGAGTCCATGTATGGGGCTTTTAAGCCGTGACATCATTTTGTAGTCAGACCTCCAAGTAGATGTATTATCAATATCTGTCCCTCGCTATTTCAACAGATCCGAGACAAAAATAACGACTAAAGTATAATTCTACCACTTTCCTTTCAACAACAAAGAGAAGAAAAATTAGTAAATAGTAAAAATTGTAAAAAGATTCACGGGCGCATGGCCTTTTGCCCCCAAAAGTTCTCCTCTGCCTACAAAATGATGTCAGACTTAACAGCCCCATAGAGATCTTCAAACATACGCTTCAAAAGGGAGTAAAACTTGTTCATTCATATATATATATATATATATATATATATATATATATAAGGTTTTGTGGCAATGGTTCCGACCATCACATTAATGTGTGTTATAGTGTGTTAAATCTCGATACATTTTTCATGCCAAGCAGCGATTCTTCTAGAAGGCGAGTTTATTATATTACAGCAGAAAATAAATGTCAAACCAAAAGACACGTACGCAACTTTATGTGTTCGGGGTGTTGCGAGCTTTATCTCATGCTGATCAACATATTGATCGAAGTGTTTGTCTGTCTACTTGAAATGTTCACTCAGTGCTTGCACTTGCATTTGTATTTTGTGAGACGTGTCCTGTCAGTCAAACTTGGCCACAGTAGAGTTCAGGCAGGTCTAATTGTTCTGTGCTTATTTCTGTTTAACTTATTTGGTGTCGGTATAAGACGACAATAATGGCAAGGCACCTTTTTTTTCATGGACCTCGGATGATAGTGAAGATGAAGACAAAGGTTAATAGAAGTTGAGCTGATTCAGTAGCGTCTCTTGATTTGAGTCAAGTGATGCACACGTTTTGTTATTTTTTAGAAATCTTTGCCATGGGCTTATTTTACAAATAATTTAACTTAAAGCATTGTGAGCAACACGTTGTGAGCATGTATATTGGCTATTTTCAGCCAAGAGATCTTTGGGGAAAAGGAGCAAACCAAGCATGGATCCCTCAAGGAGTGGACCCTGGTCAACTAACTAGGATGTTGTTGCTTTTTATGAATTACCAACTCTGTGATGGCCTAAATACATATATATTTCTTTTTATTTTATTTTAATTTTTTAACTTCCAATGTAAACCATCAATCCATCTTCAACTGCTTATCCGGAATCGGGTCGCGGGGGTAACTGTTCCAAGAAGAGATTTCCAGTGTTCCCTCTCCTAAGCAACATTATCCACTTCCCAGGCCAGTGTGGAGATGTAATCCCTCCATCTGGTCTTTGGTTTGCCAGGTGGTCTGCCTCCAGTGGGATGTGCATAGAAGATTGCACTGTGACAGTTATTTTGGAGTTTGTACAATCATTTTTAGTTTTGCTGTTAAAACCCCTATTTTTTCAAATCATTCTCTATTTTGGAATCATCAATAACAATAATCAAATGTGATATAAATCATTTTTTCCATATATTCAAGCCATCATAGGGTGACTAGTAATTGATATGGTGGGGGGGGGGGGTCATTTTGGATGTGAAGTATTCCTGTACAGTAAGTGGTTAAAAACATGATACCCTTCAAATAACCTTGTTTAGGGGGTGTAGTGGCGCAGTGGGAAGCGATGTCGCCTAACAGCTAGAAGGTCCATGTTTCGATTCCCGCTGGGACGCTGTCGGCGTTGGGGCGTGCTCTCTCCTCTGTGTCATCAGTGCTCATTCCCTAGGTGGGGTTGGCAAAAGGGCCTTTCTGTGTGGAGTTTGCATGTTCTCCCCGTGTCCCTAGAGTAGGTGCCCTTCACAAAAACAAGCAGTAAACCTGGTCTCTATACTGCCTCCCCCTGGCCAGCCGGGGCGTCTGATGGAGGGGAAAGGAACTGGTTGGAATAACGTGTTCCTTCCAGGCACTACCGGTACGTCCAACCCCCTGTCATGTGAAAAGAAGCGGCTTGGACTCTTAATGCATAGAAAGAAGCATGAGGCCAGTCTGTTGTCAGAGTGAGTGTAGCGCCCAAGATTACATTAGGCAATTGACACTGGGTGAAAATAATGGATTACAAAAATTGTGGGATAATAATGTGGCGAACGGCAAGGCAAGGAAAGGAAATACAACTTCTCTCTAATAATAACGAATTTATTATTATACTTTTACAGAATATCAACGTCTTTTTTAGACGGAAACTCTCTTAATGTTGTAAATGGAATCAACACACACAGCCTCTCTTAACTTCCTGTGTACTTCCTACTTTTCTTAACAACAACCGGCCGCAAAGCATGCCGGATAAACTCTTAAAGGGACATAGCCTAAATAACTATTAACAGTTCAGCTCCGTCGCCACACAGCCCCCACCAGCGTGTCGCCCGTCCCGGCGACTAAAAGCTCAACACATAGTCTCTATAGCGACGGGGAGTCTTCCGCTGTCTTTGAGGCCGTGAAGTTGTGGGCCCCTGCCCTTGCCCCTCCCCCCCACTGTCTGTCCCAAAGGCCATTGTATTGGGTGGGTCCATGAGGGTCGGAGGAGCTGTGCAGGGTGAGCTGGGTTGTTCAGCCGGTAAGTCTCGTTGAGCATGGGGACGGTAGGGCGCCAGACGGTCCCGATGCAACACCACCACCCGTCCCCTGACACACAGCTTCACCCGGTACACAACATCTGAAATAGGCTCCAACACCTCACAAGGCCCCACCCACTTGCTGGTGAGCTTGGGCGAAATGCCCTTTTTCCGGGTCGGGTTGTAGACCCACACCTTCTCCCCAGAGGAGAAGGGGCGGCCCTGACTACGGTTATCATAAGCCCGCTTCTGTTTCTCCCCGGCCTGTTCCTGGCGCTTCCGGGCGAAGTCGTGTGTCTCAGCCAGGCGTTGCTGGAGACCATTCAAATAGTCGAAGCCAGGTCCCACGGGCAGGTCAGTGCAAGGAGGAGTACCAAAGGCCAAGTCCACGGGTGTCCGCAGCTCCCTTCCGAACATGAGAGCGGCTGGTGTGCAACCAGTGCTTTCCTGCACTGCAGTCCGGTAGGACAGCAGGATCAGGGGCAGATGGCGGTCCCAGTCTCGCTGGTGTTGGGAGGTCACGATAGCCATCTGTGTCTCAAGAGTTTGATTAAAGCGCTCCACCAGTCCATCGCTCTGGGGGTGCAGAGGTGTCGTTCGAGTTTTCTTCACCCCCATGAGTTGGCATACCTTGGCAAACACCTCTGCCTCAAAGTTCCGCCCCTGATCACTGTGAAGTTCCTCAGGTGCACCGAACCGGCAGAACATCTCACATACCAGCCGCTCAGCTGTGGTCTTTGCGCTCTGGTCAGGTACCGCATAGGCCTCTGGCCACTTAGTGAAATAATCCATGGCCACAAGAAGGTAGCAGTTCCCATCATCAGTAATGGGAAATGGGCCAACAAAGTCCACACCGACACGCTCCATGGGGGCCCCCACCTGATACTGCTGCAGTGGGGCATGGGAGCGTTGGCTGGGTCCCTTCCGAGCAGTGCAGGCGTCGCAGCAGTGCACAAACAGTTCATTGTCATGCCTGCAGCCTGCCCAGAAGAACCGTTGGCGTAGTTTGTTCAAGGTCTTGGCCACGCCGAAGTGACCCGCCCCCACCGAGCCATGGACTGCCTGCAGCACCTGTTTGCGCCAGTCTTTAGGCACCAGTAACTGCCACACTTCTCCCCCTCGACCTGGCGCCTGCCAGACCCGATAGAGCAGTCCATCACGACGGGCCAAGGTGGCCCACTGTGAGAAATAGGCCTTGGCCTCCACTGGCAGGGCGGAGATGTCTTGCCAGGGCGGGCGCGTCCCTGTATCGACCCACTGGCCCACCCTGGAAAGAATGGGGTCACTGTCTTGCGCTGTCTGCCACTCTCGCTGCTCCACTGCGGCTAACCATTCTTCCGCCTCCTCCACCTGTCGCGTCGCAGCCACTGGGAGGGCTACTCGATCTCGTTCCTCTTGGCGCTGACAGTGCCTGCAGTCCACTTCCTCGCAGGGCCGACGGGAGAGGGCATCTGCGTTGCCATGCAGTCGCCCTGCTCGGTGCTGGATCTCGAAGTCATAGTTCTGCAGAGTCTCGATCCACCTTGCCACTTGGCCTTCGGGTTCTCTGAAACTGAGCAGCCACGTAAGAGATGCATGATCGGTCCGTAGGAGGAAGGACCGGCCGTAGAGGTAGGGGCGGAAGTGGCGGAGTGCCAGGACCACTGCCAACAGCTCACGTCGGGTGACACAGTAGTTGCGCTCGGAGCGACGCAGGGTGCGGCTGTAATAGGCCACTACTCTCTCCCCTCCCTCTCCCACCTGTGACAGGACAGCTCCCACTCCAACGTTGCTTGCATCAGTGTCAACGATGAAACTGAGCCCCGGGTCTGGAAGGGCCAGGATGGGTGCGACCGTCAGGGTGTCACACAGCTGGACAAAGGCTGCTGCGCACTCGACACTCCAGGCAAACTCTCGCCCCTTGTCTGAAAGGCGATGCAGGGGGCTGGCAATGGAGGAAAAGTCACGCACAAAGCGCCTGTAGTAGGAGCAGAGGCCCAAGAAACTGCGTACGCCGGTGATGTTTCGGGGGACCGGCCAATTCTTTACTGCCTCCACTTTGGCAGGATCGGTCTTCACGCCTTCTGGTCCCACGACATGGCCCAGGTACTTGGTCTCACGCTGTAAGAGGTTGCACTTTTTGGGATTAAGACGCAGTCCTGCACCCCGGATGGCGGTGAAAACCTGGCGTAGGTTCTCCAGTGCCAAGTTGAAATCAGTAGCGTGTACCAGTAAATCATCTAAGTAGACCACGCACTGCTTTCGGGGAATGTGAGCCAGTACCCTCTCCATCAACCTCTCAAACGTGGCGGGCGCATTACAGAGGCCGAACGGCATCACCCGGAACTGCCAGAGCCCTTGGCCAATGGTGAAAGCAGTCTTGGGTCTGTCCTCTGGTGCAAGCTCTACCTGCCAGTAACCACTCCGCAGGTCAAGTGAGCTGAACCACTGCGACCCTGCAATGTTGTCCAGGGCATCATCAATGCGGGGCAATGGGTAGGAGTCTTTGCGGGTCACGGCATTCAGGCGACGATAGTCCACACAGAACCTCCATGTGCCGTCCTTCTTCTTCACTAAGACGGCCGGAGCTGCCCAAGGACTGCTGGATGGCTCTATCACCCCTGCCGCTGCCATTTCCCGGATCATCTGCTCTGCCGCTTCCCGCTTAGCAAGCGCCAGTCGGTAGGGACGTAGTCGGATAGGCGTAGCTACACCTGTATCAATGGTGTGTTGCACCAGCCCCGTCTGAGTACACTCCTTGTCCCGAGCAGCAAAGATGTCCATGAACTCTTTGAGTAGATCCCCCAGCTGCATGCTCTGCTGGGAGTCCAACAGTTCCCTGCTTCGCAGTAATAGGTCCTGGACAGCCTGGAGCGTGTCAGATGAAAGCGGTGGCGCATCCACCAAGGGCTGGTTGGGAGGCGAATCAGTAGGCAAAGCAGGGGATGTAGTGGAGGGTGGTGGTGGAGCAGCAGGCTGGGCAGATGTAGTGGAGGACACCTGGCTACGGCGGCGGCGATGTCTGCGTCGTGGCGTGGTCTCCTCGGGTGGCGGTGACGGTTGCGATGGTGGTGGAGCAGCAGGTTGGGCAGATGCAGTGGAGGACGGCTGGCTCCGGCGGCGGCGATGTCTGCGTCGTGGAGTGGTCCCCTCGGATGGTGGCGATGGGGACGACTGCACCAGAATGCGCCTCACTTTCTTCTCCCGGCGGCGCAGGAGCGGCAGAGTCTCGGAGCCGATATGGACGACATTCCCCGAAACATCCACGATGGCTCCCCAGCGGTCGAGTAGGTCCAGGCCGATGATACAGGGGTCTAAGATATCGGCCAACCAAAACTCATGGGTGGCCTCAGTTTCCCCAGCCTTCGCCTGGAGCAGCTGCTTCCCCAGCATCTCGGAAAGCCCCCCAGTTACAGTTCGAATCTTACTTGTGGTTGGGGTCCACCTGGAGGTCTGGCAGCCGGTGGGCTCAGGTAGCACCCCGGGGCGCACAAGGGAGATGTCGGACCCTGTGTCCACCAGGGCTTTGCAGGGGTGCCCATTAAGAAGACATAGCAGATATAGGCCATGTGCACGGCCCAACCTGCCAATTCTGTCAATGTTTTCAGTGGGGAGTTGAGTCAGTTGGCTGGGTGGCAGTCTCCCCTCTGTGCCCCCCAGCTCTAGTTTCCCAACTGAGAAGTGTCTGGTGGTTGTCGAGGGGCAGGGGCAGGGCAGTTACGAGCGATGTGTCCTGGTTCTCCACAGCGGTAACAGGGATCTGTGGACCGACGTGCCCGGGGTCTCCACTGGGGCTGCCGTGGGCCTGGCAGAGTAGGAGACGGCTGAGCCCGGCAGACAGCCCTGCTCTCGTTTTCCGATTCCTCATCGTTGATATCTGCTTGGCGCACTTGGGGCCTAGCTGAGCGGTGGGGCGTTAACACAGTCTCTACCCGCTCTGCTTCCTCTAGTGCGAATTGGAGGGTGGTTGGTGCTTTTATGCGGAGGTGTTCTTTCAGTCTTTCGGGTGTGAGCCCCTGGATGAAGGCACTCAGGGCTAGCTCTTCACATGCTGCTGGAGCAAAGGTGGGGTAACCGCGTTGTGTATAATAACGCACATCTGCAGCATATGCACCCAGTGTCTCACCTTCTTTTCGGCGTCGGTGGGCCAGCTGGTCTCTCATCTGCTCGGTCGAAATCCGCTGTCCGAAGCGTTGCTCTAATGCTGCAGCCAAGGTCGCATAATCCCTCTGTTCATGTGGCATCAAGTCCAATAGCACCTGGAGCGCTTTGCCCTCTAGTGCCAGGGCTATGTGGGCGGCAGTCTCTTGCGTGCTCCATCCATTGTGTAGCTCTGCCATCTTGACTTGGGCGAGGTAGGGCTCTAGAGGTGTAATACCTGCATAACGTGGGAGTTTGAAAACACTTCTAGGCAGTGGATTGGGTGGTAGAACTCCGATGGAGGATGGCAGCATGTGGGGAGCGGCCCCTCCCCCTCCTGTCGCGGGCACCGGGTCGAACGTGGCCGTCGATATCTCCCGGTGGCGGCGCGGTACGGCTCCTCCGGTCGCGGGCGCCGCATCGAACGTGGCCGCCGATAGCTCCCGGTGGCGGCGCGGTACGGCTCCTCCGGTCGCGGCCGCCGCATCGAACGTGGCCGCCGATAGCTCCCGGTGGCGGCGCGGTACGGCTCCTCCGGTCGCGGCCGCCGCATCGAAAGTAGCCGCCGATAGCTCCCGGTGGCGGCGCGGTACGGCTCCTCCCGTCGCGGGAACCGGGTCGAATGTTCTGGGAGCACTAGCGCCGTCAGGACGCATTGGATAGGCTCCACTGGGAGTGGAGATCTGTCGTGCATCTTCTCTTTCTCTCCCAATATCCATTTTTAGATGAGCAACTTGTGCAAACAAGTCTTCAATCTCTTCTTGTATTCTTCTTTCCATGGCGTCAGGTAAAATCCCACTTCTCAACACCAATGTGGCGAACGGCAAGGCAAGGAAAGGAAATACAACTTCTCTCTAATAATAACGAATTTATTATTATACTTTTACAGAATATCAACGTCTTTTTCAGACGGAAACTCTCTTAATGTTGTAAATGGAATCAACACACACAGCCTCTCTTAACTTCCTGTGTACTTCCTACTTTTCTTAACAACAACCGGCCGCAAAGCATGCCGGATAAACTCTTAAAGGGACATAGCCTAAATAACTATTAACAGTTCAGCTCCGTCGCCACAATAATAACTTGGTTTATTTTCATTGAATAAGAGTGTATTTATTTTTCTAGTAAAGCAATACATGAACCATTATTGTGGCATGTCTGTATACATATTACAGTGAAGGTGTCAATAAATACATAACAATTTGAACATTCTGGGGTGTTTTTAGACTGCGTGCCCCACTAAAACAGGAAAGAGGCTTAGTTCTCCTTTACAATGATAATTCACTACATGTTTACAATCAGGTAGGCAAATTGATACTACATGCAATAATAATGGTCTGTGTATAGGATGGAGTAGTGGCAGTAGAATATGCCAGAGGCCACCAAATGCCCCCAAACATGCCCTAGCTGGCAACATTTTCTCACTTGCTGGCTACCTCATATCCTTGTGGAAAGCCCTGTACTGTATCATACTGGAAATAACTATCCAATAAAAAGCCATACATGCTCCACTGCTCTACAGTATGTAGCTTTGTGACATCACATCATCAATATAAAATGTTGACCAGACCAAACTAGAAGGATACCTTTTTCTTTGTCAAGCTAAGATCAGTATATACGATGGATAGGCAGGTTTGAGGTTGGCACAGTGACCAAATGTAAATGAAAAATCAGAGGAGAAATGTATTAACAACTTAAAAACTGTAATGTTTCTTTGTTTCTCTAAACCGATGAACATCCAATGGGGCTGATATGTACTGTAGCTAACTGATTACAGGTAAGAAGACAATATAATTGTGAGACCAAAAAAAAGACAGGTATATTGTACTACTGCACAGTTAAATCTGGAGATTCATTTTACAATTCACAATTTAGCATACACTCTTATCCAGAGTGACTTACAAGTAGGACTGTCACGATTATGACATTTTACATGACAGTTAATTGTCACTCAAATAATTGAGATTAACGATTTAATTGTGTTTTTGTCATTGACAATTACATTTCTGTTTGGCTTTTAGGCTTTGAAGTTGCACATGGCAGATATGACACATAACCTAAATATACACAGAAATTACGCGCCGCGATGCGACGCATTGTGAGCTTGTAGATCTGCTATTTCCACTATTTGTTACTTAAAAAAATATATATGAAAATGTTTCAACATGGAAACAATTATGACGATTATGAAAATGAATCGCGATTATGTCAAATAATCACAATTAGATGATTATGTAATAATTGTGACAGCCCTACTTACAAGTATACATTTGTAAGTACTGTAGGTACTCTAAGGACATATACGGGCTAGGTGGTTAGTCTGAATAGATCCAGGAGACAGGAGGGACACTCCAGATTTTACAATGTAGGTAAAAGACGGGATAAGGGCCAGAATCCCAAACTTTTTACTCAAGTTCTATTTCTTGTCAGTTTCTTGTATAGAAAAAAAAATAAAAAAAATCATTTTTTTTTTAAAAAAGATGTCAAAATGACCTGAGATCAGAGAGATGCTTTTCTCTGTTTGTGTGTTCGCTCCCTCGTTTAGCTGATTGAGAAAATGTGTGTTCATGTGTGTTCATTCTAGTGGATGGACACTTTTTTTCATTCAAACAGCTCTATCTCTGGAACCATTTGTCTGATTGACAAAATTATTTTTGCCACTGAATCACAACAACTGTGTCTGTTTCTGTGGGGAAGAAAATTATAAATTGCATAGTAAAGAAAAACATACAAAATCGTGGCACACCTACCTTGGAGCCATTTTGGCATTTGGCACAGAATGAGTTACCACATTTTTTACTATAGAACTATTGTCGGAACCATCAGAAGAAGATAATAAGCCATGTGCTGGAGCAGAGTGAATAGGTAGCTCAGTGTCCAAGCTGATCATTTCCTCTGCTAACCTGGACAAGGCCACAGAGTTAAAGGTTTGTAAGCTTATCCCATCCCACTCAACCCAGCCATTGAAAGTGAATGAGTGACTACTGACCTTACTTGACCCTATGTATATGTGACTGCCCCATACAGCTACTGGGGATGCAGTGGAAACAGGAGCAGTCAGAAGCAAACCACTATCCAGTCATGTTGACCTTAGTAATGTTTCACAAAAATGGCTTCTCAGTGTCCCTATCGGTTTATGCAATTTAAATGTCTGTCTGTCTGTCTGTCTGTCTGTCTGTCTGTCTGTCTGTCTGTCTGTCTGTCTGTCTGTCTGTCTGTGTGTGCATGCATGCGTGCATGCCTTTGTGCAATGTAAATGTTATTACTTTGACCATAAACAAGTATTTTTTTTGTTTTACATACTGTATACATATAGGCCTATATATAAGCATACTGATATACTGTTCTGTATCCCATTAAGCTTGAGAGGGCCTATGCAGATTGGCTGTGAGGTTATTGATTACTACAAGGAAGTGGATTCAGAGAGAGTTTGTAATTATTATTTAATTGAGGAATTGATGCCAGACTTCCCATGATGAAACCATAGACTAGACTAGAGCATACATGAGATGAGCTCAATGCTGAAGAGGAAATCAGAGGATGCTACAGCAGCTAATGCGTTTGGAGAGGGATCAGTAGTGTTCTCCTGGGAGTAGGACGACAGGGATTGGTCTGGACAATGTTTTCCCATGCTATACTGGAGAGTGGTTCATGAAGAGTCAATGGAAAGTTACGGAAGAACTCAGGAGTAAATGATTTGTTTCTTGTAATGAGGAAAACATGGCAAGTACTGAGCCATGTACATATTTAAAGCTATCTGTAAAGGCACAGGTCACCCAGTTTCTATCGATTACTGAATCCATGGATAATTTGGATATTCTTTTAAAGCAGTAATTTGATGACTAGCAGAGTAGCAGACACAGAGTCTCCTCAAATGATTGACTTGAATTGAATGCGACAAAAATACAAAATATCCATGAATTCAAGTCTGCAAGGGGTGAGTAATCGATAGAAAGAAAAAAGTATTTTCGGGGGTGAACTATCCCTTTAAAAGCTTAAACCTGTGGTACAGAGCTTTGGAATAGGGTGATACAGACCGTAGAAAGATCGCCACTAAAGGGGTGGCATTGTTGTTGTTTGTTTGTTTTTTTGTTTCAACGGACAAGGGTTCTCTGAGACAGGTGTTACACAACCCAACCATGCCAAAGACCCCCAAACAGCCATATCCCTAATCTTATTTTAAGTCAATACACAACCGATCACAATGAAGGATGGGAATCTATTGATCCACCCCTCCATGTTTGTCCTAAAATGTAAGGATCCACTAGTGCTTTGGTGAACAGGTCAGGTACTGTATAGCATGTAAGGCTCCATGACGGTGTGGAGGTGCTACTTGAAGGTACTATATTTAATCTGATTGAGTCTGCATAAATGATTCCCCTTCTTGCTCACAGACGCCTTAAAGATATTGGCCAACAACAATTTGCCCTATAGTACACCTTCTGAATGACTGGCTGGTAGTGGTAATCACTTGGCAGCAGGTGCAGGCCCACGGGCATCGCCATTAATGTTTACATTGTGCACCTCCGACCCGTTTCCAGTCCCAGCAGAACTGGTGTGAAACGCTAAACCCATGCCCGTGCTGGCAGACAGCCTCTCCGCAGGCTCTGTGCTGTGTTTTTCACTTTTTTTGGAATAGTTTTCTGAATCGACAGTGTTAAAGCTATGTTTGTGAAATGCTTTCACAATGTGTAAATGTGTTGAAGGAAAACATACAGAACGTATTATGACTTATTACCCAGCATATGCAAAATGCAGAGAGAGTGGGCACAGCTTTATGTCCATTTAAGAAGTTCTGTCATGGAAATAGTTGGAGATTTGATGTTCAATGTTCATGTCAACGACCCCAAAATTGATATGATCTGTATTTGGCCGCAGGCCTCCATTTAAAAATATGTTGTGCCAGGGACCCCATAAGAGAAGATTTGTAATTTTTCTAAAATAACTACAAGACAAACTCACGATGTGACGACGTGTTGTGAGCTTGTAGATAGATTTTAAATAGCTGAAATAATAAAATAGGACTTAAATGTATACAGTATATCTAATCTTTGAAATAAAAATATCACACCTGTGCGAAGTGAGTGGTGCTCACTGCTCACTTCGCATGGTATCAAACATGACACACGTGCATATATCTCCTTGTATGGGCCGTTCTGTACATGACATTACCGGTGGTGAAGTCGGTCTCTGCGAGTCTGCGTACATTCTATGGCTCATACGGACACTCACACAGACATAGGGACCTACAAAAAAAGCCAGACTTAGGAGCAGTTGGCACCGCTCAAAAATATATAATTCAAATTGAATTCTCAATGTCAGCAAAATGGCCCTATTATACAGTATGTGATTTCTGCCAGAGTATGGGGAAACTACAAATATTTTCACAAAAAACATCATCCAAAATGTCAAGATTCATTCCATTTTATACTCCTTGGCCTGGCTTACAGTCTTTGCACATTCCATACTGTACATGCTTAGGTTAGGTTGGTCAAATCACAATAGATGTGGTTCTACAGTATAGCACTCCGTGGTGGCCAAGAAAAACACTAAAACAACAACGGTGGCTTGTCTGACTCTGAAAACAAGCTCTATTTCACCTAGTCCTATGCAGTCCAACAAAAACAGTTACTTAACACGATGACTGCCAGGGGCCACAAGTGGCCGCTAGAGTGCCAGCCATTCCTCCATAAGGCTTCATAGTAACATCCGGTTAACCACGAAGAAGTGGCTTGTGTTTTTTCTGCAGACAGTGTTATGAACGTGAAATGGAGGCCGAGAGCTAACAGTTAGCAATCGGCTGTTTTATTTTTTAGAAGACCGATCTGAAGCTATTCAGCCGCAAAAAAACCTTTTCCGCTGCACTAGGAACACAGTTCAGAGAAAATGACCTCTAAAGATGTGACTTTGTATTGGATTGGGCGGCGCGTTTCGGTGACGTTACCCGATTACGGGCCGGTGGAAAGAGAGCTTGGTAGGCGGCTTGGATCCAGGGCTAGACCGGGGCTTCGTTGAGGCCTCCGATTATTTAATTCATTTTATTAAAGGAACCGAAAATTTTCGGTTTTTGTAAACCTTAATACGTCTTGCAAAAATTAGTTTTTTTTTTATTCTAAACCATTTTCAATGGAATAAATCGTCGCAATATGTAGCATGGCTCGTTGGAAAGCGATGGACGAGCCAGGACCACCCACGTCGCTACTAGCAGCTCAGGGTAAGTAAAATAGCAAAAAAAAAAGTAATGGAATGAAAAAAAGAAACGACAATATTCGGTTTTAGCACTAAAAGAGTTAAAACATTTCAGGTAAGAAGGCCATGCAGTCGCTCAATATTGATTCACTTTCACAGTTACAACAGCTGGTTTGAAACGAAAGGCTTTTGCACACCTACAACGACAGGTGCTGTGAGGAAAGACCAAACAATGGTCGGTGAACTGAAAAGGCAAAAACTCCACGCACACTGTCTTCAAATGCAAAAGGGGGAATTTAATAAAGTGATGCAACGTTTTGGTATTTAAACCTTCATCAGGCAAACTTTTGTACAGAGTGTGAGAGACCTTCTTTAAAGGCTGACAGACCTATGGTGGACCAATCAGGACGCACCAACATTATGACATCACATTTTTAAGGTGATAGGTGCTCTCAAAAGAGAACAAAGTTCAATACATGATAAATCTGTGCAAAAATACCATATTATTCCAAATTTAAAAACATGACAGTACAGAATAAGGGCAAATTGCCAACAGCTGGTTTAAAAGTTTGTGAACATTTGTTTCTATGGAGTTACAGGGGGTAGCAACTGCCTTGTTTGTATAGGCAGTCGGGAAATACTTTCTTCTAGAAGTAATACCGTAATGAAATTGCAGCTCAGACCTGCCAATAGCCAAGTTAGAGCACTCCCTCTCTTGGTGGTTGCGGTGTCGGCAAACAGCCACACCACACATACACTGTAGGTGACGCTTGACCCTGCAGTTATGGTTACCACTATGAGAAATCAGTCTATATATTCAGTCTATATATTACTTCCTATGTATGTCACACATATATTGATAGATTTGTTTGTTCTATTGCACATCTATCCATAACAGATCATCATTGATTTGATTTAGTATAATTTGCAACTGACACAGCACATACAGTATGAACATTGTGTCTTTGTTTTGTTAGGATAGCATTCCCTTTCTTTTATGAATTAATTGATTTTCTTTTTCTGTACCATAGCTTTTATTTTCCGTATCTATTGCACAGCGAATGGAGTATGCTTCCAAGCATTTCGTTTAAAGTTGTACATTGTGTATTAAGCAACTGTATGATACAAATAAAACCTTGACCCAATCAGGTAACCCCATTCTAAATATAGGCTGCTCAAAAGTCCAAATCTAACAATATTTCACTGCATTGGCGACAATATCGATAGCCGCTTCTGTAATTTTATGTTTAAATGTATTAAATTGACATGTTTACTTCAAAGTAGGGTCCAAGGGGGTTCTAAATGGATCCTTACAGGTCTCTAACTCTGAGAGTGTACATGAAACCAAATGGACCCTCACAGCTCCAGAAGTTTCAGTAAGTGCTCAGAGCTGAATGGAACGTTTATATTCAGTTACTCTTCGTTATTTCACATCCATAATCTTGTATTGTGAACACAGGACTAGTAAAAGGAGCCAAACTTGTAGAGCTCTCAGAGCCTTCAGAAGAGTGTACACAGTATATCAGCCCTGAATGCACTGCCTTAGCCTAAGATTGGTGCATGAAATGTTTTCAAATAAAATACATCTTTAACTACAGTATGTGGTCTCATTGAAGCATTTTCATAAAAACAACAGAAACCTCTGTGACTAGTGATTAGTCAGAGTTGTTAGACGGATGGATACTCTGTTCAATGAATGGAACGTTTTGGTTTTGCTATACTGTAATACAGGGGTGGGCAATTGGCACAGGGAAGGGTGATCACTGGCACACTGGCAGAAGTGTGAGAGAGAGGATTTTTATTTAAAAATTGAATAATGTGGTCAATTAAATTAAGTCACCTAATTTGCACAAATTACATCCTGCACATAATTCTACATTCATTAAAACCCTGAACTTTGACTGGGGAGGGAGTAGTAGGTGGGTTATTGCTTGAGTCTAATGATCATTATAACAATGTCCTGTAGTGTAATCAAAATATGTTGGAATGATGGTGTCATTAAAATGTAGGTTGACATGGCATTCTGACTATCTAGAAAATAAAAACATGCCACTTCATTTCAAAAAGGTTGCTGACCCCTGCTGTAAAAGGTAATAGCTGCCTCTGACAGCTGTGAAATTATTCTGTAGTCATAGTAATGTTTCACCAGCAGGCGGCAGTATACAATAGTCCACTACACTGGATTGTACTGTTTTTTATCATTTGCATTTACATTTGCACGTTCTGTCATCTAAGATTCATCGCCTTCTCCAGGCTTCAGAATTTAGGTAGAGATTCAGGGCCTTGAGAGATAAAGAAAGAAGATAATAAGACAGAATGGGTTCTGGGGGGGAATCATATGGGGGACACGATTTCAAACAGTTGCTTTCTTTTGACACAATTCTTTATTTATTTTATTTTTGCTCCCTTGTTTCTGAGACAATGTGTCCACACGTAATTACAATCCCTGCACGAAAGCAGAGAGACATATATATATAAATATACAGTACACACACGCACGCACGCACACGCGCACACACACACACACACACACACACACACACACACACACACACACACACACACACACACACACACACACACACACACACACACACACACACACACACACACACACACACACACACACACACACACACACACACTCTTACTTTTCACATTAAGCAAGAGTAGTGGATTAAATTGACCATGGGCCCCTGAGCGACACTTTCTTTGTAGGCCGGTTCCCAACGTAAGTGCACAGATTGTAGGTAAATAGACCATTAGAAAAAAGAGAAAGAAGAACAAGTATAGAGCAAGTCTGAACAGACAGGAGGAATCAGCTTCAAAATCCTACCCTTACATTGAATTAACTGATTATTTCCATCAGAAGCAGAAGTTTTCATTTCAAAACATTTTCACAACACATTTCTGCTTACTGTACAGTTAACCAACCAATAAGCCTATATTACCCATACAGAATGACCCCAGTCAACCAACAACATAACCTAAAATTCCCCCCATCCACAATAACCTATGCATGTAGAAACATTACAGGCACAGTATATTGCCCAAACATACTGTGCCCAAACATACGTGGCTTGAGTCTAACTAATGGAAGTCAGAGCTAGGTGTGACTGCACACACCTGCCCAGGATAAATGGGCCATCCATCCCCACACAACTCTCGGGAGAGCCAGTTGTCCGGACAAAACACTACATCTGCTCACCCGCCCTGTAAAAGTTTCTCTGCACTAAATACAGTTGTTCAGTCAATACCACAGCATGGCAAGCAGCATAGTTTCTACAAAGGTCACAGAAATAAATATCTTGTTACTTCAACAAACCTTGACCGCCGTCTGTCCTAAAACTGAGCCCTCACACTTGTGCCTTTTATTTATCTCAACATGTGGCAGTAAAAAATCATTGAGTTTGTGTAAAGTGGTCCCCAGATAGGTGTAAAGTTGATGCAGTATGACACTTTCAACGGGCACCAGGGTGAAATTAATCAGCCTGCTCTGACCTGCTCCAGTGTTGACAAGGTAGTGGTGTAAAGTAACTGAAATACAATTTTGAGGTATTTGTACTTTACTTGAGTATTTCCAATTTCCAATACTTTTACTTCTACTGAACTACGTCTCGGTTCCAAATATTGTACTTTTACTCCACTACATTTATTTGAAAACTTTAGTTACTAGTTACTTTATATAAATTATAATATTATAACACATACATTAACCACATTAGCCCTATTTTATTCCTAGGCTATTTGGAAAAAAAAAATGTACTTTTACTTTTGGTACTTAAAGTACATTTTGATGCCAAACCCTTCATATTTCTAAGTACAGTTTGAATTACAGACTTTTACTTGTAACATAGTATTTCTATATTGCAGTGCTTCACCCCAAACTGTTTGCAGTGCAAACTGAAAAAATAAAACTATGCAGCCAGCACAGCACATAAAACTATAAACTAATTTATAAAACTATGCAGCCAGCACATAATGTCTTGCAATAGTATGGTAAAATATATATTTTCATACAGCTGTTCATGTTGCTGATTTCACCTTTTTCACCTCACTAATTATGTTCTGCCAAAATCAGCTTCTGACGTTTTTACTATCCAAATTTCCCTTTTTGACAGAAAGTATCATAGCAGATTACATGAAATGCAAAACGAGAGGTGGTAGATGGTCTAGTAATTGCAATATGGTTTTCTATGAACAGCATGAAAGGACAGACAGCAGAGCACATCAGTAGATATTTTCTCACATCTTTGACAAATTGTACAATAGTGGCACATTCAACACTTATGTTCATAGAAGAAGCTGTAGACTTGGCAGTTGCCATATGCTGTAGGAAGCTATAGCATAAAACCTTAATGAAAGTTGTACAAAAGGAAAATAAATATTCATGAAAGTATGTTCTTCCTCCTCAGACAAATGCATTATAAACTGGATTTCATGTTGTGTGACATATTACCCAATGTTTTATGCATAAGTTCATTCAACCTCTAAGCCAGTGGCTATGGCACGCACTTTTTCTACAGTTTCCTCTATTATACTACCAGTTTCTCAACACATCCTTAAAATCTCTAATCAGTACTGTCCTTCTGTACTGTATAAGGTAATAGCTAAATTGCTGATTGTTAGTCCATCATCAGGCATCACTACACAAAAGATTACAATACATTCACTCCTACATTATATATCATGGAGCAACATTACTGTACTATGGGCATACAGTGACTCAGGAGGTAGAGTGGACGCTTGGGAATTGGAAGGTTCCCAGTTCGATCCTCAACTCCTCCAGGGTAAATATCAAAGTGTCCTTGAGTAACTTAACATCTAACTGCTCCCGATGAGCAGGTTGGTACCTTGCATCGTTTCCTTTGCCATCGGTGTGTGAATGTAATGCACATTGTGAAACGCTTTGGATAAAAGGTGCATCATTTTGACCAATACCATATAGTGCAGGAAACCTAAAATAGCATACCTTGAAAATTACTGACTGGATTGCCATGGAATTTAGTGTAAACCTTCATGATCCTTGAGGATGACCTGTAGGGATTTTGGTGATCTCATGGCCTTTCCTCTAGTACCACTTTTAGGCCAAATCTCCACTTGCACAGAATTTAAAGGGTGCAAGTGTACTCATGCTCCTTAAAGGATGAACCTTTCCTCTATCACCACCCTCAGGAAAAAAATGTCAACATGCTCATTTCATAACCCAATATGCAGATTGCATGATGAAGCCCGGTGATTTTGGTGACCCCATGGCCTTTCCACTAGCGCCACCCTTTGGCCAATATTTCCAGTTGAGTGTAAGGAACAGCCCAGCCTCTAAGGGCTTTAAGACTCTAGTCTTGTCTTGTTCCATACTCTTTGATCCCAAAAAAGGCTTATGTGATATATTCATCCTCTTTTTGAGTGGTGCTATCGACTCCTACATCTGGCTTTGTCTGTATGTACCGTATGTACTGTACTGTACTTTATGTCTGTCCCACACTTGGCTCATTGGCAAAGCTTGGCGAGATGCTTAATGAAATGAACTCATAAAAGGGTGTGTTTCTTTTTATAGTAGGGCTACAGTAACCTCTGTGCTGCTATTTTTACTCTTCCCCACTCTGAGTAGAGTTCTCCTCTCCTGGGATATAAACAGAATTGAACTACCGTACCTCAAGTCACGAATGCCACAGCCTCCCTTTTGGTACCTACATTTTATGCGTGGCATACTGGCATTCACACAGAGAACAGAGACCTTTGGAAATACAATGAAGTTGCTTCAGTGGGTGGGTCGGAGTGGTAGATACGCCCTGTCTGCAATATCTGTGGCCTTTTCTAGACAGAGAGCCATGGAGAGAGAAAAGATCAGGAGAAAGCACAGCATCATGCACTCACTGAGGCATTCACCCAGCTCAGTGGACTGAGAGACAAAATAGGGTCTAAAAGCTCAGTCGCCCCACACACTGCAAGTTTACATAACCCCTTCGTTCCAGTGTGGCCGTGCACATGTGTGAGTGAATGTGAATATGAATTGTGCGCATGCATACTCGCGCGCGTGCGTGCGTGTGTGTGTGATTGCGTGGACGACGTGCATGTAGATGGACCAGTTTCCCTGCGTCTTTTCCAACACTGCTGGTTTATATATATATATTTGGATCTGAAGATGTAGTGGAGTAGAAGTAAAAGTATTGGAAATTGGAAATACTCAAATAAAGTACAAATAACTCAAAATTGTACTTACTTAAGTAAAAGTACTTTGTTGCTTTACACCACTGACAGAAGAAACTTTTCTCTAGCACTGCAAATTACACTTTCTGAATATCCATGGCATTATCCTCTGAATCATGTGGACATCTTGGAGAAATTGTGTTGTGATGATTTTTAACCAAGTGAGATTTAAATTATGTAAAACTGTTGTATCAATGTGTCATAAATGTATTGCTTTAACATGTATTTGAATTTTCCAAGCTGATTTCTTAATTGTTGCCAACATCATCACAACACTGAACACACAGTGTTTGTTTGTATGACACAGGGACAGTTTACAGGCCTGAAACTTGCCTTCAGACATTTTTTTTATGGCACTATGGACAAATAGATCATAGTCGTGGTGGGTCACCTGCAATACATTTATTTAATGTCATATGCACAAGACACATATTTGAGAGAGTGTGTGTGACTGTGTGTGTGTGTGTGTGTGTGTGTGTGTGTGTGTGTGTGTGTGTGTGTGTGTGTGTGTGTGTGTGTGAGTGTGAGTGTGAGTGTGAGTGTGAGAGAGAGAGAGAGAGAGAGAGAGAGAGAGAGAGAGAGAGAGAGAGAGAGATGGACGGACAAACAGACGGACAAACAGAGAGAAAGAAGCTGAAAGAGAGAGACAGACAGACAGACAGAGTGCGAGAGAATGTGTATATTGTTTGTAAGTGAAGATGACAGTGAGAAAACACACACATGGCAGATGGGAGGGGGAGTGTGTACTGTAAAAGAGGGAGGGAAGGTGCAGCCGTGGCAGTAGCCAGCTAGCACTCTCTGCAGCAGAGATCTGCTGAGGGGCAGAGCTTCACTACAGAGCACAGCCGCAGGGCTCCCACTGCAGCCCAGAGGAAACCTGCTACACACACACACACACACTAGTATTATACTAGTATAATAGTAAAAGACACGCTGCTGCCTCTCGGACCACTGGAGGAACGCACAGGACACAAAACAGACGGATTAGGAGAAGAAATGCCCGGTTGGGCAATTACAGAGGCGAGGTGAGAAGAAGTGCGTTTCTTCAGACGTGAGGAACTTTTATTGCTCAAGGCACTTCACGCTCTCCTTTCCGGAGTTCTTCAATAATTCATCTTCTTCTGCCTCTTTCCCGGTCTGTGGAACACAACTTTTTTTTGTTTTGTCTGAGACACGGGCCTGGGCTTTTCCTTCCCGTCAAAGCTGCCGGCGTGGTTCAACACAGCACAACAGCCTCAGAGCACGTGTGTACGCTTCAGTGAAATGCACATGTTGGGAATAACTGTCTGAGTAAACAGATACCTGGAAATAATTGTTGTATGACTTTAAAATCATGCATTGCACCCGGGTTGGAAAACGTGCATAAAAGCTCAATCTTGTAAATGACGTTCACGTTTATCTCATTTTTCTTTCACTGAAGATTTCCTCAAGAAGACATTATGAGTACGACCTCATATCTCGTAAACTATTCAACTGTTTCTCTCCTTTAGGGACCATTCCTTGTTGCATTTTATATTCCTCTAGGAGGAAAAATATCACATTTCTTGCATTCCTTGTGTTGACATTGTTTGAAGCCATATTGGAGGATAGTGGATTCATTTTCCGTCTTGAACCCGTGGCCCCATCATCCACCACCACTTGCTTCAGGATGTCTGGTTGTACCAGCCGCTGCAGACAGGGGGTGCTCAAATTAATCCAGTCTCTGCAAAGACTTGTGTCAGGAACCCTCGTGAAAGGTACTTTAATGTCTTGCCTTAATAGCTTGTCTTTCACCTATTTATTTATGTTTAGATTTTAATGTATTGTATGTAGTTGGATGTCTAATCAACTTTCAGCTTGCCTTGTACGTAGCTGGTAGCTATAGAAAAAATCGCTGAAAGCACGGTAGAACGGTAACGGTCATTTTGGTTCCTAACTCTCAATCATTTAGCTGGGGACCTCCCTGATTGTTTAAGTTTAATAATACTGAGTGATGTGCTTACTGTATGTTATCACCTCTTTTCATTTGATTTCAGTAACAGCCATACACTATAAAATCCATAGAATTAAATTAACCCTAACAGTACAAACAGGTCGATTTGGTTCCATTTGTAAACTCTCAGCGTAAATTGAATACTGAGGATTGTACTGTACTCTATATACTTCCCACCCGTTGCGCAATCCATGAATCTCTTTATCTCTCTTTTCAGGTCAATCTGTATCTGAAATTACTTTCTATAAATCCCTTCTTCACATAACATACACAAAACCCCAGCAACATCTGTATCAACCTGATGTCTCTCATGTTTCAATATCTCAACGTAACAGCAATCTAAACAGCACATGCCGAGTCACTACGTCACAGTTGGCTATAGGGTCACTACAGATAAAACAGGCCAAATCTCCATTAAACACTGCTCTCACTCTTGAACTGTCAGTAAAGATGGAACCATTTCTAGTCAAAGTATTTGCTCCAATGCAGAGCTAGGTACACATTCTTTGTCACATTTACATCTCTGCTCGGTGAGATGAGGGTCAGGGGTGTCGCACCAAATTCTGGGCCCTGGATACTTTAACTAATGAAAAATAGCAGATATACAAGCTCACAGCACGGCACAGAGTGCTTGTAGATCTGCTATTTTTTGAAAAATCGTGGACATTTGTGTCTTTGAATATTTCAATTTTTTTTTTCAAAAACATGTTTTCATTTTTTATTTGGCCATGAAACCCCATCTCAAAATACTTAGTTCCAGGGACCCCCCAGAAGCAACATTTTAGTTTCAAATGTTCGCTTAAAAAATACATATATTAAAAGATTTGCACATATTATCATGACTTTTCAAAAATAGCAGATCTACAAGCTCGCAGCGCGGCACTCGGTGCCGCGCTGTGAGCTTGTATATCTACTATTTTTCAATAGCTAAAGTATAGACGCCCCTGATGAGGGTAGCAGTCATGCTGCTCACTCTCCAACGTGGTTACCAATTACCATAGCCTTTTTAGGCAGAAACAAGTGATGGTTAATTGTCTCCATCAGGCCGTCCGTCCATCTGTCCATCCGTCTGTGTCCCAAATGTCTGAGATCGACCTGTTATAGTGCTACCAGCCAGGAGGCATATTTTTGGATATTATTCCTACCGATTTTGGCCTGCAAAGCAACCAAAGGTATTCCTTCAAAGCCTGAACCAACCCTAAAACCCCTCCCGCTCACTCAGATCAGCTAAAAGCTGGCAGAACCTTCGCCAAAACATAAGGGACAATGCTCCACTCATCCCAGACTCTTCTCCCTTGTTCTCCCAAACTGTGGAATGAACTCCCCATTGCAATTAGGGTTAGGGTTAACCCTAACCCTAATTTTGACCAGAGGTACTAGAGGTACTAAAAAGGTCCTTAAATTGTCACTTTAGAAATGTGCAGATACCATGTATATACTTATAATGTAGATTGGTCTGTTTATTGTTGAGTGAGAAAACAATGTAAACATTTAGCAAAAAATCTGGGGACCCCTCTGGGGGTCCCGACCCACAGGTTGAGAACCACTAGCTTAGGCAAAGGCTAAAATGTAATTAAATAACATGTTATGTAGACTGTTGCCAGGTCATTGCCATTAGGCTAGCTAAGGAATCGGCCTTATGGTGGGATTGGTGGCGCTATAACAGGCCGATTCATGTTTTTACCTATAACTGGACCGATTGGCGTGAAACTTTGCACGCACCCTCCCTAAACTAGAGGCAAATTGTTTCATATTGTCCTGTTATAGCGCAACCAGGAGGCAGATCTTTGCTAAACAAATTACTCCTACAGAACAAACATCACACAATATTACTCCTACAGTCCAAACATCACACAAATCGGTACACATTATCTCTATAGAGATGGATCTGTCAGATTTTTCATATTCCATCCTGATTGGCCGAATTTCAAACATTGCTTGCCCACAACAATAACCAACTTGACCTGGCGGAGACCTGTGCACAGAGGAGCACTTTTTCTAGTTTATAATCTAGGCGTACAACGGTGTTGCACATCAAAGATTGACTGATCTACAAGCTCACAATATGTCAGCCCAGATCAGAACTAGGCCACACTGTGACACGCACCTGCATGAATGATTATTCAAGGGTAAGCGTCTGAGCAGCTATTTCCTGAGGCAGAGACTTCCTTCTGTTCCCATGAAAAAGAACTCACATGTTTTACTTAAGTGAAAGTATCAATACCGCAATGTAAAAATACTCTTTTACTACAAGACTGGCATTAAAAGTACAAAAGCAGAATGTCCCATTTCAAGTTTTCAAAGATAGGCAACGAGGTCTTATGCACACCTGATAGGCTTAGAGACGGGTGCGTAGGCAGGGTTCAATGTATACTTTCAATCATGCACCAGTAGCACATATGACCCGCACACCATCTTACACTTAGCCAAAACACTCCTTTTTATTTAATAATAATGCAACGTTTCGGTCAACGACCTTCTTCAGGCATATCTGCTAACAGATTGACAGTTTTCAAAGATGAAAGTAGACGAAAATAGCCGATGCAACGCATTGTGAGCTTGTCGATTGGCTATTTTCAAATGGCCAAAATGTATATAGGGTTCAAGTGGTTAATGTATGTTGTGTAATAATAATCAATTCACAAAGTAACTAGTAACTAACGTTTTCAAATAATTGTAGTGGAATAAAAGTACATTATTTGCCTCTGAGATGTAGTGGAGTAGAAGTAAAAGTACAAAACAATTGAATTACTACAGTAAGAGTACAACATTTTTTAAATACTACAGTAAAGTAAAAGTACCTCATAATTGTACTTAAGTAAAGTACTTAAGTAAATTTACTAGTTAGTTTACAATGTTGTTATGGATGTAGACCTTCAAAAATATTACATAATCATGTAAGGTCAATAAACATCACCTCTTGCCTCAGTTGTCTGGACATCAATGTAAATGTGACCTGAGGGCCTCAGGGAGTCACGCACACAGTGCAGTAAGACGTGCAAGTTGTGTTACTTAGCTTGTTCATGAAGAAATAATCAGACCATACAGCCCACATGCGACCCTATAGTCAAGTTACTCAACCCAAATAATGATGGCAACAGAGCTGAAATGAAATCAAATGAATTAAATGGAGTCTCTGGTCATGTATTGCTGGTGTATACACAATACAGATTATTGTCCGACACTGCAAACCCTCAGGCTACAGTATGTGTGTATCTTGAATTTCTCGATCTCTGAGTCTGTTTGTACTGCTGAGTTGATGCACTATGAGCAGTTGATTTAAAGTCCAAGTGACAGGAGGTCACTTTCCTTTGGTGTATTATGTATGAGAGTCAGAAGAAACCGATAAAAGAGACAGTGACGGTTATGGAAGATGTCAGATATAATCTATCGTGACTGGAGGAGGTATTAATAATATTGTTTTAATCAAGCCTAGAGTTGTGCCATGTTCCCCCACATGATGTTGCTGTTAAAAATAATAATAATAATATAAACAACAGAGAAGAGTATGTCCACTAAGGGAGGTTGAGGTACATGTCTCTCAGGCGGTGTTCAGTTACAACAGCACTATGTCATCACATTTGGGGCAGCATAGCTGAATGGTTAGGGAGCGCGCCTGGGGAACCAGAGCCCCTGGTTGTCCCAGGTTTGATTCAAGGCCAGGGTAACCCCTTATTGCTCACACGCTTCTTGTGGGCAGCAAATCAGCTGGGTTGGGCTGAAAATACTGAATTTCCCTCGCGGGAGGAAATAGGTAACTATTCTATTATTATTATTATCACAAGAGAAACAGTCATGCACACTGACTGTCTGAGAGCCTTAGCCAAGGCTTATCGGTGCCATGGCATTGGTCCGAAGGTGTGTCCGAAGGTGTGTGTGTGTGTGTGTGTGTGTGTGTGTGTGTGTGTGTGTGTGTGTGTGTGTGTGTGTGTGTGTGTGTGTGTGTGTGTGTGTGTGTGTGTGTGTGAATCCAAATCACCTAGCATGAGGGGTGCAGTAAATCAGTGGTTCTCACCCTGTGGGCCCGGGACTCAACAGTAAACAAACCAACATAACGTTTAAGGGTATTTTTAACGTTTAAGGGACTTAAACGTTAAAAAGAATTGTGAAAATAGCTGATTTACATGCTCACAGAGTATGTAGATCTGCTATTTCCACAATATAACCGTGTTATACAAAATCTAATGCCTTGATTGATTGATTGATTGAAGACTTTATTAGAAGTTTGCATAGGAAAAGGTACAGTTTAATGACGGTACAGTTCACTGGTACAAGGTCTACTAAAAGGAGATCCATGAAAAGACTAAGCTTATTTCCACTGGAAACCATTTAAGTATCTCATATAACATTGAATGACAGACAAATAGAACACAGTACTATGCAGTAGATATGTAAAGAAAAAGAAAAAAGAAAACAGTAAGTCTAAACAAACAGTATATACAAAGAAGGGGCAGGGGAGGGTAGGGTTGGGCTAGGTTAGTTTTTAAATCTGTGTAACAGATTTCTTTCATCAGCTCATTTTCTTAGACGAGATTCTAGCGACCGTTGGGTACCTCTTCTGGACTGGCTATCCATGTCACATGGTACTGAGTTAAGGGCCAATCGCAGGACAGTACCCCCAGGCTATGGGGACATTAGCAGTGTTGGCAAAAGTACTCAAATGTTTGTTGTCCCTGCTTAGCATTGACTTAGCATTGACAACATTGTCATGATCGTAAAACTATCTAGTTTTAACGTTCAGAACGTTTTCTTTTTGGACAATAAAAACATTGACAGCCAGGGGGAAAAAAATCCATGAAGGACACGGAATGCAATCGTTCACTCGCCGTTGGAAAATTGACTTATTAGACTATTCTGGATGTGTGGCTAACGGCTAACGCTAACGCTAGCTAGCGCTAGCTGCAGGCTAACGCTAGCTAGCGCTAGCTGCAGGCTAACGCAGGCATGTTATACACAATTACTCATGGAATAAAACGGCGACCCAACTCTATTTTTGCTCTTCTACAAGCTCACAACGCGAGGAGGTTAAGTCTGTCAGAACCGTCAGATTATCTTTCTAACTGAAGTTACACAAACACTGATTATGCTACATTTAGCACTGTTAGCCCGACCAATTTAGATAGGGCACGTAATAAATTCACTTCAACCTCGTGTTGAGCAGTTCAACCTATTTGCTACGTACGTCTACAAAAACGTTCATATTTCAAAGATAAAGTGCTTACTGAAGTCTCACAGATGTCACAGTATGGTACGCTCAAGCAGAATTACCCGTATCTTTCGTATTGCTTAATAAACAGCATTTTAATCCGATCAGACGTCATTTTCTGTTGTTTTTCAGCCATGCGACCCCATCGGTTGCGAGGTGTACTGCACTTAGATACATTAATACCTTTTTAAGGAAACAACGACCGATCGGATTAAAATGCTCCTCTTTAAATAATACGATCATTACGGGACATTCTGCTGGAGCGTACCCTATGGTGACATCCGTGAGCCTTCACTAAGCAATTTATCTTTGTAATCTGACCGTTTGTGTAGACGTACGGAGCAAATTGGTTAAACTGCTCAACAGCAGATTGTGTTGAATTCACGGTTGGCGCAGCGTAGCGTCTTTACATTTAGCCCAATAATGCTAATCTACAAAGCAATAACTACAGTTTAAAACATACATAAACCACTTTAGCCCTATGTTATACCAAGGCTATTTGAAAATAGCCGATCTACAAGCTCACAACGCATTGCGGTGCGACGCGTTGTGAGCTTGTAGATCTGCTATTTTCAAACATTTTGTACTTTTACTTTTGGTACTTTAAGTACATTTGGATACCAATACTTTTGTACTTTTACTCAAGTACATTTGTAATTCTGGACTTTTACTTGTAACAGAGTGATTCTACATTGCAGAATTGATACTTTTACTTAATTATAAAAATGTAGGTACTTTTTCCACCACTGTGTAAACATTTGTGTTCTCATGCCAATAAAGCTTCTTTGAATTGAAGATTGAATTGAAGATTGCTCCCCATGTGGCAGAGTACACAATAATGGTAAATAAAGTAGCTTACTCTAAAATAATCCATCCATCCATCCATCCATCTTCAACCGCTTATCCAGCATCGGGTCACTGGGGTAACAGTTCCAACTGAGATTTCTAGAGTTCCTTAATAATAATAATTAAAGTTATACCATGTAACTTTTTTTATAAAACAAATCTTAAAATTGTCCTAACTGTTAAATCGCTAAAGTTTTAGAACATCCACTCCGTTATTTTCAGCTTCTGAAGCCTTCTCTTTATATGTTTTCTATGAGTTGTGAGGGGGGGAGAATTTCCCGGCAAAATGATGTCATCTCCCACATGATACACTACCGGCCAATCACAGCGCCGATCATACACCACCGGCCAATCACAGCGAGTCTTGCTGTCTCTAAAGGAAGTAGCTTCCCTCAGCAACTGTGTTTACATTGGTGAAGGAATCTTGCTTGCTACTCCCTCAATTCTGGTCTAAAAATGATGGGAGACGGCTCTACGGAATCGTATCGGCAAGGCGGAGGTGCTCGCGACGGCCGCGGTGGTCCGCGGACCCCCGTTCCGGTGGTCCGCGGCGACTCCGGCCGAAAAAAGCAATACCGCTACTGACCACTAGTTGAGCAGCTTCCACAGTACAGCTTTAAAATAAACAATACTAATGATTATAATTGCGACCGTCAGGTCGCCGTTACTATGAAAACCTCCACCGCCTGTCTGTCTGTCCGTCAGTCTGTCTGTCACGTCACATCACACTTTTTTGCCCCTATCCATGTGAAATTTTCCACACACAATCCTTGTCTGCCAATCCACAACCTCCACCCTTCCAGGGACCCCCGCAGCTCCAGGGACCCCCGCCAATTTTTTTAAAACACATTTTTGAATACTGCTCCTACAGTTTTTGCCCTAAAATCACACAAATCGCTACACAGTATGTCTACACTTATCTCATCGACATGGATCTGTCCCATATAGCGCCACCATCAGGTCGATTTTTTAACACATTTTTGGACCTAAACCTTTTTTTTCTAAAAAAAAAATTTTCAAACTTTTTTTTTTTCAAAATGTTTTTTTTACAAACTTTTTTTTACACTAAAACGAGCACACAGATTTTATATTGACTGTGTCAATTCTTGTTTACCAGTTGCGAACGGCTGCTGCCTGTAAGTGATTTTTCAGGGCAATTTTAAAGGATGCTAGTGATCCACACTCCTTTACGACCTTCGGTAAGGCTTTCCACATTTTGGTGGTATAGCCTTGTTGGTTTTGACTCTGGGTTGAAAGTGATCTGTGGCGCTGCCTCTGGTGTTGTAATTATTGATGATTCCAAGTGCTTGTCAGGGTTGGGGTCCCCAGTTAAAATATGATAATTTTGGGGGTCGTGGCCTGAAATGGTTGAGAACCCCTGCAGTAAATAACTGATCCACGCCACACAGATCTTGGTTTAATTTAACCTGTGGCCCCATCAACCCTCTGCCAAGTAACATAACATCTCTCTAGAGATCACCTTAGACTATTATAGGACCATCATGCACTTGTCATACATTATATGCATGAGGTTAGAATATATAGCATACTGTATATAGGTACTTTATATAGCGTCGTTGTCGGGTGGAAACCTTGTATGTCCAAAACCTTCCCTTTTTTGTTATTCTGAAAACGATTTAAAATAGTGAAAATAGCCGACCTACAAGCACACAACACCTCGCATGCTTGTAGATGCGAGGCGTTGTGTGCTTGTAGATCTGCTGTTTTCACTAGTTTTGTGTGACAGTCTTGTATGATGAAGCAGTTTTACTTTGCAAAGAAACATACAATTTGAAGTTTCTGCCCGACTGAAGTTAGAGCAAACTGAAAACTAAAAACTAAAAGTATTATGACCAAATGAGCTAAATTTTTTTAATGGATTCACTCCTAAATAATTGCTGTGTATTTATAAATATGGAAATAGTACATGTTCGTGCAGAGATCTTTAGAACAGTCACTGCATTATGCATAGAGTATGCATGCATGCTTTGTAACAAACATTGTGAAACGGTGTGCATGTGAGCAAGCCCACACAATGCACACATGCAATAAACCCACGCAGTTGAAATGCCTCCTACCAGGCACACGGTTTCACAACTCAGCAATTTTTCTCAAACTCATTCATTCTTAATAAATGATGGACAAAAATAATACTAAAGACATGGCACCTCAGTGGCTCACGTGGTCTGCACACATACCACACAAATAAGGCTATAGTATATAAGTCCTTCCTGCAAGTTCTTCAAACCCAACCCGAAGTCGCTAGCTGCATGTCATCCTGTTCTCGCTCCTCCACTTTCCTGTCCCTATCCAAATAAAGCATCAATACCAAGAAATAATCTGAAAGAATAACAACACTAAGACCTCACAAGTAATAATGACTGCAAGGTCCTAAGACTTTCTGTCTGACTTTAGCCTACATTCCCTGCCCTTCACGTCCATTACATCTTAACATTAACTAGTAACTCTGGCAGAGTAGTCATATGGCCTCGCATGGCAGTCAGGCAGTCAGGACTTCCACATCTGTGGTCCAAGCATCTCTACCATTCCTTTACCTCCTGCCCAATAGTGTAGCGCAGATTTGGAGTGCATCAACTTTTCACAATTTCACACTATATATGGGTTCTATTTTGATTGATTAAGTACCAGCTCTTAACTTAAAGAGGTGGTGCAATAGTTTTGTACTTTTTCTGTGTGTCTATGGAGTTGACATTACTCTAATAGACCCCCAGGTGTGGTTATAATGTGCAGATTTGTATTCCCTGTGTAGTTTTGGTTACTTCCTGAAAGCTGAAAGACTGGGCCTTAAAAGGCCCAGTCGAAAAACACAGATTAAATGACATCATAGATAGATAGATAGATAGATACCTTTATTATCCCAAGGGGGAAATTCATTCAGTAATCATATAATCATCCCCTCCCTTTTTACCTTTCACCCAACACTGTGGGTGTGGCTAACCTCAGCTGGGCCACCAGCCACCCACTCTGAGGGAACGCGGACATTATTTGTTGGCCGGCGGATCTCGCCGTGTCCTCCGACGTCTCAAAATGACGCAGAGGGGTACATGACTCCTGCTGCTGTCTGCTTTGAGTAAATGAGGAGGGACATGACTCCCCCTGCTGTCTACTTTGAGTAAATGAGGAAGTGATCGCGTGGAAAACGACTGATAAATCATAGTGATTTTATCATTATAATGGATAAGCCTAAACAAACCAGTTCACATGAACAATACTGATGTAAAATAAGATATCTGAACGGCTACATTTATTTATACAATTAAAATGTCATGAGCCAGCACAGTTATAGGGGGGTTTGCCCAGACTTCTTTTTCTTCCGATCACCAAAAGAAGTCTGGGTTTCCGAGGCTACCAGCCACCAGGCATGCTTAATGAACTGGTGGGTGTGGCCACATAAAAACCCAATTTAACACTTTCTGTACACTTTTTTGAAGAAAAAAATCCTCCTAGTATACCTGATCATCATGTTTTAGAGGGGGAAATATCATGGCACTGCATCTTTAAAGGCCTGTCCATACTGTCTCCGACCACCGGAATTGTCGTCGGAAAAGTCCGGTTCAACTAGAAAATGCAGTCACTCGCATCTTCTGAGAAGCATTACCCCGAATTAGAGTTTGGAAAGCTGCACGTCGGAAAGTCGGTGGTGGGAGACATTATTGGCATGCCTTTAAGTTAAGGTATAAGAGCTGGTACTTAAGACAATCAAAATACAGCCCAGTCTGTTTATCATCTACCCTAAATTACCTCACCCTCTCTTACACACACACACACACACACACACACACACACAGACACAGACACAGACACAGACACAGACACAGACACACACACACACAGACACACACACACACACACACACACACACACACACACACACACACACACACACACACACACACACACACACACACACACACACACACACACACACACACTCTGTGGCTGTAAAGGGAGTGGATTGAAGCTGACAGTATGTGTCTCTGCTTTTAATTTTTAAATAATCTCTCTACCCATTTTTATGTAACACCTCCCTGCCCTCCTGTTTATTTTTATCCCTCGCCTTCTCTCACTCTCTATTCCATTCTCTGCATTCGTCTTCCATTACCTCCACCACTTGTTGTTCATAATTAGAGCCCATAATTATTCAGTATTAAGGGTTCTGGCACTGCATTGTGGTCTGGTGTGCTGTGATATAATTATTTTAAGTTGCACCAGGGGAATTGGGCTATAGTATACCTTCGCACATTGTCAATTATCTGATCTGATTCCGTCTATGCTATGCAATCAAATGCAAAAAATTACACTCGTGTGAACTGAGCGGTGGTGTGTGTGTGTGTGTGTGTGTGTGTGTGTGTGTGTGTGTGTGTGTGTGTGTGTGTGTGTGTGTGTGTGTGTGTGTGTGTGTGTGTGTGTGCAACAGCGCCCCTCCCTTAACATGTGTGGTCAGAAAAGGTTACTGCAGGCTACAGACAGACAGACAGACAGACAGACACGGAGACAGACAGACAGACAGACAGACCCACACACACGGCCACGTATAGGAGCGTTGTGACCACCGCTCAAAAACAGCTGGCAGTGTGCACAGCCCAACCTTGGCCAAAGAGGCGCTTACATTGCTGCCACCTGTTGTTCAAGAAGTAGAATAACAATCTCACTGATATAGGCCTATTAGTGCTAGTTTATAGTTGTGACTGTCCACATTAATAAATGAGGCTTTGGTTCAGAGACAAATAGTGGTCAAAGGTTCCTTTGTAAGGTCACCTGTGAGGCTGACAACTCTCTGCTCACCAGTAGCACATGACAACAAAAGGTTATCTAGATTTCTAAAAATCTAAAAACTATAATATTTCAATACAGGAGTATGTTTACTTAAGTCTGATATGTAAAAAGAAGATGTGTCTATGTGGGTGATATAAGTGATATAATTACAACTACATAAGGTCTGTATATCAACTGCATCTACTGTAATTGCTAGGTTCAACAAGGTTAAATCTATACTGAAGTCTTCAAGGCAAATATTAAACATGAACTAGAAAGACTGTTCCTACGAAACAGTGTGGGCTCGCTGCTCCTTCATTGGGCCTTTGTACTGTCAGACAATTTTTTGAGGGGAATAACCCGAGTATAAAGATTTGGGAGAACATACTGGCCTGGGAGAACATAAGCTTTCAGCGTAGTGAACTTGTTGGTGGTGATGTCACCAAGAATGCTGCTCCTCATTGGCTAAAGGCCCTTCCTTTGTAATGTCGGTAATTTTTTTGAGGAGAATAAACTTGACCTATAAAGTTGTGGTATAACATACGGGTCTCGTCTTTCAGGCAAGCCCACAATTAGCTCTGTTTTATGCTGAATCATGAATGAAGTTTGCAGTCAACTCTGGTGGGATTTGGTAGGGAGAGAGTAAAATGTGTAGAGTTCAGTTGAGGAAAGGGATGCTGAGGACAATCTCAATAATTAATTCACCACCTGGATGGTGTGTGTGTGTGTGTGTGTGTGTGTGTGTGTGTGTGTGTGTGTGTGTGTGTGTGTGTGTGTGTGTGTGTGTGTGTGTGTGTGTGTGTGTGTGTGTGTGTGTGTGTGTGTGTGTGTCTCTGTCTGTCTGTCTGTCTGTCTGTCTGTCTGTCTGTCTGTCTGTCTGTCTGTCTGTCTGTCTGTCTGTCTGTCTGTCTGTCTGTCTGTCTGTCTGTCTGTCTGTCTGTCTGTCTGTCTGTCTGTCTGTCTGTCTGTCTGTCTGTGTGAGTGAGTGAGTGAGTGAGTGAGTGAGTGAGTGAGTGAGTGAGAGAGAGAGAGAGAGAGAGCGAGAGAGAGAGAGAGAGAGAGAGAGACCAGCCATCCCCACACACCCTAGTAAGGTAAAGTTAGACGAAAGTTAAACCAATCTGGGAACTAAATCTAAATCAATATCTTTCTTCACAAATGTGTTCATAAAGGTGTCAACTATCACCTCTGAACTTTCTCAATCACAACTCCCTTGGGGGACTTTGTGTGAGCCAATCAAAGTTGGGGGTATCCCGTGGGCCTGGGATTAAAGGGGGAAAAAATAAAAAATGGCCAATATGAGCGTATGAGGTGTGTAATTAGGGTATTTTGGGGCTGATGAATCTATTCCAACCATTAGTTATCAGTAAAAATGACTCCTTGGCCATAAAATAGGCCACAACAAACTACCTTTTTGTGTCCACGAGACATAATATTGGCAATAAAGAAAATGGTTGGAGTAGGGTTTTAATTCATGAAAACTATTCAAGATCAGGTGGGTAAGCGCACATCATGACACACATGATAACATGATACAATCTGACAAGGAACACTCAAAAGGGTTTAAGCATAGGGACTAACAGGACAAAGGTGAACTCGAATGACATGATTGGCTAAGCCTTAGCCAATTAGGCCTATTTTATGGCCGAGGAGTCATTTAAACTGAAAACTAATGGTTGGAATGGATTCAGCAGCAAAAAATACCCTAATTACACACCCCATATGCTCCTATTGGCATTTTCTTTCATTTTATCCCCTTTAAATTCCAGGCCCAGGTATCCCGATACCCCCAACTTTGATTGGTTCCCATAAAGTTCAGAGGTGATAGTAGACACCTTTATGAACACATTTGTGAAGAAAGATATTGATTTAGATTTAGTTCCCAGATTGGTTTAACTTTCGGCTAACTTTACCTTACTACACTGGGGAAGTGGCACTGTCCACAACATAACAGTTCTCTTTAGTGATAACAGTTTTGATTTCAGCTAATAACACAGCTTTATGATTTGGTTTTCCAATCAGAAGATATTATGTAGATTCATTGATGCCTGTATGGCAGATTATAGTGCTATTACATTTGATGCACCTCTGTCTTTCTCTTCTACTAAATCTCTACTAAGTTGCGCTCACATTAACTATTCAACTGCCAATCTGAAGCTCTAATAGCTGCTCCCAATACATGCATTAATGAGGCTTCTGCTCCCCGTATCAACACTGAGAACTCACTTCCTTATTTAATACCACTTGTGTTGCTATTCTGAATACTATTGTTCCCCTTGAATACAAAATAAATACAAAAATACAGCCCAAAGGTTTCCCACCCATTACCTGCAACCTTGACAAGTCCATGGCTACTGGTCCCTCTCCATCCTGCTTCAAGCATACAGTTATTTAGCCTTGCGTAGCCAGCCAAGGGCATCATTTTTCTTTGCAAAGGCAGATTTGTCTGGCCGGTGGTGACAATGACCACCAAACAAGGTTTTCATACTCCATATCGTTTACCTGTACTATGATTCACTAAATTGTGAGGGGGGGCCTTTTTTTTCCCAAATACGTTATTATCTTCAACGGAACACCCATCATCTCCTGGTGAATCATGGCCATAAAACATTTGATTCTGTGTCAAAACATATTAGAAAACCTGCAAACAGTGACTGTTCTATGGTCATGATTCACCTACCTGGAGCCTGGATGGCTTGATTCCAGGCTTAAAATAATGAAAGAGCCCAGGAAATGCCCTGTTGAGTTTCGGTGATGTCATCAGTGCCAGTGTTGATGGCAGAATTCCCAACTACACCAGCCTTCTGCCAAGTTACACCAAGGTGCCCCTAGAGTGCACCGTCATCAATTCTTTCCCTGATACATCTCACCGCCCTTAGCAGAAAAACTACAGCTTATTTTTCATGACAATTTGAAACCAAATTTGATATACTTTATTATTTTATAACCTATTATTCTGTGGTCTGACTCTGACTGAATACATAATACTGTTTTATATGCCTAATCATACTGGGTTAGGGTACTTCCTGTTTATGGGCTATTTAATATAAATGAATTGGCTTTCTATCTGTGGATCCACAAAATGAGCTGTCCCCCGAGAATCACACTTTTCTGTTTTTACGATTTTAGCAACGTATCTCCTGGTCTGAACAGCACTTTGGTCAAAAATGGTTGTTTTTGTATACATTTTATAAATACATTTGACGACTTGTCCTGACAACTGTGATCTATGGAATTATCTCTTGACTCTTGTTCAGGAGGTTAGAGAGAGTCCAATGTTACCACTGCACACTGTGTGGCCGGGCCTGATGTTATATAACTATTTGAAATTCTTGTCTCAGACCTCATAACTTAAACTTTAATTTCTCTCTAAGTCTATCAATATTGCAATCTCTGTTTCTCAAATTGTTACAGGCTATTCAAATAATCCTATACCTTTCATAGTCTGGATGCTTTCAAAGATATTGTTTGTAAGGATACGAATGTGCAAAACAAAACAGTAAGTTGTAGAGGCCTGCATAGAAATGACAAAGTAGCGAAATACACCTTAACTTTTAGTGTGTGTTTGTGTGCGTGCGTGCGTGCGTGCGTGCGTGCATGGCAAGGGCAAAACATAAGAGAGGGAAATGTACAGTGATAAATGCAAAGAACAAAAGACCTCTGAGCCGTTACACACTTACATTAGCCACTATGCTGGGTGGGGTGGGTGGGTGGGTGGGGAGGGGGTGGGTACTGCAACAGTTACTGATGTTATCTGACAACAGGGGCAGCAGAGAAAAGAAGAGGGGAAAGGAAGAAAGATGAAAGAATAAGGGGAGTGGCAACGGAAGGGCAACGTGTGTGTGTGTTTGGAGAGAGAGAGAGAGAGAGAGGAGAGAGAGAGATGAGTAAACCGAGAGAGACCGTATGAGAAAGAAGAGGACATTCATCAGAGATAGATCTAAAGCAACAGAGAGGAGATAAAAAGGAATGCCCCTCAAAGATACCGAGCAATAGACGGGAAAGAAACAAAAGGCTTCTGACATATATTCAGAAATAAATAAAAGGACTACTCTCTGGGTCGCTTGAACAGGCTGGTTTCCACGGTGACAACATGGGTGCAGTGGTGGGCACTTTGACCATGCAAACCAAGCAGAGGAGACCCTCCAGAGGTACGTCAATGATCACCACAGAGACAGGGGAGACAGATAAATAGATGCGAGCGTTCGGATAATCATTCAGTGGGAATGCCCGTCAATGATAAATGTTATGTTTCTCTATGGAGTCAAATATTTGCAAAGGTCTGTTAAATGACTGTGGAACGAATACGGAATGCCATAATGGGGAAGATCATTTGTCGTTTAGCCACATTTGATTTCCTTTTATCTAAAGCTGAAGTGGTTTACTTCAAGTAGCAATGTGAAGATACAAGAACTATTAAAAGCAACAGCAACGTAGTGTAAATATAGCTAGTTGGACAAAAAAAACACATAAACCTTACTGAATGAAGGGGAAACAGAAGTGTGAGAGGTGGGAGGGAGAATAATCAGTGGAGTGAGACAGATAATATTACATTACCATGGTGATGGCTGAGTGATATAACATGGCATAGACCAGGGGTCTTCAACAGGGGGTCCAGGACACCTAGGGGGTCCTCAGAGTGACTACAGGGCGTCCTCCAAATCTTTGTGTGATAGTTATATTAACTACTTGAACCCTAATGTCCATATTCTCAGAACTTTAGCCAAAAATAGCAGATCTACAAGCTCACAACGCCCCACACTGCGAGGCGTTGTGATCTTATAGATCGGCTATTTTCGGCAAAAAGGGGAAAAGGTCAAGTTTTTTAAGTGTTGACAGTTCAAGTGGTTAAATATCTGAAAACACAAATTGACATGAATCCAAAATACACTGATGATTGTGCTGTCAAACGATGAAACTATATGGAATCTATGAACGGATTGTGGGGGTCCCTGCTTCATCTTTCTCTCAGCTAAGGGGTCCTTAGCCTGAACACGTTGAAGACCCCTGGCATAGACCATTACCATGGTGATGGCCGAGGGTTATAACATGGGTTAATACATCCAGATGCCCTTGGGAAAGACGAAGATCAAAACAATCATCCCAGAGACCAGGGTGATGGAGTCAGTGTGTGTGTGTGTGTGGGGGGGGGGGTGTTAGAACAAGAGCATGAGCATTAACACTCAGCTCACATATCATACCTCTCTCTGGGCTTATGCTTGAGAACCACGTTGCCATGGAGACTGGGTTGTGGGGGCACAAGCGCAACGCATGCACAACTCTCAGCTCTGACTACGATGGATGAATGATGAAGTTAAAGCAGCACGACACAGCAGTAAATGACTGTATTGTACAGACACACTGAAACATACAGTCCAGCAGGCACACATCAAAGGAGGCTTTAGCCCCTGCACTTTTATCCGTCTGTAAAAAGTGCAGACCATGAATGCTGTTTTTTACTATGGTGAAAGAAATGCAAATGCCCTCTTTCCATGCTATAGGCCTACCTGAAGGCAGCATTCAAGAGAATTGCCTTGTCCAAACTCTCCTGAACTTGAATGCTGCATGAAATAATTGCCCTCTCTGTGTAGAAATCCATGCAGTTATGCCACATCTACAGTATTGACTTGATTATGCTTAGTTCATTGTTGTACCAAGCACCGAAAAAAGCCGACCTCCAAGCTCACAACGTGACGCGCTGCAACGTGTTGGGTAAAATCGCGCTCTTTCGAACGATCATCATTTCGACCGGAGGATTATAGCGACTCACTCCACGGAGGTTAGGGTTAGAGTCAGGTGTCGAAAAGATGACATGTAGTAACAGCGACACGCTCCCGACACGTTGTGAGCTTGGAGGTCTGCTGTTTTCGATATTTCCACTAAAAGGCCCTTTTAGAAATTTCAGCCCCTACCTCTCTAACCTTCTCTGCACGTCCCTGCAGTACAGTACCAGTGTGTGTCTCTGCTTGGTTGATATCACTTAAAATAGACCACTCAACTGAAACATAACCATTAGGCAACATCAAGGTCCTGCTGACTGCTTATGAGCTTTAGGATTTCTACTCGGAAATGTTTGCTTGACTGTACTGTACTGTACCACACAAGTGAATGTACAAGAGTCATACAATATTAACACCATTCAAAAATGTCATCTCATAATGCAGTGCATTTCACAGCAATGTTACACTATGAAAGAAGAGTAAAGAAGAATAACCAATTATCTTGTGCGTACAGTTAAACAGAGGGATTGATCTTCAATCTCGTCGACACTACTAAAGGTTTAGCTTTAATAACGCCATGATCGTCCCTGGGAATTCAATAGCACGGATTGAGAGGAGCACCCCAAAAATAAATGTCCTTCATGCTTTAACAAAATGTTCTACAGTGTGTTCAAAAGACCGTAAACTTCAAATGGTTATAGTCAGATATTAAAGAGTTGGGTCATGCACAAACAATGTTCAAAATTAAAATGTAATGTCCTAAACCTGATAGGTAGTGCACTTATCTACACGCTTCTCATCTACACTTTGACCAGCTGCACGACACCCGGCATTTACTCTAATGATAATGAATTTCAACATCCTCATCATCAGTAGACCACTGAGAGCTGATGATGAAACATACCGTTAGCTTGCCAATTGTCTTAGAATCACCAAAAGTATATACCAAGGCTTTCTCATAACACCTCTGTCAAAAAAGATGGTGAGGAAAACAGTTGTTTCCCAGATTGCCCGTAATAGCCACCAGGACCAGGTGTATACGTATGTCCACTGGCTAGCATGTGTGTCGTAGACTCGACGCCACAAGCGTGGAAGACATTGATCAAGCATTGATCAAGCTGACATTCATCATTAGCAGATCCAGTATATGGGTGTTGTGACCTTCCAGTCATGGGATTCAAATGGCTCCTTAGCTGAATCCTATGACAGCAATAATAATGGCTTATTGGTTTGCCATTTAGAAGGTGGTAAAAGGTGATTTTTAAGTAGACCCTGGGGAAGCAGAGTGGCCTAGTAGTGTGGGCAGTAAAATGATTAGTATTTCCCATGCTGAGGTTTCATACAAATAAAATACAATTTGGAATTTGTTGTTTTTAACACAGTGTGTTGGTTTAAACAATGCTTTTAAGCAGGTAAAATGACTATTTTCACAAGTGAGTCTGCCCTTTCCCTGTCTTAACTATCTAAACAATTAATGTCGGTGTCATTAATCTCAACCTAGTTATCCTTTGCTACAGACTCTACCTCCTCCATCCTTCCCTTCCTGCTTCCTCATATCTCACACTGTCACCTCTCCTTCCTCCATTCATCACCTCTGCCAGCTTCCTCTTCATCACACTGTGATTGCAGGGATTTGTCAAATGTTATCTTTAACCACTTATCTCTATATATTCTCTATATTGTTCTCTATATAGCCTACTTTGTTGTATGACGAATAGCAAAAAAATAGTCAGGAGCCATCGTCATGCTGGCTTATGGTGGACATCTTTGTCAAAATTCAATTTTTGCCACAGGCATACAAAATAAGTAAACACACACACATAAAGAGCTAGCTCTAAATGACCATTACAGGTCCCTACGGGTCCATTTGGTTGCATTTGTACACTCTCAGAGTTATGGGAGTCCTTGAAAATAAAACATTAAAGAACCGCTGTCCTAGTGGACTCCTAATGTGTCCCACATATTCTGAAGAAAACCTGGAGACTGACATTCAGTAATTGGGTCTTATGATCAAAATAAAAAGTAACAAAATCTAGAATTTGTCACGGACGAGGCCAAGGACGGACACATTTGTCTCTGTACGGACATATTGATGACTCCCTAAAAATAGTCTTTCTACAAGCTCACAAAGTGAGCAACAGTACGCATTGTGAATTTGTTTATTATAAATTTAGTTTTTTAGTTTTTTTAAGTTTAGCCTATGACATGCTCAAAATAGGGACACTGGTAGAAAGTGGTTAAAAGCGGACTGATATAAAGACACACATAAGGCAGCATTTCTTTAGAGGTTTACATTTAGGTAGTTTGTGTGGCAAATCTTTTTTTTTGTCAACTTTTATACAGGTCTGCGAAATAATTCATCATGTTTTCACATGCACGTGGTTGTCTATCTCCAAAGAATCCTTGAAAGATTGATCAATTATCCATTTGTATTTGACACATATGGACAAAGACAGAAGTAAAACGGATACGAGTGAGAGACTAGGAAAAGTGAAGATATTATCTTTCCTTCTTATTATTTCTCCCCAGTTGAGCCAATTAAAATCCTACCCACACATTTCTGTGGTGTCACTGCTGTTCACCTTCCAGTGAGGAGCTCCCACTGGGAGAACGTACCGCCTCCGCCATCCTACTCAATGTTGGTGAGGTACCTGTCAGCATTCCCCACTGACAGGTACCGCCCCCCGCCTGTGGGAGTATGTGCAGTGACATACATCAAACTCCCCGGCATGCTTCTCTCCCCACAGGCAATTGTGTTCACATAGACGCTCGGCTAAGTTGAATGCACCGCGGTGGATTCAAACCCCTAGACTCCACGGTGGTGGGCAAGTGCTTTACCCCTGTGCCACCCAAGCGGGAAATTGTTACTACCTTTATCTTAATTATCTCAGTTTCACACAGTGACTCGTCTGGGAAAGAGGCACAATATTGTTAAGCATTCAGTTCTTTAAGTTCAAATTTGCAAACAACTAAAATATGGTGATGTCGATGTTTGATCTCAAGAGGAATAGAAATAGTCATGAGTGAATGTGAAACCACGGAAAACGATTTCATAGTTGTTCAACACTGTTGAACAACTTGAAGGCCATTAGTTTCATCCCCATTCTAAAGATGCAGTCCTAGTTCACACTCATTTTGAGATCATTCTCTTTTACACTTTCTAAGCCTTACTGCTATATATACACTATAGCATACACTATACACTACACTGTAGTGTCTGGCCATGGGGCCAATTGTGGCACGAGCACAGCTTTATATGGCTCGCGACGTGCCTTTGACCTCTATGCCACTGTATATTATATTCCCCTTAAACTTTTTTCTCTCTCGCTTTTCCTGCTAGTTTTGACCTCTTTTTTCTGCTTTCCTTTTCATATTTTTAAGATATGCTGACTAAATATTCCCATCGCCACGGCAGCTGTCTCTGTCACACAGCTTCAGAGCATCTGTGGTTCACCGGCTCTACCACAGGTGTTTGTGGATATCTGTTAGACAGGGGTTATCCTGTAATCATGCTACTGTATAATAGCAATAAGACATTCGTCGCTTTGCCTTTTTCTCGTCTCTGTAGATAAGACAGATGATGAGCTGGAGATGACCATGGTGTGTCACCGACCTGAGGGTCTTGAGCAGTTGGAAGCACAGACCAACTTCACCAAGCAGGAGCTACAGATCCTCTACCGTGGATTCAAGAATGTGAGCACAAGCATCTCATGTTTGTTTGTTTTAGAGCTTTTTTTTAGTAGTGTCTAGGGCTGTCACAATTATTACATTATCGTCTAATAGCAATTATTTGACCTAATCGCGTTTATTTTTCATAATCGTCATAATTGTTTCCATGTTGAAAAATGTTTATATCAAAAAAAGTCAAAAATAGTGGAAATAGCAGATCTACAAGCTCACAACACGTCGCAACGCAACGCGTTGTGAGCTTGTAGATCGTCTATTTCCACTAACAATGTTCTTTTTTAAGTATAAAGTTGTCAAATATGTCAGTAATTTCTTTGTATATTTAGGTTATGTGTCAGGTTATGTGTCATATCTACCATGTGCAACGTAAAAGAAATGTAATTGTCAACGACAAAAACACAATTAAATCGTTAATCGCAATTATTTGAGTGACAATTAATCATCATGTAAAATGTCATAATCGTGACAGCCCTAGTAGTGTGAGAAAACAGACTTTCTTCATAAACACGGCAGACATATTTCAGTTTGATGTGCCTTTAGGGTTGTTCGAGACCAGTTCGAAAACGGTAACAGCCCAGATTATTATAATTATGATTAGCCTTGGCCCTTGCCTTACATGGCTAGTAACACTTTGTTACCCTTGATCAAATCATTTCGATAATTGTGCAGAAACGTGTTAATGACCCAGACAATCACCAAATCTGCAACAATGACCTCAATCTGAAACTGCCGATAGTATATTAATGATAGACATTGAGATAATGCCAGGGAGTTTCCTTAATTCTCTTTCAATGTATTGTGGACTTATAACAAGTTCAGCAACCAGAGTGTTGTTTTCCCACAGGAGTGTCCAAGTGGTGTGGTAAATGAGGAAACATTCAAACATATCTACGCTCAGTTCTTTCCCCACGGAGGTAGGACACGGTTCACCCATGTTAAAGAAGAATATAATATGTACTAACCTCAAGACTTCATAGCCTACAATTGTCTTTCTCTTCTTGCAGATGCAAGCACGTATGCACATTATCTATTCAATGCATTTGACACAACAAACAATGGATCTATTAAATTTGAGGTAATAAATAATATGAAATAAACAATTTGACCGATGAAGTCTCTCGCTCTCTGGCCTCAATGTTCTCTACCTCTGTCCTTGTGTGTTACCGACAGGACTTTGTAATGGGTTTGTCGACACTGCTCCGGGGATCACTACGAGAAAAACTGGAGTGGACTTTCCACCTTTACGATATCAACAGAGACGGATACATTAACAGAGAGGTATAGAAGTGGAGGATGTGAAATTATGTCATAGGTGTCATGTACTACATTGTAAAACTTTGTTACCTACATTTCTTTCATTTTAGGAGATGACTGAGATCGTAAGCGCCATTTATGACATGATGGGCAAATACACCTACCCTGCGCTCAAGGGAGATGTCCCACAACAGCACGTGGATGCTTTCTTCCAGGTTAATTCACCTACAGCATGCATGAGCCATATCATAAACGCTTTCTCAACCCCAACATCTCATTATTCTATGTAGGGAATTAAAGTATTTATAGGATACGGTGTGTTCACACTAGGCTGCTTAGATCAATTTACTTTCTGCAAAAAAAAAGGAAAGCAGGGGGGATGACACATAGAATCAAAGAAAGTCTTGTACTGTGGCCGGGCATTATTGGTGACCACTTCTTATGACAAATGAATGGCTGAAGTGTTAAGCCTCATTCATACTCCAAGGTGAGTTGAGTAGCTACTCACCTAGCTACTCACCTTGTCTGTCAGTAAAAACAGAGAGATGTATCCATAGAGTTATAATAAGAATAGAGAGGACACCAGATATCCCCGCCCGTCCACTTGCATTGAGTTGCTCACCCAGCGCATGAGGCGTTTTCATCCCTCCTTCCGGCTAGTAAAACCGTGACGTAGTGGGTCTACTGTGACGCATTTTTCGTCATAATTTGTGTTCATGGACGCGCTTCATGAACGAGCACTTCCGGTATGAACGCGCGTCAATACAAAGAAGCCTAGACGCGCGTTCATGTGAGTAGACCCAACTGCAGTACCTCAAAACGGCCACCATGTCCATTTGGTTTCAGGGCGCCCCCATGGTTCTGGGGGCTTGGATGTATCAGGGTGAGAGGTGAGTTGCTACTCACCGCGGTGTGTGACGTAATGTTGTAGTTTTCTGACTTTAGAAAACAACACCGAGTTGTTACTCACCTAAAACTGGAGTATGGATGAGCCTTTAGTGTAGGCTTCCAGGGTGCTGCGTTGCTGTGCGCTACCGAGCCTGGCTCAGACTGGTAACGTGCGCGCCTTGTTATCAAAGTGGCCCAGGTTCCCCTCCTGGTGTTGCCTTGCGGCTTACATTGGTGGCAGCGGTCCTACGGCAGCCAGGCAGTGTGAACGGAGATGACGTGACTCTCCAATAGAGGGCTCTGGAATGTAGGCTTCCAGGGTGCTGTGTTGCTGTCCGCTACCGAGCCAGGCTCTTTAGTAGACTGGTAACGTACGCGCCTTGTTATCAAAGTGGCCCGGGTTCGCCTCGCGGCTTATGCTACATTAAAACTCTTCTGTCCCATTCATCATTCCAGCATGGACGAACAGTATGCTTAATGTGTCACTTATAAACTTTTAAAGGTTGCAATGTTTTGAAAACACCAACCTTTAATGTTCAGCATCAAGATGAGTTCACAAGTTAAGTTCCAAGACATTGCTTTCCACTTGAAAGTAATGTAATAATGTCCATTTTGTTTGCACATTTTGTTTTCCCATAGAAAATGGATAAAAACAAGGATGGAGTTGTCACTTTGGATGAGTTCGTTCTGGCATGCCAGGAGGTATGTTACAATACACACAATTGAGAATTAAAGGACCACTGTGTAGTGAGTACACTGTAGACTGCTCTACTGATATGAAAATGACCATAACGGGGGCACCCGCTGGCCTACTGGTCCAGGCGCATATTGATCTGCCCTTTGCCGCGTGTCACTCACTCCCCATCTCTCCCCCCATTCCTGTCAGTCTACTGTCCTATCAATAAAAGCATAAACGCCCAGAAACAAATCTTTAAAAAAAGAAATGACCATAAATTGTGTGTAGAGATTGTTAAATAATTAGCTAAAGCCCCTTTTCGACTGCAGCTTTAGCACCACACCATACCACACTACACCACACCACACCGCACCACATAAAAATATCTACATTTTCCATTACACAAAAGTACCCCTATTGGTAAGAAACAAATTGAGCCGTTTAACTGTGATTATAATACAATATAAAGTAGTATTACAACTATCCTAAATTATAATACACTATAATGGATTATAACTGTGATTATAATACACTATAAAGTATTAATGTATTACTATGATAATTATAATACACTATAATAGATTATAATATTAGTGGTTATAATAACACAATAGAATCTATTATCATGTATTACAACTATATCCTGGTGGTCTAAATGAAAAGTCAGAGAGTGATCAGTCATTATGAAGTGTTTGGCCCTGTTTGGCCTAGCTCAGACCTACTCTAGAGTGGATACTTTTTAGTACCACGTTTAGTACCACCTTCACACCACTCTACCCAGGTCCTTGTAGTGGAAAACCTGGCACAAGTGGGCGGTGTGGTGTTGGGCCTGTGGAAAATGGGCTTTACTGTACTCAACCCAAGTGAACACAAGTCAAGACAAGACAACTAGAAATAAATCCAACAGCTCGGATAGTTCTCTCTGTTCATCCTGACCTCCTGCTGCGCACGTTAAACCCCAACATATCCAAAGATGTGTGTCCCTAGATTGTTTACGTTCTACAGTTTATTATTTACCTGATAGATACATCAACCACATCCTGTTGGGCATATCATTACAGGTGGACATTTTCCAAAACCTAAAGAAAATTACGAATTTTGTATGAAGTATGAATCAGGCTTATGTGGTTAGAATCATCAATATGTTGGCTTCTGGGGGCCAGTGAACAACGACAACAAAAGCTTAGTAAACTGTCCAGCACCTACCAGCAGGCAGCAGCAGTGTCAACGCCAGAAAGCATCTTCCATCAGTGCAGATGATGGCATCGTGTCCTCAGCTGGTCCCATATCTAGTTTGGAAATTAAGATTGTAATTTTAGATAAAGATTTGCCTCCCCAGAGTGCAATGTTTGTCAATAGCACAGCTCATATTGATTGTCCCGCGTATACTATGGCCTCTTACCAACTTTTACATTTCAGTAGTGTTTCGAAAGCATCAACCTAGAGACAAATACATTCTGTCACTCCCAACATGTTATAAGGCTACAATATATTTTTTAAGTATGTAAAATAATGATAAAACTGCATCATAGCATTCCTTATTTCTGAACTTGTCAGGAAAACAAAATTGAAAAACAGATGAACTGACAGAGGCAGTGTGTTGGGACAATGCCTAGGACGCTGACACAGGCCATTTTACAGCTTAGTTAATATCCACCTATATGTTTAAATTAATAAATGTTTATAACCTACAGCAGGGTTCCCCAATAGGCGGCCCGCGGGGGGCTACTGTCAGGCCCCCACCAACCCCAGTAATAATGGTGGTATAAGAGCAGCAACAACACTAGTATATCGTCGTTGTCAGGTGGAAACCTTGTATCTCCAAATTTGTACTTTCTTTCGCAAATCATACAAGGCCGTCGCACAAGAGTAGTGAAAACAGCTGATCTACAAGCATGCAGTGCGAGGCGTTGTGTGCTTGTAGATCGGCTGTTTTCACTAGTTAAAATAATTTTTAAAATGATAAATGCAAAACGAACTGTTTTGGACATACAAGATTTTCACCCGACAATGACGATATCTGAACTGTCGCTGGAGTAGCGGGAACGCCACCGCCGCCCCCTGCAATGCTGTGGCAGTCGGCTTGGTAGTTGGTACCCTAGACATAATTCGGCCCTTGAGGAAAACTAATTGGGGAACCCTGACCTACAGTATGAGCAAGACATTTCCTCACACAGGACATAACAATTAAGTCCTTCACTTCCTGTGTTGTGAATTTGTGGCTCTACATGAAATATGTACATATATGTAAATATGTAATATGTAGGCTCTACTATTTATGCAATATAACTTATATACAATACTGATTGATGTTACATGTCTTTAAGGGAGGCTTGTTCTTGAATCATTTTGTCATGACTTTTCTTCCTTTGTTCCAGGATGAAACAATGATGCGGTCCATGCAGCTATTTGAAAATGTGATGTAGGAGGGGACATCATAAGACCGACAGAATGGGAGAACTCAGGGTGTGTGTACATTGTGTATAGATAAATATGTGCGACACATCTCTCATCCTACTCCCATCTTGTCCAACTGCTTTGCAATAGTGTGGATACACTATGACCACAATGGCCTGAAGGAAGGCCCTGGACTGGAAAAAGATTACTGATCACTCTTTAGAACCTGTGTTATACTTTTAGCTCTCTTTTGTAACACAATACAGTGTGACACATCTAACAGACTTGGACATGGAACCTTTTCTTAGTCCTCCGATCAAGATCTGTTAATATGGAAACACTCCTACTTTAGACGTCTGCTTCCAAGTGAAGAGATATTTCAACCAGCAGATCCATTTGTTTTCTGTCACAGTGTTAATTTAATATGCCATAAATAAATAGCATGCGAGAGTGAGAGGTTTCGAATTGCCCTCTAAAAAGCTTTCTCTCAACAAGTTGTTGTCTAAGATAACTATTTATTTAATGCATCTAGTTGTCGACAGATATCTGGCACAAAGTGAAGTGTCGTATTTTGTTTCCACCGTTGCAATGACTTTGCTTTTGTCTGAATGCCAGTTATGATGCATTAGAAATTCAAGAAGGATTCAAGTAGGTTTTAACAAGGGTAATGTGTGCAGTCTGTGCACTAGTATGCAAATTAAAAATGTTCCTGGTTGCTTGTCTATTATCTAATCGTGTATAATGCAAGTTTGACTTCTGTATCAAAATGAAGTGCCCATGGAAAAAAGGACAGCATACTCTTGTATGGTTTAATTGGCTTGCAGTCATATTATCCAACACAGTTCACTGACTCTGAACTGGTGGTACTCATTTCATGGATATTTGCAAAATGTTGCTGTTGGGTAGAAACCTTGTATCTCTGTAGTTCTTCTTTTTGTAAAGTAAATAAAAAATAGCCGATCTACTATCTTTCAAAAATGTGGACATTTTAACATTTTTCGCCTATAACGACATGTCCAAAATAGGGATGCCAGAGTGAATGTGGAGAGTCTGTCGGTGGGTTTTATATCTATTTAACCAATGATGTTTAAATAACTACATTGTGTCCAGTGGAACACTGGTTCTTTTTTTCCATTTCCTGAAAAGTAACAGTTGTGAACATACAAGGTTTCCACCTAATGGCGAAGGACAATATCTATCTATAAATGCGACAAATCTCTGTCTGTCTGCGTGTGTGTCTGTATGTAATCCGCGTATCTCGAGAACCGTTCGTCCCATCGGCTTCAGATTCGGCACACGCGTTCCCCGCCGCGGAGTGCAGTGCCGGGCCTCGACCCGACCCGACGTGCATTTTTTCCGAAACCGGCGCGAAACGTTCGGAATCTCCTTATGCGGAGCTGATTGTTGACTGTTCCGGAGGAAAGCGGCGCAAGCGCTGACTCATTGTGACATCACTTCATAAAAGGCTCTGACATCACGTACGCCACATGAGTCAATGGTCATAAATGGACACAGGCAAACAGATGGTCAAAACGGGGTCCTATGACAACAGGTATAATGGGGTTTGCATTAAAGGGGGAACCAGCACTGGATGCAGACAGAGAGAAACAGATATCTCCATATATGAGCATAAATGGACACAGGCAAACAGATGGTCAATACAGGCCCTACAGAGATCTCCATATATGGGCATTGTGGTCACTACCACAGTACCACACACCTTTTTGCCAAACAGTAGACTACTGTTTTTTGGGTCAAGCAACTTATGCTATCTGCTAAGTAAGTTGCTCCATTGACAGGCCATTCATGAAACATAAAAGTCCTATCTGATTCTATTAAACGACTATAAACTCACCAATATTGCAGCTGTCCTGAAAGTTTGGGTAACTCGTTTAATTCAAATCACTGTCCTCCAATTTCAAAACAGGTGGTCGTATTGCAGGACGTTGAGTGGTAGTGCTGAAGCCAGGCCTACACATGAAACCAAATGGTCCAAATGTCCCAAGGCCATTCCATTTGTACACACAGACACAGTTAAATACACACTGACACAATTGTACAGTGTAGATGAGGTCCGAGAATTAAAAAATAAAAATAGAATGTTTGATGACAGCTTTTTAGTTTACCTCGCGTCACCGGCCGGGGTGGCGGTAATGCACACGAAAGCGGTTTGCCAACCGCCATTAAAAATAAACGCAGAAGACCAACCAGGAAGCAGGAAGAGCATCCGCATCCGCACATTTCGCAGCAAAGTCCCACGTTGAGTACTGTTCAGTGTTCATTCTAGGCGCTAACACTAGCAGTGTTCTTTACAACTAGCAGGCTCTTCCACACAATCTCTACAACAATGAACGGCAGCATGGACGAGGGGCAGATGTCACCACAGACCTTTCTGTATGGTAAGAGATTGGCTTCCCAGATTGCATCAAGTTTAACAGCATTGATTTCATTTCATGTCAGCGTTTTACTGTCGCCTCTATCGGCATGACTGAATGAATGAGATACTGACTGCGGAGTAAACGGCAGCGCATGTTAGAGATGTGGAATAATGGTGTCCAGCAGAATTATATTATGAATATTGTTTAGTGATTACATCTCTATATTGAAATCTTTGCCATTTCACGCGTTTCTTCTACAGCCTTGTATTGACTCGGCTGTCTAGAAATGTTAACCACGTGGTTCCGCAACATGGCGTCCCGCGTTTCTGTTACTTGTGCACAGCACAGTTAACACTGCCAGTATAAGGACTTTACCACGCACTTTTAGTGTTTGACACTCGCCAACATAAACACCAAACTGCGATAGATGATGGTGTTTGCCATAAATGAGGGTATATTCCAAAGATTCGGGGAGCCATAATGGTTATTGTGTGGGTTCATTCCCACGTGGAGTGTCCTCAGTTAACCCTCATGGAGACCCACTAACCCAAGTTTCACCCATAGAGCTATGGTTGGACATCAGCTAGCTTCAAGTGACCAGAGATTGAGAATATTATTCATTACGTTTACAAATGAAATGATGGCGTAATATTTCGAGTGCCCTTTACCCAAAAGATACTCATCAAATCAGTGATTGATACAAATTGATACATGTGGCCTAATGTACATAATTATCTAAATTAAGTTTAGGGGTTTGTATATTATAATTAATCACATAAATCAAATGGGCTGTGCCTTAAGTGTTTTATATGCAATTATATTACAAACTTAACATAAATAAAATCCTGGTTTGTATTTTATATTTTTAAGCTCCAATTACGAGACTGTAACTGCTTGCAATGTTGTGACAGCTTTGTGTAAATAAAACCATTGAAACATTAAAGTAGGAAAGTTAACCTGTTAATGCACAGAACCTATTTACAAATTACTATATATGAACATGTCATGGTCATATTATTTTCTTTGTCTTATTGGCAAGTACTGACTGAACCTTTTTTTCCCACCAGGGTGTGTATTAGAATCTGGGAAGGAGGTTATATTCAATCCTGAGGATGATGACTTTGAGCATCAGCTGGACTTGAGAATGGTAAGTGTTAGAATAGTCAATTTGTTGGATAAAGTTTCTTAAATTGTGGGTATACATTTTTTACATAAACTATAATTAAAACTATTTGCATGACTGTATACCGTCTGAACTTTTACTTGTCTCAAAGGTATTGTCTAGTTCCTGCTGGGAAATCTAAATTCAAAAGCTGTATGTTTGAGAAGTAATTTAATTTAAAACATGTAAATGCAAGTTTGTGGCATTGAAGACAAAACTAAATAAATTATAGTGACATTTTACATTTACTATAATTAAACATTGGTACAACAAATTCCCAGGTATCGGCTCACCCCGAATACTAATAATTGGTATTGACCACTTAAATGTCAACCCCAACATAGAGAGCTTTTTCATCCAGGTTTGACATTGGTCCTTCACTTCCTTAGGCAATCGTGGACAGCACCACCAAGGATGAGCTTCACATCGTGGAGGTGGAAGGACAGGACATGGAGGGCCAGACGGTCAAGGCTGTGTTGGTTTCACTGAAGCCCTCTACATTGCCCAGTGTGAGTGTAAAAATCTTTTTCAGACAAATGTTGAAATACAACAGTGGTTTTCAACCTTTTTCATATCGAGGTCCATTACTTTTTTTGGGCTTTTGAGCCACGGGCCACCATTTGATGAGATTTAAGAATAGAATATTTTGTTGTTGTTGGATAAGATTTTGTCCACAATTCCATGCTGTATTTATGTTGATACCATAGAAGAGACAACAGGCAAAACATTGAGCAAAATAACAATTCGTTTACATTTTCTAATCGTGTAGACTTGTAAATTAAGTAATGCAGCCAGGTGTTTAACAATAATTTAACTCTTGAGAGCGTAAAATGAAACCAAATGGACCCAGGGTCCATTTTACGCTCTGAAGAGTTAAAATTTTATAAGGGTCCATTTGGTTACCAGCTCCATCATTTAGCTGGGGACCAACTGGAACCCCCTCAAGGACCACTGGTGGTCTCCAGACCACTGGTTGAGAACCACTGAAATGCAAGAGGGCTGCACAAAGCCTTTGTAGAATTACTGAAGCCTCAGTAGTACCTCATCAAGGAAATCTTGAAATATTCCTATATTTTTCACTTAGACACCTTAACTGTTGGGCACTCCAGACTTTAAAACATGAATGATATTCATCATTGTTACAACTTCAGTTTTCTGATTTATGTGTTGCAATGCAGGTGTGTCTTGGTGGTTTCAATATCACTCCCCCAGCTGTGTTCCGCCTCAAGGCTGGTTCTGGTCCAATTCATCTCAGTGGGCAGCACCTTGTCAGTGAGTATTATTACAGTATTACCAGGAATATGATTTGGAACTGTTTGCGAAAATATGACATTTACCAAGAATTTGCATTTGTCATAGATGACGCAAATAGTGATACTTGTTTAAAAATGAACGTATGCATGTATGCTGTGTGCATCATTGTAGTCCCAGGTTGGGGAGAACAGTCACAGGGGTACCGGTATTAAGGGAAATGTCCCACTGGCTCGATTGTCATGATCACTTGCCCCATAATTGTAACCACTAGCTCAGGACATTCGTTGGGTATTGATCCCCACGATAAGGAAAACAAATTTTATCCTGAGTTTCCCCCTGAAATAAAAATGCTTAATATCCCCCTAAAATAAACTAGCAGAAAACCTCACATCTGCTGCCTATTCCATATCATTTGTAAGTAATTAAATTGTATAACTAACTACTTTAACTAGCTACTATACAATTCTATAAAGCAAATGTTCAGTCATAATTAGAATTGTATCATATAACTGAATAAAAAGATTTGAAAAAGAATTATATTATCTAATTCTAAAAGTACCCCATTCAGAAGAGAATGGGGCACTATCTCATTTTGGGTCATAAGAACTTTGTTCCAAAAATAAACGCATAAGCCCCTCGATTTTGTCAGGCATGTGAAATTATATTTTCTTACTTTTCACCATTTTTCACCACCAGTTCATGTTTCAAATCCATAAGTTAAATGGATCTCCAAAGTAAAAAATAACTCTGACCCAGGGGGATGGCACCCTCTAGTGTCCTCTGCTCTATAAACATGTGCAGATTCCTTTTTGGTGGGTTATGTGTGCTAGTCTTGTTTTTAAGAACAGCTGAAGGAGATTCTTCCAGTAGAACCATCAGTAGAAGGGTTCTATATCACAATTTCACCATTTCATTGTGCTTGCCATCTTGTTGCTAGTGATGGGAAATGACCAATTTGACGAGGATAGTGATGATGATGAGGATGAAGAAGAGGAGGAAGATGTAGACGTGAAATCGTCCAAGAAAAGACCTGCACTGATGAAGGCTGTGCCTAAATCGGTTTGTATATATTTTACAGTTGGCTTAAAAATGTATCGGTATTCATCAGTATCTAAATTAAAATAAGCCATTTCTGTTCTTCTCAACAGAAAAAAATCAAAGTGGCGAACGATGATGATGGCGACGATGATGAAGACGATGATGAGTGGGTGTATAACTTAATCCACATATGCACTGTTAATAGTAACACCAGCAGATGATTTAAAATATTTATTTTCTTTTTTAAAGGGAGGATGATGAGGAAAGTGAGGAAGAAGAATCCCCAGCCAAGGTCAAGAAGACCGCTCCAAAGGCAAGGCACTATAACTGATGGTTTTATCAGTTATTAAACATGTTTGAACCCTACTGACTGCTCCTTGGAGTCTTGGACTTCTACTTGAACCTAGTGAGTTGGCTCGTTAACAGTTTGGTATGTCTTTGTTTACAGGCCAAGCCAGCCACACCAAAAGGCAAAGGCCCTGCTCAGAATGGGAAGAGTCCTAAACCCACTACACCTGGGGTAAATAATTTTCCTTTGTTTTGTCATGTTGTACACAGCATGCACACACTACAGAGCAACACACTTGCTCTGTTCCTTTCTATGTTTACTTGTAATGTAAGGTTAATCAATTAAAATCGAATTGGTTGCCAACAAATTCAGTAATCGATCGATTGCCAATGAGCCAAGCCAAGATGTTAGGGTGATGACCGATGGAGAATTGAGCTCTCTTTTCCCTTGCTGCTGAAAGTTGCATGTGTGTTGCCCGTGATGTGAACCTGTGTGTGTGTCTGTGGAAATTACTGGATACTGTAGACGGGCTCTAGATGTGATCAGAGCACTGAGCAGTAAATAGAAACCAGACTTTCCACAGGTACTGTGGAAGATCTGGTGATACGAGGCTACTTCTATGGAAGCATGGGAATCCAGTTGTGTGCATAAAAGTTCATAGCAGAACATATTGTCATGCGCATACAATACCATTTTTTTAACAACATTATTAAAATGAAATTATCGTGCTTCGAGAAGAACAAGATAAGATGGTGTTTATAAAAAAAAATGTGTAATATGCAAAATGTCTGTACAGTCTGTTTTATTGTGACATCTTAATTATTGAATGCTCATACTGTACTCTTTGCAGGCCAAAACTCCTAAAAATAAGACTAAGAGCCCCAAACCCCAGACTCCCAGTACACCATTAACATTTGAAGAAGCAAAAGCCAAGATGATGGAGGTGGTGAAGAAGGTTGGTGTCAGCAGTGGTCCCTTAAACAGGAATATAAGATCAATACAATGTGCTCTAAGGACGGCACTCCCCAGTAATACTATTTAACTAATTTAGTGCCCATGAAATTAACGGATTATAAAGTATCTATATCTATAAAGTATATAAATTGTATCAAATTGATCTTATATCCCTTAAACAGGAATATAAGATCAATACAATGTGCTCTAAGGACGGCACTCCCCAGTAATACTATTTAATACCATATGAATGTGACAGGCATGGCGCAATGTTAATTTTATTCAGAGAAATGCCCTCGAATTTGATTATTCTCTTCATTTAATACAACTTAAATTGAATTCTTGGATTTATTATTGTCTTGTAACTTGCATAAAACCTGTTTTGCATGTTCATTTTTTTCTTCTTCCATTACAGGGAGTTGGACTGCCAAAACTCCAGCCCAAGTTTGAGAACTTTGCAAAGAATGGCTTCAGAGTGTCAGACCCCAAGGTATAGTTAATGGAGATTTATCGGTTAGGTTTTTATGTAAGCATTCATCATTGCAGCACAGGCAGTAATGACGTTTTCTTTGGTGACCTGTTAATACTCATTAATATGTGACAAGCTCTCAATGCTAAGGATCATTTTAATTGTGACTCTTCTTACATACTATAAATCAATGCTAAGGATCATTTTAATTGTGACTCTTCTTACATACAATAAATCTCTACCACTAGGTTTGGGTAGGGTCCATTAATTGTTATGCATTTGCTTAATCACAGAATGCATTTTGATTGGTACTTGTTTGTGAATGTGCAGTGTCTGCCAGGCATTTAGTACATTTTGAACGACCGAAAAGACATGTCAGAATTTCATGACAATAACATTATGTAGAGAAATACGATAAGACATGTTGTATTTCCCCTGTTGAAGACCTAATATACTGTGTATGATCTCACGTGTTCCGAACAATTGGATTTGGATTCCAAATCTATAAATGGCATCTTTAATGCCTCATTTATTGAAAATTACGTTTTCTGTCATGACTTGTGCATGCGGTCAGTTACAAATGTTGTTTTTGTTGCCATGCAACAGAGTGTAAATTATCCTTCATGCTGGCAAGTCAAAAGAATAACTATGTGCTACTCTGGTTTCATAAGGAAATGCATAGATTGTGATTTGCTTGATTCAAGATTGGGATATCCAAACAGCGTAGGACCCCCACCGGCTCAGCTCCTTCATAATCTATTTAATATGTGCAGCCCCTAGGGCTGCATATATTAAATAATATGAGTAATATGAGACTAGATATCGTCTGGTATTTTGGATATTGTAATATATTATCACTTGAGCTATATTTCATGCTTTTGACATTCTTTTCAAAATTGGCAACAAGAAAAATGACAAAAGAAATCATCACAATACAATATTATAGTCACAATGTTGCTTTTGAGGTATTGCTTGATGCAGTCCAGGCTAGGTGAATGGTGTAACTTGGTACAAAGATAAGAGATTGTCAGCCACTTAATCAGACCATGGTTTCGAGGTGACATTTCACTGTCATCAGAACGTATTTATTATCAAATGAAGCTCCTTTAGGTCCACCACATAAACAGGAGTGGAATTAAATGAGAAATGTTTACGTTATGTTTGCTCCAACATCTATGGTGAACATGTTGACCAATACTGTCATGTGTTTATTTTCCGATAGATTGTTGCTGACTTGTGGAAGTGGAGGCAGACTGTGACTGATGCTAAATAATGTGGTCCAGGGATTTTCACTTCCTTCATCTCCCTCCTTACATATTCTTCCTCGCAAACCTTCTGGAGTCTCAGCCAGTGCCTCGTCTTTCCCATTGTATCCGTTCCAAGTTGAGTCCAGCTCCCACCACCCTGCTGTATCAGAGACTAGAGAGGAACCGATGCCATGTGTATATGAACACAACAGGGCAGTGACCCTGTAAAGTCCTGTCTTTGAACTACCCTCTCGGGTGGTACGCAGTATGTGGATATTGTTCCAGGTTTTATCGGATCAGGAGATCCAACTTGGAAAGTTGCATATGTGGCTTCTTTATTATTGTATTGTATGGCACCTAAGAAAGCATGCAGGAACTGCCCAAGGCTTTCCGTTGTCTTTGGTTGATTGGGCCTCATGCAGGATCTGTGCGAGCACAAATTCTGGCATCAATTCCTGAGTGCAGTTTTAATAACCAAACACCAACCAACTTGAGACACCGGTCTTATTTCTTTTCTTGAATTAATTTCAGTTCATTCAATTATTTTGTTCAAATTGTCATTTCACATAGAAACCAACTAATGGCCATTGCATAGTAAAATCTGTAATTAACAACTTTGCCGTCCATTATTCTATTTAATCAAGATAAAGCGTTCCATCACCATAAAATTTGGCCTTTGCAATCTAGGTCAGGCACATGTGTGGAAGTTGGGTGTGGCCTCTTGGTTCAGTTGCCAATTTTATATTAACATTTGAGATTAAGAAAATGTTACGTTTGTAAAATGCCATTCCATGTTAAGAGTGTATTTAATTTTGCTTTGCTTTGTGGGCTCAGTTTTAATGAATGATTGTGCGAGTCAATTGAAAACATTTACTGTAGTGTTGATCCCTTTGTACACTTTGAAAGGAAGATTGTTTTCTTTATGAAGGGGGGCGAGCGAGCTATAAAGTAAAACTGTACTTATGTCAGAATCGGATTATGGAGGCTTCTCACAGCAACACTTCCAATTATTATGACCCACTCGCCTACAGGTCTTTCAAGGCGCTTGCGTTTAATCATTCATTTTCTGTTGCTGTTTAACAAAATGTAACCATGTTAAGATTCAAGATTTGATCTATTGTTGCTGTAAATTAGATTTTTATAGCCATGTGCTGCTGTTCTTTTAGTACCACAATGAAGGTTACAGGAAGTAAATTGTTCACTGCTTTGTTTAATAAATATATTGACTTCCCAAGATTTCAAGCTTCAGTAATGTATTTGAGAAGTGCATGTAAGCTAAATTCTGATAATCAATTCTCTGCATCCAATGGAACACGCCACATGATGCATGCAGACCAGAATTGGGACAAAACCCACCACAGTAAAATTAGACATAATTAGTCGTCTGCTAGAGCTAGAGGGAAAGGGATCCCATTTGCCACCTGGTTCTGGGACATAACCCCCTACCAAATTATAAGAAACAGACACATTTGGAAAGAATCAACCAAAAACTAAAGCAAATTGGAACGTGATTTTGAAAACATGACTTCTGCTGGGTGAAGTACAGCAATGTGCAAGCACAGCAGTAAGATGTGAGGTCTTATGACAGGAAAAGGAAATCCAATGGAATACAAGAAATCATCCATGTATTCCCACACCATCTACAAAACGTATATACAGCCCACACACACCCGGTAACCATTGCAATGTTGTTACTGGCCTTATACATGCATGTGACACCGGCCATCCTTTAACATACATTTTGTTCTTGTGGTAGCTGTTATTCTAAACCGACAAAATAGTATGTAAAAAAAATCTGATTTAACATCCATATAAATTTTATTTATTAAATTCCACATTTTGTATATCAGTGTGTTGCCTATGTACACCACAAGATGGCAATAAAGCCAAAGGACTTTAAAATATTTTCATTGGGACGCTCAAGTTCCTTGTGTGAACCATTTGGTGTGGCCGGCTGTCACACAGATCCGGTTTGGCAGCATCTTATAGGCTCCTTCCCAGTGTGCAAGTTTGAGCAAGGATTACAACTCCTAAACATTGTTCTATCAAAAGACAACTGGAAAGGCTAAAATGTTGAACAGGTCATTGTGTTTCATCCACTTCAACTATGGTGGTAAAACATATGGAAAATTAAAAAGCTAAGATCTTAGATATTGAACAAACCGTTTAATTGAGTTCTACTCAACAAGACAAAGTTAACACTCCCCTCTTCACTGAATGTCATCGGTTTGATGACAATGAGGACTGGGTGCTGCTTTGCATCAACAATGTCAATCAAAATGTACATGAGCCAATTAAATAGACAATTTCATACTTGTGATTCCTTCATTTTGAAAATGTGTCTCGTATCCTCCATTTGGCAGTGAAGAATTTGCATGAATCAATGACAGTACAACGTTCAGTTTTATTTTATGTACATCATGAAATAATCAAATTCCTAACACATTACATTTTGGTAAGAGTGGAAATAGTTATGGCAGTAACCATTCAGGCACACAATGGTGCTTAATTAACCTGACAATTGGTATTACAGTCTGACAACAAACGCTTTGGCAATCATAAGGCAAAGGCTGGGTATAATAGCTGTACTACTGGATTCCACTTAGGCAATTGAGAGTTGATGCCACAGTGCCATTATGGTCGGTTGACATTTGAATTAAAATCATAAAATGAAGTCAAGGAGAAATGAGGCACAAACAACAAGCCATGTCACATTTGTTCAGAGCATGCACACTCAGTGTGCTAACCAGGCTGTTTACTGTAGCATGTGAAAAAAGGCTACATGGCAATTTTAAACATACAGTAGTTATACTGAAGTGTGTCAAAAGGCAATACAATTGCCATCTAAAAAACAAAACAAATAATAATAAAGCCTCTTCTGATTATCAGTCACTCCACTCAACTTGAACAGGGAACGCAAGTTGAAGTAAACATGAGCTGTGATCTAAATGTGTCGTTGTGTGTTCAAATAACATTACAATAAAAACAGCAACATAAAAAATAAAGCCTGCACTGTACATTGCGACTAGAATAACATACTTAAAACCATACTTAAAACCATATATCGAGTTGGACCAGTGTAGATGTGAAAGCTCCAGGCACTGGCTACCATCCTGTTCAAACGTATTCCTTGGAGCTGCTGGGGGGTCTGTTAGAGATGGGGTATTTGGGTGAAGGTTTGCCCCTGGGGCAGGATGCCGCCAGCATGCCACCCCCGACCACATCCAGGAAAGCTCCGGCCCAGGCGATGAAGATGGCTGACCCAAATTCATACCTGCAGAGTTGGTGGGAAACAAGTTGATGTCAAATTAATTCAAATTTTATGTGTGCAATTCATGCCATCATGATGAAATATAGAGTTCGGGGAGTTAAGTTTGGCCTGGGGCCAATTTCTTTTCAAAGCCATTAGACGGTGGGCTTGAACATAATAAAGGGCTAATTTAAGAGCTGGAACTTGCAACAGACCGCCTATATATTGCTATACAAGTTAATAAAGATGTGTGGTATAAGTGCATACTGAGAAGTGTGTGTGTGTGTGTGTGTGTGTGTGTGTGTGTGTGTGTGTGTGTGTGTGTGTGTGTGTGTGTGTGTGTGTGTGTGTGTGTGTGTGTGTGTGTGTGAGTGAGTGTGTGAGAGAGAGAGAGAGAGAGAGAGAGAGAGAGAGAGAGTAAATGTTACAGGTGCAGATAGAAATGCTTGTGTAATCATTTTGTGCAGACCACATCCTTGGAGGACGTTTAGTTCATTAAAAAAGTTAAAGAGCTCATTTTATCTTGGATAGACAGTATGGAGAGAAACAGTGTATTGTAGGCATATTTTACTTGAACACAGGAGAACACTTTCACCCAGAAGTTTAAAGAGGAACATTGACACAGTGAAAACAGGACATTCACAGAGAAATGGAAAGATAACTATTCTTGCATTCTAGCCGTTTCATCGATATCTGTTTTCTGTCCACATCCTACCTATTAATTCCACTAGAGCTGCACCTATTGATTATTTTCTTAGCAATTAATCTATCGATGACATTTTTGAATATATATATTTTTTTTTATACACAAACCGATTCACTTCTTATACTTAAATCACGTTCCAAACTTTCTTTTGAAGCATTTCGCCTATAATGGACATGCCCGATATGGGTATTGATTAATTAATTTCAAATATTTTATAAATTGATTACATTGAATAGTTCAATTTAACAGTGGCACCTAGACTAGGGCTGTCACGATTATGACATTTTACATGACGATTAATTTTCTCTCAAATAATTGCGATTTAACGATAACGATCGATAACGATTTAATTGTGTTTTTGTCATTGACAATTACATTTCTGTTTGGCTTTTAGGCTTTGAAGTTGCATATGGTAGATATGACACATAACCTAGATATACAAAGAAATTACTGACATAATTTTTGACAACTTTATACTTAAAAAATAACATTGATAGTGGAAATAGACGATCTACAAGCTCACAACGCGCGTTGTGAGCTTGTAGATCTACTATTTCCACTATTTTTTACTGGAAACGATTATGACGATTATGAAAAATAATCACGATGATGTCAAATAACCACGATTAGACGATTATGTAATAATTGTGACAGCCCTACCCTAGACCCCACGTTGAGGGGTTGTGTGCCACAGTGCACCCTGCAGCCTAATGTGTGACTGTGTCTGTCATTCCACGCTCAAAATGGATCAAATATAATTAACCATTATTCAGGTGAGGGTAGATGCTCTATATGTGGGATAGTCCGTCAGATATTTTAAATTATTTACAAAATATTAGATTCACAAAATAATTTGCCGGAATATTATCACAGGCAGGCTAGTTCTTGTCCATGGGCTGTCTGTTGACTACCACTAAACCAATCAATGAAACAAACATCAAATGAAAATATCAGGAATGGTGAACAGGAACATTATGAATGGGTGCATGATGTAGAAATGCCCATTTACCTCTCATAATGCATAGTTTATATACTCTGTCATACAACAGTGTTATGGAAATAATTTATCTACAAGCTCACATGTTAGAGTGACACCATTGTATGACAAAGCCATTGTATGTCAAAGTATAAATCAGTCACAATTATTACATAATCAATTATTTGAGGTAATCGTTATTATTTTTGCATAATCGTCATAATCGTTTCCATGTTGAGAAATGTTCATATAGTGGAAATAGCAGATCTACAAGCTCACAACGTATAAAGTTGTCAAATACGTCAGTAATTTCTTTGTATATTTAGGTTATGTGTCATGTCTGCCATGTGCAACTTCAAAGCCTACAAGCCAAACAGAAATGTATTTGTCAACGACCAAAACACAATGAAATTATTTGAGTCACAATTAATCGTCATGTAAAATGTAATTATCGTGACAGCCCTAAATCAGACTTGACTCTGGACTTACTTGGTATTGACGGGAGTGAATGGATTGTAGAACGCCTGGATGATGTTGTGGGCAAACCAAGAGCAGGCGATGATCGCACTCAGAGCTGTGGAAAGGTGGAGAAAAACAACATCTTAATGACTGAGAATGAAAATAGATGAATGAAAAAAGAACAAACAAACAAATACAAAATAAAAGTATAAAAGTAGAGCTTCTTACATCCAAGCAGAAGGATGATGCCGCCAGCCATGGCAGTGCGGGACTTTTTTATCTTGTCGTCTCCTCCACAGGTGGTGCACTTCATTCCCATAGTAGCCACACCTAGTCCTGCCACCGTTACAATGATGCCTACGACCATGAGGGCACGGGTAGCTTGAAGGGCACCTGGGTAGGTGAAAGGGGAGGGTTTAGACAATCAAGTCATGTGACAAAAATCAAGCACCCGTAACAACAACAACAACTGACTGGTGTGTGATATTCATTTCTGGAGTCAACGGCACAAAACAGCATCCTAAAAAGCATCAAGGCCACAGGAGGATTGTTTAAATATTTTAACACAAGAATTATATTAAGTGTACTCTGATAAACCAGTGGTTCTCAAAGTGGATTCCAGGGGCTCCTTTATGGGGGTCTAAAATGGACCCATACAAGTCTGTAACTCTGACAGTGTACAAATGGAACCAAAGGGGGAGAACTTGAAATTTGATAAAAACTGTGATAAACCATTTGAGGAAAGAGGAAACATAAACCAGTTAAAATATTCAGTAACATTTTGTACACTCAAGTTGAATTTACACTTGCAAAGGAGTGAGGAGTTGTTCAGTAAAATTCCTGTGAACAACTCTTCACTGCCACTCCCCACCCCACCCCCATGCAGAAAACGGCCTCTAACCGGAAGCCCAGTGAAACTCTCTTGGCTTTTGGGTGTAGGTTGTCATGTCAGAAAGAACAGGTCTAACCAGTTAAGCGCATATACAGTCTCAGGTTTCACTCCGACCAAGACAAGACACTCCCTCTGTGTACTGCGCACAACCTGCCTTTCAACAGGTGGATTTCCCCCTTCAGCTTGATTCTACCATTAAAATCAAACACAGGCCTGGCCTGTGTATCCAGTGGCACATTTCAGTAAAGTAGATCTTATGATCATGGCTTCACATCTGCATCTATCTAACAAAAAGACAAGTAGTGAAGTAAAACAATGATACTTTCCCATTTTGTATTGTGCTCAAGCCTGAGGCTCCATTCTAAAAGATACCATTTGAGGGATTCCACTAGTCATAATAGTAGTCACATTTATTTATTTATGGCCCTGCTCCATTATGGTGAAAGCTTTAATCACACCACATTTATCAAGGTTGGCTTGTGTTCGTGTTTACAGAGGCGATAAGAGGTGATAAGATATATTGTTTTACAGACACCTTATCAAATGTTTTGATAAGTCAAACTCAAATGGTTTTACAGACACTAAAATATAGGAAATTGGTATATCTAAGCTCACTCAAATGTTTAAATCCTGGACAGCTACAAATATGCCTTGGCTGAAGGTGAAAGAACAAACAAATGAATACAATAACTGAAACAGATACACAAAATCTTATCTTACAAATTACAATCATTTGAAGGTACTGGTAGTGATGAACACAATGGTAGATTATAGTAGTAGTTGCTTCCATTGATGGGTTAGGTAACGTCATGTTGTATTTTGTGTTAAAAGAATTAGGTGTGTATGGTTGTTTGGTTCTGTCTACATACAGTAACTGACACAAACAGCACACAGCTAAAAGGGAGTCTGGGAGTAAAGGGAACAGCAGTTTGAATAGTTACTTTGTCAAATCACCTTTAATTCGTTGTATTTTGTTTCTATGGAGTGCATAGAAACAAAATCTCTCGCATCTGGAGTGTCCATTGCAGACAGTAACCCTACCACATGAAAATCAGTTCCAACAGCTGCACAATGTGAAGGAATTTTATGTAAATTACTGTAGGGTATGTGACACCAGTCAAATTCATACATCAACCCAGTAGGGTATGCAATGTATCCATGTTGACAAAACAGTGGTCTATAGGCTGTGATGTTTTGCCTAACAATGTCCCACCCTGGCCCTTATCTAGGCCTAACACCTAGAGCAGGGTTTGTTCTCAATCCCTTCAGAGGAATTGCCATAATACAGGTAAAGGACAATGGGCACTAGATAATCATTACCTAGAATCTAGTTGCCTGACAAGTCAGACACATTTACTGAAACCAACTCATTTTGGCTTTCTCTTTGTGGCAATGACAGTGGAATATTCTCCTATGCCCTGGCTTTAAGTTTGTTAAGTAGGATAGCCTACTGGTTTTACCCTAAAATGACAGGTGAGGACCCCTACAGTAGGCTAGTATGCCTAATATTGCCTACACAATACAAGAAAGTCCTGTGAGTGCAGCTGCAGTGTCATGGGGACTGGGTTAATGAGTAGGCCTTGGTTACAGGAGTCAGGCCTAGTTGTTACAAGATCCACTCTCAGCTCTAGTAGAGAAGAAAGCAGCACAGTTTAATTCTTCCGATTGAAGAACACCAGAAAAAAAGATGAAGAAACAAAAATAAATAGATTTGTACTTTAGGCCTTTTTGGTTCGTGCCTGCACAACAGGTGCACATGATTTACATAATTGCAGTTATTTCAGCAATGCTGTTCTGCTACTCTCTGGAAAGAATGGATGAATAGGCCAGTTGTTCTCAAAACTTTTTCATGTCAAGGACCCCCAAACCAACTAGCCCGGAAAGATATCCCAGGGACCCCCATAAGAGAAGATTACAGACCCATAAGGACACATTTAGTTCCTAAATATCATTTATCTGGGGACCCCCTGGAACTCCCGAAAATATTCACTTACTGTCCAGTTGCAGAATGGAGTCGTAGACCTTGCATTGGATCTGGCCTGTGCTCTGGAACGCACAGGACATCCACAGCCCCGAGTACATGGCCACCGCCGTGATGATGTTGTCGCCGACGTACGCAGACATCTTCCACTGAGGCAAGATTGTGCCGATTATTAATCCGATTAAGCCCAATAACGATAGGGCAAATCCCAAAATCTGCATCCCGGAGTTGGCCATTTTAAAGTTCTTCGCTCAAAGACAAAAAAACTGTCCACCTGCTGAAAAGATGATCCTCAAATCCTCAATCTGATGGGGTTGAAAAAAATCGTTTTACTCTTTCCAAAGAAAAGGTTTCCTGAAGATACCTAAGTATTCAGAAAGTTACTTCCTTGTCCTTCCCCAATAAGTTGTGAAAGCTGCAGTCAGAGATGTGTTCGCTAATACAACCGGAGACAACTGTTCCTAGACGCACCTGTTCCTCTGCCGCACCTTCAATGGAGAAGAAGGGTCGGGGACGAGCATTTATTTTTTAGGCGGTTTCAGTTCCAAGGGGGCGGGGACGCGCACGTAGTATCGACTCATCAGACTGCTCTTCTCCTGCTACGACCTGAAGTTTCATGATGTCACTGCGTCTCATCCGCCCACCTGCACCCAACCACCCACCATTTAGAGGTAAAGCACTGCACCCACCCTGCACCCACACCGCACTGAAATAACCCATAATAGCCTTAGGCTAAAAAGTAAACAAAACCAACTAGCTATTTCATGACATCAGATCAGACATCTGATCTATTGACTGTAAATGTAGATCAAACTCTCAAATGTGAATGTCTCCCCTAACTCTGATATGGGGTTAATTTGGTTTCATTTGAACACTGTCAGAGTTACAGACTTGTATGGGTCAATTTAGACCTCCCCTAAAGGAACCCACAGAGTCCCTGGAATCCACTTTGAGAACCACTGATTCTACCACTTTTCAAAAAAAAAGTTTATCATCAAATTCATTGCTGGTGCTGAATCCGTAATCATAATTTCTTGTTTTGTAGTCACAGTTTCAACTTCTCCATTTCATGACTCTTTGGCATAAGATCATAGCCATTATTATGTTGATTCAAGATTAATTTTGATTGTTTTCTATTTGCTGTGTAGGGCTTGGTATATGCACACTTTTTATTTTCACAAAGTGTAGAAAATATCCCACATTAGCTGTTTTGTCCGTCCCAGATTACAAAAAAAGAATATACTTCTGGGGACTCAGACACAGCATGGGTTTATAGTACATAATTATGACAAATAATATGACTTGATGTAGTGATATTTATCCAGGTCAGTGTTGTAAAGGAACCATTATGGTAATGTTATTCAACCAGGTACACTAGTATGAGGTTTAATCTTCCTCAAATTCATTGGTCAGTAAGGGAACACATATAGCCTTACAGTTTACATATGTAGTTCCTATATCCATGACCTTTTTTTTTTATTGAAGGGATACTAATGAGTACGATTTTAACTAGGTATATTTCAAAACGTGCATTTGACCAATATATTTGCACGTAGTGTGTGCTTAAAGTGATCCCTGGCTAATACGACAAATATGCCTTAATACATTATAATTGTCCTCTATAACTGCAAAGTAAAATTAAAAACACCTTAAATATTTTATTTCTTCTAGAAATAGCTAATCTTTCACTCAACAGGGGAAATGCCCGTCGCAAGTTGATGATGTCATAAATGTCATGTGTGATCTATCCCTATGGAATTTGTGCATGCATGTGAAAATAAAAACTAACTTAATATTTCCTATGGTTAATATGAGCATCAAATCAATATTTCAAATGTGTTTTTTGCACATGCATGCCGTAAATTCCATAGGGATAGATCACACATGACATTTATGACATCATCAACTTGCGACAGGCATTTCCCCTATCGAGTGAAAGATTCGTTATTTCTAGGAGAAATAAAATATTTAAGGTGTTTTTAATTTTACATTGTAGTTATAGAGGACTATTATAATGTATTAAGGCATATTTTTCGTATTAGCCAGGGATCACTTTAAATTAAGCGTTGTCTAGCAAACAATAGAGCCTTGCATTTATTTGATGAAATGTATTTATCAAACCCACAACCCAGAATCTAGTGATGTGTAGGTTGTGTAAATAGTTAAATAGTGACATTGTCAAAGAATATCAGACATTCTGCAGCCTTTTACCAAAAGGAAATGCATGTACAGTATTTAATTCTGTCTGACCAGACGCAGGGATCTTATTGCGACCGTAGGTCGCATTTACTACCAAAACCTCCACAGGCTGTCTGTGAGTGAGTGAGTCAGTCAGTCACACTTTTGCCCTGCTCATATCTCCACAACCGTTGCCCCCATCCATGCCAAATTTTGCACACACACTCCTTGACTGCCAAACTACAACCTCCAAGGACCCCCGGAGCCCCAGGGACCCCCAGGTCCCTGGGGGACCCCCAGATGTAAAAAATGACCAAATGTGCTCAGACGTCACACGTCACACTTTTTCCCTGCTTATATCTCCGCACCCGTTGACCCGATCCATGCCAGATTTTACACACACACTCCTTGCCTGCCAAACTACAACCTCCAAGGACCCCCGGGGGTCCCTGGGGGACCCCCAGATGTAAAAAATGACCAAATGTGCAAAAATGACCAAATGACCACCCCAACGGGGCTGCTCACGGGGAATTCCCGGGGACCACCAACTCCTGGTGCTCCAGAACGGATGCAAAAGTGGTGGCGCCCCCAGTGGAGGACCCCCTGCCACTGCAGCGCACATAAAATGCCGTAACTCGGGCTAGGAGCGTCCGGGAGAGCCGGGGCCGGTACCTATTCGTCCGCCAAGGCAACGCGGAGACCACACCCCTCATTTCTCACATGGCCCTATTCTAGCGCCACCTTCAGGCCGATTTTTAAAACACATTTTTGGACACTGCTCCTACAGTTTTTGCCCTAAAATCACGAATATCACTACACAGCATGTCTACACTCATGTCATCAACATGGATCAGGAAGATTTTGCCCTATTTGTGGAGATAAGCCACCTACGGTCGCTTATCTCCCGATTAGGGAGTCTTACTGGTATATACAATTGAGCAAAAGCCGCATCCCACTTCCAAGCCCATTCACGCCCACTTTGCATCCACTTCAATTCAACTTCAACTCAACGGTAGGGAGTTGGGACGTAGGGAATACCGCCCATAACTCTATCATTGGCCCCCCGTTGCACAAAAATAGCTAATAGTTAGCTCACAACTTTCCACTTTTCTCTTTCACCTCAATCGCAGTAACATCCGTATACACCACTTGGCTAGGACTGATCACGTGGCACACGGAGTTCTTAACCGGAAGTGCGTCCGGCGGTCAAATATGTCCGACCGGAAACGTGCGCTGCGCCACAATAGTTCCGCCACAATAGTTCCCCCCCCAAAAAAAAATTTTTTTTTAATTTTTTTTTTTTTTTTTTATTATTATTATTTTATTTTTTTTTCAATAAACTTTTTTTTTTGAAAAAAATTGTTTTTTAGTAAAGAAGCGGGCGTGGACTCTAGATGTGAGCGGCCCAAAGGGCCGCGAACCTCTAGTAAAAATACATCCTCACAAATGAATAACCAGAGGGGGGTATCAAAACAGATGCATGGATCACCCCCATAACTGAACCCTTGGATACTCAAGCTATGTGTCACACTCACACTCTTTTCTTTTCTGTGAGCATGTGCTGTCACGACACAATCTTTGTTCACCCATTGCTTGAACATGTCAATTGTATTATTAACTTGCAGGCTATAGTTACAGTTCATGTCAGACATACTGTATGCATTAATTTTGGGGGCGATTCCAGGGCACTGCCAACATGATCAAAGTCACCTGGTTGTGCAGAGAATTCGTAATTTCCATGTTACATGCAAATAGCGGATACTGTTTTTGCATGTACCCATGCTTGTGTGTACACATGGTATCCTCCTGAAATAGGTCTTTATTTCACAAGAGAGTTTGTAATGATTAGAGTATATAAAATGCTTGGTTTTCTACATTCAGTTATTGTTGTTATGTGTGTGCTTAATGTGTTTGTGTGTGTTTAACAAATATCCTACTAACTTACCTTTTACACACCATGATGTGATGCTACCTTAAAGGACCACAATCTATCTATCAGCATGCTAACTTTCCATAAAGAGAAAGACTGCTGCTTGGAATCCCCATTGATGATGTCATTAGTAGGCTGTTTTCTGAACTGTCCACACTGCACACCAATGAGACACAGAGCAGACACAAAGCGGAACTTGAACAGTCATGCGCACTACATACAGGTAATGACGATTTTAGTTATGAATTATTGCGACCGAAGGTCGCAGTTTACCATGAGAAATGTCACAGCTTGTCTCCGTGTGTACACATTTTTGCAGTCTATGGGTTGGTTCCCTTGACACATCACTGTGACATCACTGTGAAATCACAGGTGATATCACAGGTGACATCACCTATGTAAAAGTCCATATATGGGTATTCCCCAGAATCCCTTTTATGCCCACATATGAAGATCCCTGATGTCATCAACATCGATATATCACTGGCCAGATGGCCAAGACATGGCCCATATCTGTGTGGCTGGTTCAGACAGGGATCTCCCTGTATGGCATAAATGGGATGTACTACATACAGTACATGGATCTCCATATATGGGTAACTGGTCCGATATACCGGTACATCACTGGCCAGATGGCCAAGAATTGACGCCCTGAGGTGTCTTACTAGTTTGTATTCTTTTCATTAAACTAGGCCTCGCCTATACAATTCAAAGTTCTTTCATATTTGTTTTCAATCTCGTCTCTGCTCTGTAGTTATGAACTGTATCTTCTTTGAACTTGTTGGCATGCTCTGTTGAGAGTTGAGTTTAAAATGTAAAATGTATCTTCTCCTGTAGCAGAAACAGTAGAGAACAGGTCAAGGTCGTAATGACTAATGAGCCAAAAATGCCATTGGTGATACTGCATGAATCCTCTGATAAGCACAATTCACATTATTTACAGACATACTGGAGTCTCCCATACTAATTAATGTAAGTGATTTTTATCATTGAAGGATAGATAATAGAGTAATGTCTTTTCCAGAGCTGACAGAAATTGTCATAGTAACGTCATTTTGTAGTTTCTTAAGTTCAGGGTTCAATATGGAAGGGATTCCACTGATCTCTGGTGGTAGCCAAGACTGATCGTTTGCTGGGAAATCTGAGCATAAAACATAACAATCTTGAGATTGTTATGTTGAGAATACTCACCATTGTATACTATTGTTTCCTTTTTCCTACATCTCGTTATCTTTCATTCTGCCTTTCAAAATGTACCATACAGTACAAGCTATATTATTTCATTATATTCGTACATGAAACAAGAAAAAGAAAGGAAAAAAAGAAGAAAAAATAATCTCATCTCTCAATCTAAATTTACTTTTGAGTTCCTGAATGAGTAAATTCCTGTTTCCTGTGATCCAGGCAACTGACTAAGGGTTTTATTTTTAGGTGTGCCATGACCCGAGGCAGCACTGTTTTCAGATGACAGTTTTGCTACTGCAATTATGTGATGTAATGGAGGTAGGGGAGGGACTCCAACAGATGTTGTGATCCAGCTTATGTTTCAATATGAGACAACGCTGTTGCCTGGTTGTTCTGTACACAGTAAAATCCCCAGTGTTCATTTAAGTCTGTGTACGAAGGAATACAAATGGAGCCATTTGGTTACATTTGTATACTCTGAATAAATCTGATGATGTTATAGCCTAGATGTTGCATGACTAGTTGAGCAACTACCAGAACTGTATAGTTCCCCTTCCAAAGTACTGTGGATGAAGTCAGTCAGTCAATCAGTCTGTCCCTGCCACCAGTCAAACAGGTTTACTGAACATGTTTATCATTAGTCTACCTCAAAGCAGTGTAGAGCGAAAAAAGAAAACAAAATGAAAGCAATGCGCATAACGTGCATGCGTACAAGTAGGCCTACTGTACATTCACATGCTTAGTGCTCAAAGACAGTGTTGAAATGCATGGTATGTGCAGAGCTATTCAGTATGAGATAAACATACATACAGTGTAGAATATTTCATAATCACTTGTGCAATCTTAAAATATTTCAACCAGTCATTCTTGTGGTAGTTTTAGGTGTGGGGGCAGTCTGTTTTGGTTGTGTAGAGTTTTGGTTTGACTTGAATGACTCATCAACCAACAGAAACGGTTCACATGGCAGTGAAGTTTTGTTTCAATGAGGGTGAGTGTTTGTCTTGGTTCACTGTCTCATTCCTCTTGGAAAATGTATCCACTGAGCTATGAAAGGTGGGTCATACCAAAGTCAACACAGCTATCCAATGAATTTTAAAATGGGCCAAGGGTTTATAATGTTACTTAATTACTCAGTGTCAAGCAGACATATAGCTTTGTGAAAGCCTCAACCAGACTATGCCTATTTTTAACATACAGATTAAAGCAGCAAATATGTTACTTGTTTCAGAATATATGTATTTTAAAGGGCCTACACCATGCTTTTAAAACTATATTTTTTGTATAAATATATGCTCAAAATTGAGTCTTAGACAGGTTTTAACCCTCAAAAAACACTCTGACCATTCTTTTTGTTTGTTCTAGCTCTACTATAATGAGGCTCTCCAGCTGCAATACCAAAACGGCCTCTGTTTGCTCAGGGGCGCATCTAGTGGGGTTTTTCCAGAAAAAAAAGAAGTTTTTTGAAAAAGAAAAAGTTTTTTGAAAAAGAAAAAGTTTTTTGAAAAAAAAAAAGTTTTTGAAAAAAAAAGTTTTTTGAAAAAAAAGTTTTTGAAAAAAAAGTTTTTAAAAAAAAAAGTTTTTGAAAAAAAAAAGTTTTTTGAAAAAAAAAGTTAAAAAAAAAAAAAAAGTTTTTTGAAAAGCATTGCATTTTTTTTGAAAAAAAATTGGGAATCCGAGAGTCACTCTCGTCAACTCTCAGAACAGCACTGTTCTGAGAACCCGTGGAAAGCTTTTCATCTCTGTCTGCCCAAAACCAGAGAAAGACACAACGGTCAGAAATAGGACTTTGTGAGGATAGAAGGTGCCAGTGGGACCCCAAAAAAAGGTTTTAAAATAGAAAAAGTGAAAATTCATGGTGTAGGTCCTTTAAAGACTTATAATAACTACTTGCATTAAAATAAAACCCAATATACCAAATTTGACTTCAAAATGCTAGGATGATCCTAACAGTCTCAAAGGACTCACAGGGTAATCATGAGTTTAGGAACTCAGATTGGTGAAGCACAACTAAACAGGACAAAAGATCACACCAGGCTAAAATGACAAATAAATGAAAACACACAACTCACTGCTGTCATCTAGTGGACAATAGTGGAAGCTATTCTTTTGTCATCTATTTGTAGTTAATTCTAACACAGCAGCATTCAATGTGGTGCTGCAGCCTTGGTATTCTTGGAGTGTTTTAGTTCCTTTGAATCCAGATGAATTCCAGCATTTCCTCGACCTTAGCTGAGAATTCTACATGTCATACATTCTACTTGACATGGTCTGGCTGAGCTCTGTAGCTAAAGCACCTCAGAGGGTTATATTACTCTTCTTACACAGGTCAAATAAAGAACGGTTATGATAAACATATATTTCAATATACAAATATATAACACATCAAGCGTTTATTTGCAAAGAATGCCAATGTTCCAACAAAGGTGTGTCTATACGTCTCCCCCACACTGTCTGAGAATGCCAGCAGGACTTGTTTTGTTTGTTTGGGAGTTCTTTCCATTGTTGACAGCAATGTTAATCTATTAACAACATGTTTAAAAAGAAAGAGGCCTCAGGGTCCCCGAGGAAGACTGCTACAGTCCAAACGCTGGTTACATTATTGCATCGTGGCTGCAGCTGTGCGGTCTCTTTCTTTTCATTAAACATTATTATTATCTGCGGTGGCCAGCACCTCACCAACCCAGACGTGAGCTCCCTCCTTGTGTGTAGTGTGTAGTAGTACCTGACATTAATCTATTAACTACAATCAAAACATATGGCAATGGCAGGAAACACAATAGAGATAAAAATGTGACCTTTAATAATTGTCATCCGTGATCAAGGTGTCTGCAAAAAAAATGAAATTCAATCAACTGGACCTGTAAATAAAGCCAGGCAGACAACAGGAGTAGTGCCTGTGCCCTGATTCAGGTGTCAGATGTCCATGACAGTAGGCCAGTGTCAATCTCACTCTCATGCCAGCTGCTAATACCTGCTGCTGTACATCCACTTGTTGGCTCTGTTTTATTTGATACGAGTTCCCCTGGGGCGTTTGGTAATTGATCACTTCCTCCTCTCGTGTCTGTTTTACGCTCAGCAGGCAGTGATGAGCATCGAAGCCATTGACACCAGAATTAAATGCATCTCAAATTTGATAAATACAATATTTTCCCTTCTTTTTCTGACTGAAGTATAATAATTACTTACGTGCTACTTATTTCATATAGCCTAATATCACTAAAAGCAGATCTTCTGATATTTGGCAAGAACAAAAGCAATAACAAGATGATGTCATTATTTGACGCATGTATTTATACCTCCACCAATTAAAATATCAAATGGAGAGATGTTTCAGGAAAACATTCAATGTCATGGGTACTTGTCCAATGGTAAAATATAACTGTTAGATGCTTGTAATTGACAGTATGCATAGTACTTTGAGTTTCCTGAAGTATATGAGAACTGTTTTGAATATTTTAGATTTTAGATGCTTTAATCCACAGTCACTGACTTATTAAGACCTGAAGTCGATTCTAAAAATATCTTCTAAATCCTAACAGTTTTCTGATAAAATTGATTGCTATATCAGTTGTTCTCAAATGTTTTCATGTCGACCCCCAAAATGATATTTATTTGGCCGCCAAACCCCATTTCAAAATATTTAGTTCCACAGACCCCAGAAGCAAAGATTTGAGCAAAACGTTTGCTTATATTCAAAGATTTTCAAGCTTTTTCAAAAATAGCAGATCTACAAGTTCATAGCGTGTCATGAAGTGATGCACTACACAAGCTTATATATCTGCTATTTTTGAATAGCCGAAGCATAAGATAATGGTTAAAGTGGTCTAAAATGACACCGGGTTTTAATCGTCTGGAAACATAAAGCTCTGTTAAGTGTTTGTTACTCTCTGTGGGCGTTATACAGAGTAATATTATGTGAATAGGCTCTGCTAGATTCATGCATCCATGAGATTTTGTCACTAGGAGGAGCAGAGGAGCAGGGGTGTCACACTGGGGGGGAAAAGTGGGATTGAGTTACTAGGGCCCAAGGTGGAGGGGCCTTAATTATTTTATACTTCAGCTATTGAAAAATAGCAGATATACAAGCTCACAGCGCGGCACCGAGTGCCGCGCTGCGAGCTTGTACATCTGCTATTTTTGAAAAGTCGTGAAAATGTGTGCAAAACTTTGAATATATGTATTTTTAAGCGTACAATTGTAACTCAAATTTTGCTTCTGGGGGGTCCCTGGAACATCATATTTTTAGATGGGGGTCCGTGGCCAAATGCATATAATTTTGGGGGTCTTTCGTACTCGGTGCTGCGCTGTGAGCTTGTATATCTGCTATTTTTCAATAGTTAAAGCACAAAATGTGAGTGAATCCTTGTACCCAGAGCCCAGAATTTGGTGCGACACCCCTGCAGAGGAGGAAAGGCAGATGGCTTAGTCTGACTGAGGTCACAGCTCAAAGGTGGGTTATTTGTGAAAGTCAGTGACAGTTCTTATAGAACACAATAATCCAGCAAAGCTGATGTTCTAGATCCCCACGCTGTGTGCTGGCATAGGCCTGTTAGCATAATTACCTTTTTTTTCATGTGGGACATAATCCGTCATCCATTTACCATGGTTATCACAGAGTGTCTAATGGAGTCATGAAGAGATGTAATTGCTACCGTTCATCCGTCTTCCACTTTTTTTCTACACAGATGATTATAAAGTTGATCAGACGGAGAAGAGTATTATATTTCTCAGCCCAGAGGATCAACTTCTATTGACTCATGTGCCACATGTTCTAAAACTTTAATTGGAATTGTCAATCTGACTCCAGCTGTAGCTACAGTATAGGTTGGAACTGCAATCCGTGTTATGTCTGCACTTTAGTTGATAGTGGTTTAGAGTGCAAAGATATGGGAAGTTGGGTACAAGGATGGGGTGACGTTTTGTGCTTGACTAAATTCAGAAGTGCTGGTGCCCTCCCACCTGAAAAATCACAACCCTGGACAATTACACAGTAACAGAGTTCTCAGAGTTAAATTAATACGGAAGGTTTTACTGTGTACTTTTGAATGGCAATTAAAACGTTAAAGCCCGGAATGCAAAGTCAATGTGGGTTTCACAAAATGCAGTTTGAGCAGGTCATGGTGAACCCGTTGCCCTATTAATGAGCCTGTGGGAATGAGTGGGAAAAGCACAGTCATTTCAGCTGGTATTGTCTGTATTATGTTTCCACTCAGCCTGCCTTGTCTGCACAGCATGAGCCACTGACCTCTGTCGCTTTCTAGCAGCAAACATTAACCATGGGCAATTCGAAAAGCATACTTTTGTAATGTGATGTTTTATTTCGTGGGATTTGTCCCTGGACTGGACCCTGCTGGACTCGGCTCGGAATGGAACAGGACGTTCTTGTAAGTGATTAGGCCTGACATTATTTCTGTCTTCAAGTTAAGATATCAGTGTGTACTTGCATGCTCGCAAACACACACACACACACACACACACACACACACACACACACACACACACACACACACACACACACACACACCCGCAGGCAGAAACACATTTGACTAGGCACAGTAGGCAGTATTTTCTGTCATGGCAGGGTTGAATTTCTTCTCTGGGATCTTTTTTTTTATTTCATTATTTAATTCTGTGGTAGCAGTCTAGATGATATTCAATTATATCTAAACTACACACAAAAGCTGAAGATTTAATAATAAAAAAAGACAGGGTCACTGCTTACAATCATACAAATATATGTCATTTTATTGAATAATATTTCTTAATAAGACATTTCCCTTCAATTCAGGTAAGAGTTAATGTAGAAATGTACAGGTCTGATGTAAAACTCAAAGAGAAGGTGAATTGAAGGTTCTTTTGTCTCTAGATACTGAGGAGTCATCTCTTAAGATGAACAATGATGTAGTATGCATGCTGTCCACAATGGACATGTTTGTATTTATTGCAGACCACGGGTTTGTCTTGGACGTCTTCTAAACCTCTTTACAGCCTATTGGTATTGTCCCTGTTCTTAGGTCGCAGGCTGGTAGTTCTCTTTGTATATTGCTGGTCTTAATACCTGCACCGGTTTGTTTTCTGGAGTCGTCACAAATCCAGTTAGTTCCTGTTTACTTCCTTTGGTTTTCCTAAGGAGTCCCAACAATTATTGACGTGATCAATGTGTTCTTCTAAGTCCCTGGTAACACTGGGTGGGGCCTTATGATTCAGCCCTTCTCTCAGCAGCTCAGTCTGCCAAGGCCCGTTGCATTGTCATGTATGGCTTATGTTCTTCTTTTCCTCCTCCTTTTTTATTGATTTATAAATGATTTGAAGATTTCCATTGCTTTCGGAAGACAAGATAGCACTGAGATAAAAAAGAGTCAACAAGGGTAGGGTTAAGGGGTTGTGTGATTATTATACTTTTTCTTTCTTTTTTTTTTTGGAAGACTTCTAAGTCCATCAAGGTCTTAGTCAGAAACGACGCGTGTTGGCATTTAGGAGTCGTTGATCTAGTTGGCGAGCTTCATGTTCCACTTCATGTTTTCTCTTGAGCATGTCTGTCTGTCACAGACACGCACACACACACGCACGCACGCACGCACGCACGCACGCACGCACGCACGCACGCACGCACGCACGCACGCACGCACGCACGCACACACACACACACACACACACACACACACACACACACACATAACTCAGTCACACTGTGGGGTTCAGTTCAGGTGAAGTTCACAGAAGGGGCACATCAGTATGCTGTAGGTATACAACACTGCTGAACACACACAAGCACATCAAACCACCACTCTGCCTCCTTCTGAGGAGAAACTTAACAACGTAAAACAACAAAGAATTAACCACATGAACCCTATAGCATCCCTATTCTGGGGTAAAATGATTTGGTATAGAGTGAAAAAAGGAAGGGGCAAGTATAGAGCCCACATGGGACCCCAGTCAACTACGTATAGGCCTATAGGGTTTAGGTGGTCAGAGATAGTTAAAAATAATTATTTTGCCAAATGATCAATACAAGACATTTTAGTCTTACCATTGACATAATGCACATGTAAACTGACAGCATTCCGTACACTTTTAACGGATTGAAGCTGATTGCGGTAGTATGTTAATCAATGGGAAAATACTGAGCCTTCTTTTTTTTACCCTTGAATGACATTGTTTGGATGAATATTACCTTTGAGAATTATGGTAAACCCTCCCACTCTGAACATGATTAAAAATAGTATCACAGTGAAAATCCTCAGTGTTCATTTGTGTGCGATACAGTACACTCTCTGGTTAACAAATGGATGAATTAACACTGGCGATTTTAAAGTGGAGCAGCTAGCTTTTCGGCACATAACACACTATTAGATTTGAATAAAAAACAAATTACATCTCAAGACCAACATTTCTGTTACCATATCAATTTTGCATATTGATTAGATTTAATATCACCAATATCCACATCTCAGTCACCATTGTCCATTTCAAAATATAGGCAGGGTTTAAAATAATGCTTGGATTTATAGAGAATTATTTAAAGAAACAAATAGTCAGGTACCTGTACGGAATACTGTCATGTACCATAAACCCCTGTTGATTCTTGACCATCAGAGTAAATAAATGCAGTTTACATAAACCAATGGCAGTTGAGATGGACCTTCCTGTTCACTTGACGTGTTCATAAAGCATGGCAGGGCAAAATGAAATTGCACAGGCATTATAGGTACATTACAACTGCATCTGAATACGATATGTTGCGAGGCGTTGTGAGCATGTAGATCTGCTAGCCTAACCTTGAGAAAAGCAGTGTAGTTCCTGCCCTGGTGTATAAACCCTGTGTGAAAATCTGATTGGGAAACTATTACAAAATCCATAGTTCGGATACTACAGAATTAACATCCTTGCAATCGAACAAGGTGTCTGGCTTGTAGCTTAGGACTGGCTTCTCAGAAAGCAGCTAGTATTATACTTGAGATGTGTCATTAGAGGGAGCTATTATGCATAGACATTCTTTGGAATTTGAGATACGTACGCTGAGCGAGACCACACTATTAGTGTATTCATAAAGGTTAATTAGGTCCAGATGTAATTTGGTGTGGAAAGTTTTGTTTTGTTTCATTTTTAGACAGCTTTGGGCTATTTATTTATTTATAACTATGGCACCTGTAATCTAAAGTGGAAACTTATGGAATGGAAAATATTACCTATAGAATCGTAGATTTTAAATTTCTTAGAATACATGTAGACACTACATGTGTCTGATGACGCTAAGCTGTCCCACCGCTGAAATGTCCCTGAGATATACTGTAGATACTAAATTTAATATTAACTTTGTTTGAGTATTTTTTAAATTTTTATGTAAAGATAGGGATTCCCTGATAGAATGATGACATTTGAACACCCTGTGAATTTGTGTGTTAGTTTTATGTTTTCTTTTTATTTCTTTTAACTTATTATTTCCTAATTTAAAAATCTTTGTAGCAGGGGGTGTTGAGATGTGCAACTGTATTGATTTCTGTTCTAATTTAAGTCTTGTGTAGTAGCTGATGCTGTGTGTGTGTGAGGCTGTGTTCTATGAGGGAACTACATCCCCCACTTTTGTTGTAGTCTGCAGCCTTCTCCTTCAAGCCCATTGTATAGGGTACAAGTCAAACAACAGCCCTCTGAGTTCATTATCAAGAGACATGGTTTGTGCTCCCCTGTGCTCCTAATGGAAGCTATTGCACTCATCACCAGGCTATCCCTGTCAGATTGTCTCTTATTGGGTCTGTCGATCATTATCACACTCTCTCTCTCATGCAGCCCTTTTCACTCCCCACTTCTCTGCCGTTTACCTTCCTCTACTTTACTCGCATGCTCACCCGCACACATCTTCGACACCAAATTAGGTCATTACACACACTTCACTCTCACACGGTTACACCCCGCACATGCACATGTGTTAGAACTACACACATATGGGCCGAATAGTGGACAGAAGGTTAATGGACCGTGGACGCGTAGGACACGCTCTAGCAAGATTGTGTGGGAAATGGATTATAACTTCAAAGCACACATGAGGGGCCACGTGTGAACCACAACTGTCCTTGTATTTTCCATGTCACTACCTCCATGTGGCCTCTGGAGACCTGCTCTCCCATGAATTCACTAAGGAAGCAGATCTGATCTTTTTTGCTTTTGCATCACACTTCAAATAGTTGAAGTGACGTCTTTTAATGCCTGATCTGGCTTATTTGAGGACCGTAGAAATGACATTCAGTGACAAGACTAATTAGCCTACAGTACCATTATACTATTCACTGCTTTACAGTCAGTGATCCCAAACTCATGACGGCCTTCATGACACTTTCTTAATTAGTCTTTACCACTCAACTTGCTACATAACATACCATCACATACTTTTTCCATCTCAGATTTGCTTAAAATCCTGTTTGTCACGCTCAACAAGACAACCTAATTTGCAACAACATTCTGTGTTCCTCTCATGCCTACATTCGGTTTCAGGACTGTACAACTTACTCAGACTTTCAACATTTCAACTTTACAATATAACAGAGTGTTAGACAAATAGTCAATATCTGCATTGCATTTATGGTATGATGTTTTAGGGCTAGGGAAACATATTTAGTGAGCAGCTAAAAACAGAAAACCTTCTGTATATTCCTTTGCATTGCATGCACATTTTCTGGCACTTGTGATTTGGAAGTGTGCATGTGTTTGTTAAATCATAATTTTAAAATCACATTCAGGAACTATAGATGCTGCCAAAATAACAATATATTTACTTTAGTTGTGCCTTCATATTTTTTTCATAAGACTTTAAATGCTCTCCTCTACTGTATTGAACCCCTTGTCATAAATGCATATGAGGTCTATTTGTCTTACATTCTGCATTTCCACCTGCTATTTAAAAATCTTGCCAAGAATCCAGCTTACCTTAATGCCTTTCCCATGAACATACCTTAAGAACATACTATATCTTCCTTTTCTTTTGCCTACATGCTCTTACCTCCTGCATTATTCTCCAATTCCCCATACAATTCCCGACATACTTTCACCCTCTCTGAAAACATTAACAAAACCTCCTCTTCACATTCCTTGTCCATTCTTAATGTCAAAGGAGAATATTTGTGCCACGCAAATGCACCGGGCATCCACAAGGATATACATTAAGGTTATTTTCAGCCTGATTAAACTGGACACTCCTAAACAAAGATATTTTAGTGCTCTTCTTGAGACAACAAAAAAGTCACTAAAAATATGTCAGTGTTCTTCACTGCATCCATTGTGATTTGTGACTTAACATACATAGACCACTTGTGGTGACATATCCTCTGTGTGTGACTCACTAGACTAGACAGCACCCATGTCACACATGTATGCTCAGACCCCCCCTCCCCCCCCCCCCCCCAACCCTGACAGCACCATTGCCATGACAACATGCTACTACTGCATGCAACTCAAGGTCAACCAAAGGGACCGCTCCCATGCTGTACGGCTGTGAGCAACCACCTTTTACCAGGTTATGTCCTTTATAAGGTCTGCAGCAAAGCTACATGAAAAAGGACGCGTCCCAAATATCACCTACTCACAGGGAGATGCCTTTTAAGACAGTGTGCCATAACTCGTTCTGAAGGGCATGGACAGCGTGTTCCTCTCTATCCACACACACACGCACGCACGCACAAACGCACGCACGCACGCACGCACACACACACACACACACACACACACACACACACACACACACACGCAAAGACTCTAAAGCCACGTGTATACTTTGCTGAAAAAAAGTTTTTTTAAACATCCATACACGAAACCACGGCAGGCGCACACATGCACACAGATTTTGGTGGGCGAAACCTCCAAGGTGATTGGATAAGGCTGGTGAGTGGATAAGCAGTGAGACATCTTTAGAATAGTAAGTAGGGGCTCCTGCTCAATCACAGCCTGCTTCGGCTTTGATGTTCACTTCAAACTCGGCTTTATGTCCAAGCAAACTATTACACAAAAGAGATCTCCACCACGCTGTCTCAGCCAGGTGCCCATTACCTTACTGGTTCTCTGAATTGGGTTAACGCAAAGATAAATAATTACCACCACCACCCAGGTTGGTGAGAAAGGCTGGCGAGAAGCTGGCGCTTGTTCAGAACAGCATTCTCCACTGGGTTTCACTGCTTTCTATAGTCAGAGGTTTCATTCGTTTTAAAAATAAATTGAGGAAGTACTATTATTACGTAGTATTTTTCAATGGCTCAGTGACCTTTTTCATGTTTTTTTTATGTTTGACTCAGAGGGCCTGTAGTTATGTTATGTCCTCACATTCCAGTGGGGTCTGTACAGAGCATCTGTCTCACTTCTGTGTGACAATAACAAACACTATATTGTATTAAATCATCATGGTCATTATTTTAAATCATTATATTGTTACCGGTGGTCATCATTCATTATTACTATCATCCTCATCATGTTATTTTTTAGGAAACTCCATACTATGTAAGGATAAATCTTTCTTTTTTTGGGGGACCCAGTAATTGCCGGTGGATTGCCACACCCTTCAAACACATGATGGACTGATGGAACAATACAAAATAAATAGATTTTGATTTCAGGTAGTTTTGGAGGCAGATATTTTAGCTGATTAATATATATTTTTGCTTCAGTGAACGACATTAGTCTTGGTGATCGGCTGGTGGGCAGAGGGCAAAGGTCACCAAGGCTATAGCTATGTGAGTTTTGAGAGAGCGACACTAAGATGACTAAGTGAGCTGGTGCTGCAGCCACTCTCTCGCCACGTACGGATACAAACGAAATAAGACAAATTGAAACGACAGTAGTGAGGCGTGTGTGGGGTTATCCATTTGTAACTCTGAGAGGGTTAAATGAAATCAACAGGATTTTTCTGTGTGGAGCGAGAGGTAACAGAGAATGAGCCTGTGAACGAATAAGAAAAGATATCGTCATTGTCAGGCAGAAACCTGGTATCTCCAAGTTTCAAATGTGTATGTTTCTTTTCGAAATTAAAGCCCTACTTCATCATATAGGAGTGTTGCACAAAAGTAGTGAAATTAGCAGATATACAAGCACACAACGCCTCGCATCGCGAGGCGTTGTGTGCTTGTAGATCTGCTATTTTCACTATTTTCAAGCATTTTTAAAATTATAAATACAAAACGAACAGTGTTGGACATACAAGGTTTCCAGGCAACAACGACGATATGCCACTGGTTGCCGGAGGACGCAGAGTGTGGAGTGACAACAGAGCAGTGAGGAGGAGGGAGGGGCATGGTAGTAGTGCTGACTCGGGACCTGGTCCTTCTCTCTGTGGTGACAGCTGAAGGGGGAAGTCCCCTTCTCAGGCCTGGCCTGGCTGCTGATGGGCCGCTCTCGTCCCTCAGCGTTTAGTAGTGCACTCCTGGGCTATGGTGGCCCACAGGGTGGGGGGAGCGGCGTTCTTTCGGCCAACCCCCTGCGCTTGAGGGGGCCGGACTGAGTTCCCAGTGTCACTGCTGACCTTGCCCCGCCCTCAGAGCTCCTGGGCTATGAGGCATCAGCCTTTGGGGCTTCTTTCCTGCCGTTCTTCTGGGTCGGCGACTCTGTCTTCACCGTCTTCCTGGGAGGAGGAGGACACTCTTCACTGGCTAGGTCGTGCAACGACGGCTCCTTGTACATGGCAACTGTGGGGAAAGGGTTAAACTATAAGTTAATGTTAGAATATCGTCCCTGTTGGGCAGAAGAAACCTTGTATCTTCATATTTCAACATTTAATGTTATTTTTTGTTTGCTTGTTTGTTGAGTGGTGCTCCTGGAAGGAGCTAAGCTCCAGCATCTGGCTGTGTCCGTTTGTTCAAAGTTCGCGGGATGCCTACATCTGGCCTACATCTGGGCTACATCTGGCCTTCATCTTTGCACAAAGCGCCCAAATCGTGGGAAACTTAATGAAATTAACTCATAAATAGCACTGCTCACTTCACACTAGGTGTGTTTCTTTCATGAATGCCCTCCTTCATAATAATGACAGTGTTCACCATGTGTCGCTTTGTGACACTGCTTTCTTCTGATCTTTTGAAACAGAGGTTTGGAGTGGACCATACGTGGCCCTCACAGTCCTGGCCCTCACACCTACACTTCGCACCGCCGACCCGATCAATATGCCCATACAGTATGAGTATATCCCTTTCATGGCCATATATGGAGATCTCTGATCAGTATTCCCATATATGAGCATGACTCCTTTGATTTGGTTGCGCCTAATCTCTCAAGACAGACTCTGATAGCTACGCCAAAGGAAGAGGAACAAACAGACTGGGCGTTCCCTTTTATTTGATGCCATGAGGACACGTTGAGATTAGATATTACAATCCATATTTGGGCATAGCTGCATTGAGAACTCCTTATATGGTTATGGCTGAGTGAGTCATAGTGACATGAGTGGGACGACATGGTCTACCTGCCCGCTGGCCGTCCGGCCCTCCCTTAGGCCAATTTCTATCTACGATTGAAAGTGAAAGTGTGGTTAATTATGTCTCTGGGTTTTGTAAATATTTAACCAATGCAAAGTATTAACAAGTATAACTAGCCTGGCATAGCCAGACAGATTCGTCTTGTTTGCGGGCAAAAGATAATAACACTGAATCCATGGGAACAAAGGATCTTTTTTCTATTTCTCGAAAAGTAAAGTTTTGGAACATAAAAGGTTTCTGCCCGACAGCAATACAATAATGCTGATGAGCAGTGATGTATAGCATCTAATGATGCCGAACCATCATTATCTCTGCCAGGCCGAAGGTGAGGGGGGAGATTATGTTTTCACCCCCTTTCTGTCAGCCCAGGGCGAATCTTGCAACTGAACCGGTCAGCACCAGCATTTTTTGTGCACGCTGTCAGAAGGCAAAAGAAGTGTCTCAATGCATTTCCTTTCTCAAATATTGTGTGTTATATTGAACTTTGATTTTAAGATGGAAATCAACGTACGGCTGTCGAATCGAGCTGAAACCTCACTCAAATATGGAGTCATACAGTAGGCCAGTGGTTCTCAACCTTTTTCAGGCTGCGATCCCCAAAATAACCATGTTTGAACAGGGGACCCCCCCCCGGACGATCTAAATAACTCAATCAGGGCATATGGTCTTTAAGTGTCGCTTTAATGTTGGAATGGGACTTCAAGTGCCTCATAGCGTGACATTTTACAGGTAGTAAAAAGTCCTTAAATTGTGACTTTAGAAATGTGCACGTACCCTCTATATACTCAAATTTCATGTTGGTTTGTTTACTGTTGAGTGAGAAAGCAATGTTGCATGTTAAGTCATCTAGGGACCCCTCAAAATTATACCCCCCCGGGGGTCCCGACCCACAGGTTGAGAACCACTGCAGTAGGCTATGTACTGTACTGTATGTTGGCGAAGATACTGTACATGTCCCACTGAGTGCACTGCTCTAGTTTTCATTATGCAAGAGTCTCGTGAGAAGCCAGAAAACAAAGGTGCCACATACACATACCCTCGATAACTTTAGGCAGGAAGTGTGCGGACGCTTTGTTCTTCTTTACCCGGTTACCCTTCATGACCTGGCCGTCACGATTGATACCAATATACCAGGAACGACCTGAATGGGTCTGGCGGTAGAGCAGCGAGGAGTATGTGACGTAGTAGTTCTCAAACACACTCTCCTTGAACTTGCACTCTGGAGTGAAATTATCCTACGGGGAGAGAGAGACGGGGCAGGGCAAAAAAGGACAAGTCTGTTATTAGTAACAAAGAAAAAAGAAAACAAATATAAAAGAAGAAAGGAAATGTGATTTTTTTTTAGCCTGAATGCCAATACAAGTTGTGAGCATGCGTGCAGGCACATACACACACGCACGCACGCACGCACGCTGACACACACACACACACACACACACACACACACACACACACACACACACACACACACACACACACACACACACACACACACACACAATGACACACACAGAAAACATTAATTAGGTGAGCATTGCCTGAGGAAAAATAAAGGAAAATTCTATCTATTTTCCAGCTTCTTTGATAGTATGCACATTCTGACCCATGGGAGGAGCACGAAACAGTTGCACGTGTGATGTGATTGCATTAGCATCTCTGGTGAACTTAACGCAGTCCCCCAAGGAAGAGTACTGAGCACATGAAAAAGCACTGGGAGTCTTCACTCCCACACCAATAACACACCCACAAATACACATGTGAATACATACAGTACATACAGTACATAATACATGAAGAGTTATGACATCAACTTGTCAGGACTATTTCAGACGTACGTATTGAATCTTACAGGTCAGCGCATGCAAATGATGGAACAAATCTGTTAGCATGTCTCCACAACAGTCATTCCTCCTCCCTCTATGTCCCTGACAGACTACTGAACCCTTTAATGTAATGTTTACCAGTGATTATAACCAACTTTGACAGATATACATCTCTCTTAGTCACCATCAGGGTCCTTCCACTGTCAGAGAGCAAAGCCAATCTGCAGGATTGATTTAGCAAGAGCAGCAGGGCAGAAATGGCTGACTGGAGAATATCTCAAAGACTCTGGGGCCAATGACAGCACCCACCGTGGAGGGGCTTTAATAAAGACTCAAACGCAGATTGAGAGGGTCTAAGCGACCTCGGGCGTCGTGCTCATCACAGATCATCACCTATGACCTTCACGGGGAGTCAGCATTGCTTTGGTAGCTGGTGGAGACGTGCAATTACGCACGTAATGTCCCCCATCTCTGTATCCGCTAGCACAGTGGTTCTCAACCTGTGGGTCGGGACCCCCCAGAGGGGTCCCCAAATTATTTTGGGGGGTCCCCAGATGATTCACTTAATGTGCAACCTTGTTTTGTCTCTCAACAGTAAACAAACTAGAGGGTATCTGCATATTTCTAAAGTGACAATTTAAGGACTTTTTAATACCTCTAAAATGACAAATTAAACCTTGGCCAAATTGTCAAATATTAGAGGCATGTAGATCGGCTATTTTCACAATAGAACCATGTTATCCAAAATATTGCCTCAACTCTTAGTGCTCGTCGGGGGGGGGGGGGGGGGGGTCCCCGGGTCACGGCCTGAAAAGGTTGAGAACCACTGCGCTATAGCACACCTGCCTATACCCGTTTAACCACCCCTCTGTGCACCCTGCAAAACAAACCCTGCTACCCTCGTCTCAACAAACCCTCCCTACCGGAAAATACCGACTACTACTACCACCACCTCCAGCAGCACCACCACATCACAGGGCTATTTAAAGATCCACTGACAGGTTTGATATCTTCTGCTGTGCTAACACAAAGAGGATGGGATCGATAGATGATCCCCTTCATTCATTATTAATCAGGCCAGAGAGCAGGTGGGGGTGGCAGGGGCAGGAGCAGGGACGTGCTGGGCCCCTGTTTCAGCCCGGGAAAAAGAGTTGTAGAGGCCCGCCCTCATTGCGAGATTTCTCTCTATAGCGCTGCTGCTACTCAAAGATTTGTGACAAGTGACAAGCCAGTGGGCCAATTACATGAGTTATATTTCGTCGTTGTCGGGTGGAAACCTTGTATGTCCAAAACCGTTTGTTTTGTATTTATCATTATAAAAATGATTTAAACTAGTGAAAACAGACGATCTACAAGCACACACCGCCTCGCACCGCGAGGCGTTGTGTGCTTGTAGATCTGCTGTTTTTACTTTTGTGCAAACAGTTAAATTTTTTCCTAATGGCCGGCCAGGAATGAAGCGGCCGTTCGGGAGTTGTCCCGCTTTTCCCAATGGCCAGCACGTCCCTGGGCAGGAGAGAGAGAGAGAGAGAGAGAGAGAGAGAGAGAGAGAGAGAGAGAGAGAGAGAGAGAGAGAGAGAGAGAGAGGGGAGATAGGAGGAGAACGGTGGAAGGAAGGAGGAAGAGACAGGAGGAGGAGGAGGAGATCAATGGGGAGGACACTGCTGGGTGGGGGTATAAGGGTGGCGTCAATTAGGTATGGCACGGGTATGCAGCTGACATGGTCCAGGGAGGAAAATAAAAGTTACTTTTAAATATAAATCCATGAATGTCTCTTTGTCTCTCCTGGCTGGTTACTATGTTGTTAGATTACAGTAAAATAACTACAAAAATTATCACTTTAACAATGTATTATAATTATATTCTCCACACTTGTATTCTCCCCATCTTGACAAAATTATATATTCGCAGGTCAGCTGCACAGGAGCAATGCATTATTGTTAATCGTGGCACGTTTACTAACATGTCAAGTTTAGCTGCACTGCACTTGAACAACCGTTCCAGGCTGCCATATCCAGCCCCAGAAACCGTGGAAAATTTACAAACCCCGATTTTTCATGAGGACTCCCATCTTTGCCATACCCTAGCTTTTGCTGAACTGACGCCACTGGGCGAGAGAGAGGCCTGGTACTTTGGGTCCCTCGGGGGACCAGGAGAGGGACACTAGGCAGTGGTGGAAAAAGTACTTCTTTACTCAAGTAAAAGTATCAGTACTGCAATATAGAAATGACTCTGTTACAAGTAACAGTCCGGGATTCAAAATGTACTTGAGTAAAAAGTATGAAAGTATTGGCATCAAAATGTAGTTAAAGTACCAAAAGTAAAAGTGCAAAATGTTTGAAAATAGCAGATGCGACCCGTTGTGAGGGTATAAAATAGGGCTAAAGTGAATTAATGTATGTTTAATAATATAATCAGTTATATCTGCAAAGTAACTATGGTAACTAAAGTTTTCATATAAATGTCGTGGAGTAAAAGTACAATATTTGGATCCGAGATGTACGTAGTGGAGTAAAAGTATTGGAAATTGGAAATACTCAAGTAAAGGACAAATACCTCAAAATTGTACTTAAATCTACATAGCTACTTTACACCAGCAGAGGAGGGACGCTATAGGCTCACTCTGGCTCTTTAGTCAGAGCCTCCCCAGGCTCTGACGCTATCACCTCTTCTTCACTGATAAGAGCACTCATGACCCCAGGAAAACACCCTTCTACTGACGCTCTGGAATAACACTAATGAAAACCTTGAGGCCCTCCAGTAATTACCCCCTCTAATCAGTCCGCTGAAATCAGCCTAATGATAGAACCTACATTGTCTGTTTCATTAATCGCCCCATCTCCAACGGTATGAACCACTTCACGTGAGAGGGGGGAAAGGAAACAGCGAGAGCAGGCACGTGCACACATAGACATCAAAGGGGGCTTGAGCCCCTGCCCTTTTATCCATCTGTAAAAAAAAGTGCCCTCTCCAGACCATGAATGCAGTTTTTACTATGGTGAAAGAGATGCAAATAAATGCCCCCTTTCCGTGCCATACCCGAAGGCAGCATTCAGTGTGCTATCACTGAGCTGACCTCCAAGCTCACAACGCGTTGCGCTGCGACGCGTTGTGAGCTTGGAGGTCTGCTATTTTCTATATTTCAACAAAAAGGCCCTTTTAGAAATGTCAGCCCCTGCCTCTCTAACATTCTCTGCACGTCCCTGAGCGAGAGAGCAGACAAAATAAAGTGCATTACTGTGCACATAATCCCCAATGGTTAAATGTGCTCTCAGGGATAAAATGCAATACCAGTGTGCCAGTCCATCGTAATTTGATACAAATGAATAATTGTAGTTTTTTCCCCATCTCTGAAATACACCTCAAAAACACCTGCAGGCCTCCAGCGCATAAAGCTATATGCTCAGAGCATTAGAAGAGAAACCACTTCACCTCTTTGGGATACCAAGATGAATAATTGCTGGGGATATAGTTTTACAATGAAAGTTGGACTTTTATGTGTTGTTTTAAGCAGAGGTGGGGGTGGAGCACTTTCATTTAAAGGTTAAGAGCTTAGACCAGTGTATGAAATTAAAGAATCATATCCTTCACGTGCCTGTACAGACAGACTTTCCTCCTTTCCATTGCCTATATCAAGCCAGAACGTGTTCTAATGAAAGCTTAGGAGAGAGGTAATACCCGGCATCATTGCACTGAGAATCCAGAGGATGGAAAGAACCTTTTTATCATGCAGAGCGCAGTCTCCCGACCTTCCCCTCCGCCTCTCCTTTCTCCACCCACCCTCCACCTCCTTCTTCATCCCTTGTGTCAGATTACATCTATTCCACCTGCTTCAGGAAGCTTAACTCTCGTTGTCACCATACACTAGGATTGCACTAACAACATGGCAAGGACAATGAAGTACCTACACTGCAGAATCTTGAGTGTTAATCTAACTTTGGGAGTATTAAAAAGGACCCAGTCCGCTCATGAGTTAACGCTTGTGAGTGACTTTGCAGTGCAGCCAGAGTAAATGTAGATCTGAGTTCCATGGATGTGTTAAATGAACACATCTTTATACATTTAGAAAATAAGGAGGGGCAATAACGGTGTGGTTAGAAAAATTAAACAGTGCTAATTTCCTCCATAAATAGTGTATTTTATTTCCCAGTAAAGCAACAGTACACAGTATATGTAATATGCTTGAAGACATTACTCTTTGTCTCAATGGCGAACATTTACATTTGATGCCATTATGGTAAATGCCCGCAGTCCCCCATTTAGACAGCAGGGGTCATGGTGTCATATAGGCTCCCTGCATCTATTGACCGTTCCATGTGCTTGCTCTCTGGTTAATCTAAAGGGAAGCCATGAAATCTGCCTAGCTGCAGTAATCCTGCCATATTTCCATAGTGCTGCATTATTGTTGCAGCATCCCACTCAAATCACAATAACTTCAAATGTAAAGCTCCTTAATAAAGCCGCTCCTCCCATCCCTCTCTCACAGTTTGAGTGTGTGTGTGTGTGTGTGCGTGTGCGTGCATGCGTGTGTGTGTGTGTGTGTGTGCGCGCGTGCGTGCGTGTGTGTTTTATGTTGATTTACATCCAGATGCAGATGTTCTATGACATGCCACATTACATAAGTTAATAAGGCATGGATGCACTTATTAATAGCGGTTTACCGTGGATGCAACTGGGAGATAATACCGTCTGGCACAAAAGATTTATGGGCTGTCTGTGATGTTTTATGATGGCATGGCCTGGCCCAGCTTGGCTTCGCACGGCAGGGCCTGGCGAAGCGTAGCGTGGCGTGATTGAGTGACATGCTCAGTGTGAATGGATGGTAATGATGCCGGGGAGGTGGGTTGAGGTGGAGGCATAGGGGCCCCGTGCCTCTGTTACGCTGATTGACATCTGGAAAGGCCTCCTGTCAATGTGATGGAGCTGAAAAGGGCGTGTCTGCTGATGGCCCTTCCTGACCCCCACTGCACTGACAGGTAGCTTTTGTTTCATTTAAATAAGCTAGTAGAGACAAAGGAATCCAAGGGCAGAGATAGGTGGGCGACGCGCAGCACGCAACGCAGGTCTCCAGCCTGAATCGAACTGTGGAGACACTAGTGCAGGGGTCTTCAACGTTTTCAGGCCAAGGACCCCTTAGTTGAGAAAGAGATGAAGCAGGGACCCCCACAACCTTTTCATAGACTCCATATAGTTTCATCGTTTGACAGCACAAATATCAGTGTATTAGGGATTCATGTCAATTTGTGTTTTCATATATTTACACTTGAACCGTCAATACTTAATAAATTTGACCTTTTACTCTGTACTTAGTCTGCTCTTTTTCCCCTCTACACCATACCTCTTTGCCGAAAATAGCCGATCTACAAGCTCACAACGAGCTTGTAGATCTGCTATTTTTGGCTAAAGTTCTCCGAATATGGACGCTAGGGTTCAAGTTGTTAAAATAAAAAGGATTGGAAGATTTGGAGGACCTCCTGTAGTAACTCTGAGGACACCCTAGGGGTCCCGGACCCCCTGTTGAAGACCCCTGCACTAGTGATTATGTGGTAGTCGCATCACTCGCATGAACCTGTAGATCTGCCTAATCTGTTATGAAAACAGCCGATCTACAAGCTCACAACACAATAGTGTCTGTGGATCGGCTACTTTCGTGGAATGTTTACCCCCCCCAACAAACACACACACCCTGCATTTCTTTTCTTTTGCCGCTTTCATTCCTTTCTTCGTTCATTCATCTGTTCTATTGACCTCTCTTGTCCTGTGAAAAGAGTGATGCTATCTTGCTGCTTGTGCTGTCCTGCATTTCAATGCAATCTGCACAGGTAAAGAATGGACAGATCCACTTATCCACATAGCTTTCCCTCCTTCTCTCCCTGTTACCCCCCTCTCTCTCTCATCCATACACACCAATAAGATAGAATTGAATGACACGAAACGGTAATAAATAATTCAACTCAAACTGCAGACAATCAACTGCAGTACAAATAATAACCCAAATGAAACATTTAAATTAAATGTTCTGAATGTAAACAACTGACAATAAAGGTTCGAAGAGAGAATAAAGCAGTTGTCATTCACACTGTTGTGGTTGGCACAAAAAAGTGTCAATTATAGCTTTGAAATATTAAACTTCCTTCATAAAATCATCTCTCTCTCTCTCTCTCTCTCTATCTCTCTCTCTCTCTCTCTCTCTCTCCCTACCCCCTCTCTCCTCCTTGCGCTCTCCTACAGATGCATGCATGCACATATCACGCTCAAATGTATGTGTTCATTTCTCTCTCTCTCTCTCTCTCTCTCTCTCTCTCTCTCTCTCTCTCTCTCTCTCTCTCTCTCTCTCAAATGCACTGTGTTCCGCTTTCTTTTCCCTTTGTTCTCTCCACTCTCCCCTCCCCTTTCCTCTGGGCCCAGGAGGGGTTTCCAGAACACAATCAGTAGATGATGAAATGGGGCAGGACTGAACGCAGAACGCTGAGCTCTATTTTTACATTAGGATCAGCCATTTCCTGGTGCCTGCCACAGGTAGTGAGGCTGAGACTCCTGTCTAAGACAAGGGAACAGTGACACAGACTTCCCCCTGCACCTGCTATCTTGCTTTCTCACTGGGATACCTCCCCTACAACCTGTAAGGCAGTGTTTCTCAAACTTTCAAATTTCAAGGTCTTCCCTTAACTCTGGCAGTGGACACATGGCACCAAATTTCATTTGGTGCTAGAGTTACAGACTTGTACACTGCTAGAGTTACAGACTTGTATGGGCCCCCTTACAGGAACCCACAGAGTCCCTGGAATCCACTTTGAGAACCACTGCTGCTGTAAGGTGTTGTGTTGCGTGCATGCAAGCATCTCTGGTACTTTTATGTGTGTGTGTGTGTGTGTGTGTGTGTGTGTGTGTGTGTGTGTGTGTGTGTGTGTGTGTGTGTGTGTGTGTGTGTGTGTGTGTGTGTGTGTGTGTGTGTGTGTGCGACGTGCGTGCGTGCGTGCATGCGTGTGTGTTCATGTTCGTGTTCACGCCGCATGCAAAGGTTATAACTGTGAATAAAGTATACATAGCCAAAAGGGAAAAGGAGACAGCTCTCAATTCACCATCACTCACTGCACTTTTGTCTAATGGCAAGCTTACCTATCGGACTCAGCATCTCTCTATCATACATTTTACTGTAGTTCTTCCTGAACGTACCAGGTTCCATCTAGCTGTACAGGAGCCTATAGGAAGACTCTAATAAGGCCTACAATGAGGCTTCATTTCTTCTAGTAACCTATAGTTGACACCAATGGAAGAACATGCTAGCCAGTGAAGCCACACTTTCACATTTTCTTTTGTTTATTTTCAGATGTCGACATGTCGTCAACATGGTCGCAAAACGGAGTGCCTGCTGGCCTAGGCTCAAACCACATACGGTATAGGCTCTGATCATGCCTGACAGCGTGTCGCAGTTCGAGTCCCGATCCCAACGGCCTTTGCTGCATGTCACTCCCCATCTCTCTCCCCTGCAAAAAGCCCCCAAAATATCGTAAAAAAAAGACATGGTCGCAAAACATTGTGTCCTGTAAATAAAGTACACCCTCCTGTAGGAACATACTACTCACTGGGTGTAATGATAAGGTTTGTTTTCATCTCCCTGTACCCTCTTGATATTTTATCCCTCAGAGGTCTGTATTTGGCCCCAGCTCACAAGCTTTTCTATCACTGATGAAACTGAACTGTTTTTCTCCTTCTCTCCTTCGGCCACACAGGGTGACGAGCACATTGCTGCATGCCAGGACCACATCTCACAGTCTTCAGTGGTAGAAAAAGTACTATTCTTTTTTTTTCTTAAATAAAAATATCAATACTGCAGTGCAATATAGAGAAATACACTGTTAGGCTGCACCCACACCAAAGTACCTATTAGGGTGGATTCCCCATTCTGACAATGCATTTCAATGAGAATGGAGCGGTTTCATGCTAGTAAGAGGATTTCTGCAAAAAAAAAAAAAAACAAAAAAAAAAAAAAACGCTCCACTCTCATTGAAACGCATTGGCGGAATGGGGAATCCATTCTCATAGGTACTTTGGTGTGGGTGCAGCAAGTAAAAGTCAGACATTAAAAATTTACTTGAGTAAAAGTTTGAAAGTGTTTTTCATTTTTCATTTTCATTAAAATATACTTAAAGTAGCCTGCCAAAAGTTAAAGCACAAAATGTTTGAAAATAGCAAGATCTACAAGCTCACAATGCATTTGTGGGTCGCGGACAGATTTTTATTGGTCCCTTCACTTTTTCTTTCCTATGTTTTGTTTTTCATTATTATTAATCAAAACATTTTCAAAAAACATTCCCAAAAAAGCAATTTCTTTCATGAATTAAAAACAAAAACATTTTTGAATTTCATGAGGAAATCAAAGACAAAAATCAAAGAAAATCCATAAATCAGAACACAATAGTTTAAGAAGTAGTCAAAATAGCCGCTCTACAAGCTCACAAAGTGGTGCGAAGCGATGCGTTGTGAGCTTGTAGATCTGCTGTTTTCACTGGTTTGGGTCCTGGGCAAACGTCTAATCTCTCTTTTGGGTCTTGAGCTAAAAAGTTTGAAAACCCCTGTCCTAGACTCTTCTCCCTCTGTGGTGGAATGACCTCACCCATCGGTCAGATTGCAGACTCACTCCTCATGTTCAACTGCAGTCTGACCAACTCCTCTCATCACCAACACACCTTATTCTTTGGATCAGTTAATGCCTCTTTTGATCGATGCTATACAAAACCTTTATGGTGGTTATTTGTTCACATCATACTATGTATGTAATTTAGATAGATACAAACTATTTTTCCACGATATTAAGACAGATGATATAGCTGTATAGGTTTGCTTTGTAGCACGTTATTGTTTTCTATGCACTAGAGTTCATGCATGTGACTTATTTCAATCCGCTAAATGCCTAAATAATAAATTGTAGAAAAGTAGTAATGCACACTCTCATCTACCGGCTAATCCATAGGTGACACATTCAGAATAAGAGGTGGCTGTATGATGATTGATGACATCAAATGCTTGTATTTTTCCTACCATCATAGACATGGACATCATGATTAAGTCTGTGCCTCTGTATGCTTTGCTTTCTTACTTCTTTAGCCACCAGTACACTTTTTATTTTTACTCTGCAACTGATCATTACCTCCTCTTGTTTCACTGCAGTCAATGAACGTGATTCCGAAGCACTATCAATTAATAGCTCACTGCAGGAGCTCAGCAAGCGAGCTGTGTTAGCCTAAAAGCATCTGGCAGCTCATTATGAGTCCTAATTATTTGCCTGTTATGCAATGGAACCCCAGGTTGTCCCTGACGGCAATGTGGAACATTCTGGAATATGACCTTTGTAGCATGCATTGCACATTCCTGAAGAGGATTTTATCTATTCTATTTTTAACGTGCCAAAGGCACAACATACAGTAAACCTCTGGACAAGAGAAAAAACAAACAGCTAAATAGCTAAATGCAAAACATTTACATAATGAACCATAGAAACAGAAATAGATTAAATAGGCCTATGAAAGAAAGAAGTGTAGACAAAACTGCTTTGGAAACAGCTGAAAGTGCTTAGGTATTTAATTTTTTCTATTATAAAATCAAACAAGTTTGTTAATCCAGAATCCAGTGGTTCTCAAACGTTTTTAAGGACCTAAATATTTATTTTACCACAGTCAAGATCCCCATTTTAACATATTTAGATGACTTGTGTGAGTGTTCTTTTTAATACCTTTTATTTGACTTGTGTTGTTTAAGTGAAAGAACATTCAAAAATGTATTTTTATTTTCACCAAAAAGGGTCGCAACACCGGACAACACAAAGGGTTAATCTCGTCCTGCACAAAGTGTTATTGTCAGACACTATAACACTCCGTAAATGCAGGTTATCCTTTAGATCAGTGTGTCAAGGACCCCCAAATTGACACTTATTAGCCCGCAGACCCCCATTTGAAAAGATATGCCCATTAGAGAAGACTTTTACGGCTCTAGCAGTCATTGTCAACATCTTAATTTCTATCTCTGAGACCTAGCCTTAGATTAAGACCCTTGTAGCGAGACTTCCTTGGTTGATGACTAACCCTAATACGTCATCAACCAAGTTAAAATAGAAGGAAGGGAAACATGTGACGCCGGTGATGCGCCATGACCGTCCATGACGCTCACCAGCGAGTGTGCGACGCGCTGTGATTGGTCAGTAGACAAACGCTCTCGCCTAAACAATATTTACTATTCTGGCCCTCTGGTTTCCAACTTCTAACGGCGCTGGGTCGGCTCATGCGACCTTCGCAACGCTCGACACGGCGACTCGCTCGCTGCCGCTTGCTCGGCGTTGTGACATGGCTCAAGGTCGCCTGAGACGGGGCGTCTCCGTCATGGTTTCGTCAATAACTATACTTGGCCAAAACGGCGAGAGAAGCACTTACGCATTGGGCGTGGCCTCTGCTCAGCTCTGGTAGGAAAAACATCCTCGCTGCTCGCCATGGGTGCCAATACTCGCACCGGAAGTGCGATGAAATACATGGCAGTGAATGGAGCCGGCTAGATCAGCTCATGAACAAACACTAATTATGAACGACTGAGACCTTTGTCATATAATCGGTTCAGGAATATAAAAGAAGACATATCAGAGTTTTTTTTTTCTTCTTTTCATATCACTTGCTTTTCGATGTGCACAGTACATACTTTTATTGAGGATCTAAAGTTTGCAGCAGATATAGTTTCTGTCTCGGAAGTATCACAAGATTTGGTTGCCAGACAGGAAACAGTGGACAGTCTTGCGATACTTGGCACGTTCAAAAGCGTAGTTTACTCTTTAGATACCTCTAAAATTACATGGGCACAACACACTGTGACTTGTCTTTTATTTTCCATAATAATAATAATAAAACTTTATTACTTTACAAAGGTCTCAGTCATTAAGAAATAGTGTTTGTTCATGAGCTAGTCCATGGGCTTCCATTCCACCGAACTTCCGGCTACATTTGGCACCCATGGTGCGACAAATCTGCCGGTTGGAATTGCATGATAGGGAAAATACGTTGGCGTGACTGGCGTCCCTTCCTCCAATTTTCCTTGTCATCAACGCGGAAGTCTCGCTACGAAGGTCTTAAAGGGTCATTTTATCGTCTAATACAGGCTTTTATGAACAGATTTTAATTTGCTTGATTCTGTATTTGATGTAAATGTTATGAGGCCTACCCATGCAGGGCCTGATAACATCAAATATCTAAATACTGAATCAAGCAAATTAAAATCTGTTCAGGGTGTTCATAAAAGCCTTTAATCAGACTATCTGAGACGATTTATTATTGTAAAATCAATGTTAATTTAACTCTGTTTTCAAAGCATTTTATTACAGTAAGTGTAGGATATAGTTTTTTATCCAACATTTTTGTTGGATAAAGACACATTTGAATGCATCATCAGCTATCTACTAAAGAGTAGATAGATTGGGCTGTCCTGGAGCAGAACAGCCCAAGTCCTATGTCAAAATATAGTTATTCACATGCACAAAGAAAGAAGAGAAAATAAAAGGAAATTAAAAAAAAGGCAAGAATTTTTTTTTTTTAATGCATGGGCAGGGACCACCTGCAATACCTCCGCGGGCCACCAGGGGTCCGCGGACCACTGGTTGAAAACCTCATCTAGAGGCTAGGTAGCAAGCTTTGCAGACTCTTTTCCCACCCCCTCCCCTCATAGACAGGTGCGGTGTTTGACACTCCATTGATTTGTAAGTAAAAAATAATAATTTAAAGGAGTAGTTCACCCCCAAAATGACTTTTTTTCTATTGATTACTCATGCCATGGAGAGTAGAGTTCAATAATATTTTTAGGTTTTTGTCGCATTCCTAAGACAAAAATGTGATAACAATAAATTTACCCCCATTCATTCCGGATGGTGACCCGTTTCGAAACGGGTCACCATCCGGAATCAATGGGGGTAAATAATACTCAAATCAAATTTTTGTCTTAGGAATGTGACAAAAACCAAAAAATATTATTGAACTCTACTCTCCATGGCATGAGTAATCAATAGAAAAAAAGTCATTTTGGGGGTGAACTACTCCTTTAACAACTTGTAAAGTAACATTCCACCACATGGAAGTTCATTAGAGTTGTCTTAGAGCTAAAATACATTTGTGACAGTTGAAAGATAAGTGAATTAGCCTATCGTCATGACAAACTGCGTTGGGAGTTAACCCTCCAACTGATTTGATTCTCCACCACCACTGGTGAGTTAGCTCCATGGTTAGCTTAGCTACCTAACTGAATTATGTTTGCTACTCACTGAGTTGACTAGCATTAACATTTAGCCTACATAATAGGGCTGTATACTTCGCAAAACCAGAGCTACCAAAGCTGAAAGCAGGCCTAGTAAAGCTCATAAAGGTAGTGGGTGTGTGTGTGTGTGTGTGTGTGTGTGTGTGTGTGTGTGTGTGTGTGTGTGTGTGTGTGTGTGTGTGTGTGTGTGTGAACCATATTCACTTATAAAACAATGTTCAAAAGCAGAAATAGCAGATCTACAAGACAAGTTGTGAGAGCTGAGACGTTGTAAAACTAAGTAGGGCAATAATTTATGGAAAAACATAAAAAGTTGATTATATGGATACTAGGATACAAGGTTTTTGCCCCACAGCAGTGACCATAGTATATGTTTATGTAACAAGTGCAGTTTGTTATGGCAGCCAGCCCCTAAGCTCTGTGGTTGAACTTTCTTTCTTTCTTTCTTTCTTTCTTATTCCCAACCTAGAAGGAAGGCACAGGTGCTCCTGGCCAGAGTTATGTCAGTGTGAGTTCCAAAATGTGATCCTGGCCATCGCTTAATCAACTGATGAAGTCAAGTAGAAGACTACCCAAGGTAGGAACTTTTTTTTTAATTTTAATGTTTTGCTGCTGCTGCTTGTGTTGTATGCTGTGTGTATACTAACGTGATTCAAGCTGTACTGTTGCTGTCGTTTTGGGACCCAGTGACTGGGTGGCAATGAAACTTGTTCACCTACTGCAGTGTTTTTCAAATGGGGGTATGTGCACGCCTAGGGGTACGTGGGGGTACTGCAGGGGGTACAAAAGAAAATGGGAATATGTGTTTTACTGTTATGGGTGATGATAAAACATTGGCAGTCTTTGTGTGAACCTTCTCATCTGTAAATTGTTAAAGCAAATGACATCAATACCATGACTTGTACAACTGCAAATGAATAGAAAGCAATGTTTATTTGCCATTACGCTGTTTTATTTTGAACATATTGGCATTGGAACTGGACTTTTGATGTACATTTTATAAGCAAAATGCTGTAGTCAGGGTAAGGGGGTACTTGGTCAGAAATTATTAGGGTCAATTCAGACTCTAATAAGGTGCTGAGTTAATTTTGGTTCGGGAGGGCTCCCCGACCCGAAATTATTTAGGTTTGGGGGGAGTCAATTCATACTCTCTTAACGGCTAGCGCCGCAGTCGCTTGTAAATATTGAAGGTCCTTGGCATGAAAATGTTTGTGGACGATAAATGAGCTTAGCAGGACAGTTACATATCTGACTGGCCCTCGCTGCTGCACGCTGAATGACTGGAGGTCCAGTGAGCAGTGAGCAGCAGCTCACTGGACCTCCAGAAAACATTTAATCTACAAGCTCACATTATAGACACGCCGCCTTTCTTTCTGCATGCATCACAGTCACAACTTGTTGCGGACGCAGATCGGCTAACAACCATAGACTTAGCCTAAGCTATAGCTATAAACCTATCAACACGGAACACTAGCAAAGTTCTGTTTAAGCTCTTCTTTTCTATTTAAAACGGTCAGCGACTAGCGAGACACGCAGCAAAGCTGTGTGTGTGTCGCACGCGCCTCCCAGTCTGCTTGCCATCACTCCAGCCAGAGCGAGAGCCAGCTGACGATGTATCCACTATGCAACGCTCAATACACGGCCACAATCATTTGGAGGTCGGCTTGTCTCCCTTCCAAACGACCGCTCTTTCCTTGACTTCACAGCCGAAAACATGAACTTGAAGCTGGGCTGATTGAATGCGAAGACACCGCTGAGCACCGACATTAAGTCGAGAGGTCACAACATTTCGGCAGCACAGAGGAGCCGAGTTTAGTCGGTTGATGCTCCCCCGAACCGGGCGGGGGGGCCACACATATTTGTGTCTGGGCAGTGCCGAACCGAAATAAACTCTGTACCTTATTAGAGTCTGAATCGACCTTTATAAGGGGGTACTGCAACCAAAACAATTTGAGAACCAGTTACCTACTGTTTGTGGCTCTGGAATCGAATGCTGATGTGAATATAGTGTGTATATTGTGTTGTTTCTGTGGTTGAAGGTATAGGTATAGGTTATAGGTTATAGGTTATAGGGTATAGGTATAGGTTATAGGTTATAGGTATAGGTAGGGCTGTCACGATTATTACATAATCGTCTAATCGTCATTATTTGACATTATCGCAATTATTTTGTCATAATCGTCATAATCGTGAATGTTGAAAAATGACCGAAATAGTGGAAATAGCAGATCTACAAGCTCACAACGCGTCGCATCGCGACGCGTTGTGAGCTTGTAGATCGGCTATTTCCAGTATCAAAGTTATTTTTTAAGTAGTAAGTTGTTAAATATGTCAGTAATTTCTTTGTATATTTAGATTATGTGTCATATCTACCATGTACAACTTCAAAGCCTAAAAGCCAAACAGAAATGTAATTATCAACGACAAAAACACAATTAAATCGTTAATCGCCAATTATTTGAGCGACAATTAATCGTCATGTAAAATGTCATATCGTGACAGCCCTAGGTATAGGGTATAGGTTATAGGTTCAGGTTCAATTATCTTATGTGAGTTTGCTGTTTCTTCAGCCATCTGAAAGAACCACTATCCTTCTCCATTCATCTAGCACAGCCCTTATGGATCAGATGACATCTTTTCTTCTGCCTCTACACCTGTGCTTAAAGTGTCAAACTGTTCTGATAAATTGGCCTGCCGTACCATATTGATGATCACACTATACCCACCACATCTTCAGCCCCTCCTCTCCACTTCATTTGTCTACCGAGTCCACACTCATAACTCCTGGCCTGCAAGCCTTACATATATCTCAACTTTGTTTACACAAATGACGTGCCTACTAGTATGTATTAACAACTCCAACACTTCCTCAAACTCTGTTTCTCATACCCGCCTCTCTCAAAAACACCCAAGGATTTATGTTTGCAGGCACACAAAGAGAGCACACACATTTTACGGGCTCCACCAACGCTATTAATCTAAGTTACTTATAACAGCCCCAAACACAATGTGGGTAATTGCTCATATTACTGTGGCTAGTTCTCAGTTTTATTCTGGGCTTTTAGTGTTTGATAGAGTAGAGAATAAACCCTTGTTTACTGCTATGGCAGAGGATTAAGGTCTGATTGCTGTTTGTTCTCAGTCAAACCCAATTCAGTACCATGGACAGTTACTACAAGCTTCCTCTAGTACAGTGGTTCTCAACCTTTTCAGGCGGCGACCCCCAAAATAATATATTACATTTTTTTTTCGATTGCTAAAACAAATTTTTCAAAACTGTACGTTCTTTTCAAAACTGCACACACAAAACTCCAAACTTTACACACAAATTGCTGAACCCTGGCATCCCTTTGCAAAACAACTCTTTGCCATCAAATCTCTTAACATGTTCACAAAATGGAACTCGTGTTTTCATTTGGTAAACACAGCCATGTTTTCACATGACACACACATACCATTCATACCATAAACACAACTAAGCTTTTGGCTGAACACTACCAAGCATGTACAGAACACTAAAGAGCAAAATTGAAAACAACAATTGTCGAACTGGAACACACCATAAGAATGACCATGGCTCTGGAGAATAAGATATTTCTCCTTTTGTAAAATGACTCAGTGTAGGCCTACTTTTTTCATAGTCAAACATAAAAAGTTTTGATTTACAGTACATTCAAAAACAAAAAAATATTTTGAAAGAAATTGGTCAGTACTTGGTCTAATACTGACCAGGATACTGTCACCAAGATACTATCCTGGTGACAGTATCCTGGTATTTGTACCTGTATATTACCTAAATATTTTTTTGTATTTTGTGCCCATATCTGCCTCCGGTTCCTGTCTCAATGTTCAGTTGTGCAACAACTGAACATTGTGTGTGGTTTTTAGATAACAGGGTGATGTGTAATTGACGCCAGACCCGAAAGTTTACAGATTTGAATATTTGTGTGTTGTGGATTGATGCTTTGAGATTTTATGTGAGAAGTGTGTGCAAAACTGAAAATTGTGTGTTGTGTTTTGACAACAAGGTGATGTGAAATTGACATCAGAGTGGAAAGAAGGAAAGTCAGAGTCTAATATGATAAGGAAATCTAAAGTAGTAACAAATTGAGTCAAGCGATTGAGGACAGAAGTAAAGGTTGTGAAAATTGTGCCTAATTTTAGGTTTTTGTGTTTTAGCAATCGAAAAAAAAAACTGTAACTGGGGACCCCCCACCCTGACAAGCACTAAGAGATGAGGCATTATATTTTGTATAACATGGTTCTATTGTGAACATGTAGATCTGCTATTTTCACAATTTCTGCCTCTAATATTTGACAATTTGGCCAATGTTTAATTTGTAATTTTAGAGGTATTAAAAAGTCCTTAAATTGTCACTTTAGAAATGTGCATATACTCTCTATACACTTAAACTTCATGTTGGTTTGCTGTTGAGTGAGAAAACAATGTTGCACATTAAGTTAATCATCTGGGGCCCCCACAAAATAATTTGGGGAGTCCCAACCCACAGGTTGAGAACCACTGCTCTAGTACAGAGCTCAGACCTACAGTTAAAGAGCTTACCAGTCAGATTCCATGAGTAAACATCCCATTCATTTTCTCCATAGATAATTGTATTATCAGCTATAATGTCACAACAATCTAATGTAGACTTGCCACAAGGCTCCTCGTTTAAAACATTGTTTAATTTGTAATGTGTAGAACGTCTCTGATTGGCTGAGATCGCATTACTATGAAAATGTTACTGCCTCACTCGCAAATGTCACATGGGTTTATACTTGCTATATCCCATAGCCCGGAGACACGATCGTAAATGGTCACCGAAAATCACTACCAGTCAACTACAGTATTTTACAAAACTATCAACAACATAAAACAATAATAAAGACAACGATTAAAGTTAAGAAGAGAGCAAGCTAAAGATAATTTTGGCTTAAAGCATCGAAAAGATATCCGCAATGGCTCATGGGAGTGTGGCAATGACTGTTACCCCCTATACACATTGGTGCCAACTGCCAAGTAACACAATACATCGCAGAACCCCATACTGTATTATTATTTCCACCCAACAGCACAGCAACCTTATAAAAAAGAAGAGATCCATACACTAAAACATTTGGAGAAGAGGAGGTCATTTCAAAACAACATTTATTCTATAAAACATGTTTAGACTGGTTAAGGTCTTCATCAGGGCAAAGAACTGAGCAAAGCATTTCTCTTTGTTGGGCATTTCACTGTTATGGCGCGATCTACTGTATCTTGTCTTGACCACATTAGTGCTATACTTTATCTGGATCAATGAGCTCTAGATCTGCTATGTTTGTTACTTTGAATTGTTTTAAATCCTTTGAATATGTTTTGGCTGTATTGACATGCCCAAAATAGGGACCCCTGCTTGCCAGGGTTAATGTGGTTAACATGACAAATGTGGTCCCATTATTGTATCAAAAGGGAATTGCTCATGGCCGTGTGACGTGTAGAGTCTAGAGAGTAGCTACAGTACTTACAGAAGTATACAGGTATCCCTCGCTGTTCATGGCTAGGTACATCCCTGTCTTCGCCCCCTGGATTGCCACAATCCGTAGTCCCACAGGAATCAAGTTGAACTGTGCTGTGTTGGGAAAACAAGTGTGTGTGGGAGAGAGAGAGAGACAGATCATATAAACTGCAAAGTAAGTGTATGCAGCATGCATATATATATTTATTATACTGCACATACTGTACCCTATGTGCATTCTTTTTTAATCAAATGCGTTTTGGCCACAGGTCACTCTCGCCACTAGTGATGTGGCCATGGTTAATTCAGGATCATTGCAGATTTAAAATTTCTAGCGAGTGAAGTTGGCGAAGTGATTTCCGGAATCTTGTAATACAGCTAATATGAGTGTGATTTTGAGTGATCTGATTTCAACATTTAAGTGTTGTGCAATACAGAGTGCTGCAATGAAGGAATAACCAGATGTCTCTAGCCGAGTGTGATCAGATTATGTGTAGAGAACAGAACGCTAGATTAGAATGATGTGAAGTGTACTTCATGCTGAATAAATAGTGAACACTGGTCTCTGTCATCATTGCTTGGGGTGCCTTGCTCCTCGACTGATTCATTCCACCACAAACATTTTCAGGCTTTTGAAAACGGAAAGTGTGTCTCAGGACAATTACTGACTGACAAACTTCTGAGTGGACATGCACTGATGATCAGATGCACATCCATCACAATATTGCGGAGGCCATTCTTAAAGACTTTGATGCAGCAGGGAGAAACTTCATTTCAAATGCGTACAGTAGGCTTCTGAATACATTTATCAAGCTCTCTTTGCTCTCTTGTCTCTGTCTGTCTCTCACAGGCATGAGTGCTCACACGCTCAATGAGTAGACTCACTGCATATGTAATCTCTCAAGACAGATTCTGCTAACAGCAGAAGAAACAGTTTTTGTTTCACCCAAAGTCCTCTCCCGGGCTTCGTATAAAACACTGCTGCTAGCGTGTTAATGGAAACTAAGAAAAGGGAGCATATAACTTGCATTGAACCCAAGCAATACATTTAAATTATATAGTTAATTAAAACATCTCAACTGTTAGACCTTGTCCTTGACCTTGTCTGTCTCCTCATTGCATAAGGGTAACTAACCAGAAAATTCTACAACCCATCAGGGCTGCAGTAAAATCACAGAGGCCATTACAGACCATTTGGCCAAAAAACATATTTTTCCACCAAATGTTATCGTTATCAATAATTGTGTGAATAATAGTAATGGTATTGGTTACAGTATTAAGCTAATATGATCATGATTATTATTTTAGCTACAGGGCAGCTGATCTGGCACTGGGGCAGGAATAATTTGCCAAAAAAATGTTTTCCTGTTTCTGCCTGTGGCTGGAGGCCTTAAGTAAAATTAAGCTTGTAAAAATAACTTGAACTCACAATGTCCAAGTACAGGTTAAACAGGTTAGCAAAGCTCTATAGAGAACCAACTAATCTTTGAAAGGCATCATAAATTACTTTGCTCTGAGGAGTTCATGGATCTAAGGCGTATACGGAGTTGAACACTAATCATGCCGCACCAACAGAAGTCCAAGACACTGGAACTAACATGAATATTTGGACATGGTCTTCTTTAGTGTAAAATGAGTTTAAATAATTTATTCAAGCGTTCTTATTTTGTTCAGTGACTGTGTGTGTGAAGTCTATGGACACGCACTGCAAAACCAGTGCATGTTTTACACATTATTGAGATATTGACTGTGGTGACCAAAGAAACAATGGTGGGTTATTCAGCAGAATTCACCCTTTGTCAAGTCCCGCCCGTTGTCCCGCCCCTCTTCACACCCATTGGTTGCTGTGTCTTGGTAAAGTCCTCTCTCTCCATCAACTACCATTGAAATGCAGTTGCTTCTTATTGTTATTCTGTGTATTAAATTCTCATTTTAAAAAAGAGCCTCTCATGGGCATTATAGTGACTGGGCATGTTTTTAAATGTTTTTATTTCTCCAAAAATGATGTTTTAGCAAATTCAACTTAAAAAAGGCATAACCAGGGCGGTACAAGGCAGAAAAAGCCTGCTGGTTGGTCAGTTAGGGACCAATCAGAAGGCTGACAAAGGACAATTTGGTTACCAACTTCATCATTTAGCTGGGGACCACCTGGAACCCCCTCAAGGACCACTGGTGGTCCCCAGACCACTGGTTAAGAACCGCTGCTCTATACTTTTCTGATTGATTTCACTTTTGTTTCTTACTCTTTGAATATTTGTTATTATTTGTTGTAATAAATTGGTTCCTATTTTTGGGTAATACATATGTATTTGTTATTCTTGATGTTTAGATGATATGAGCTCAGGTCCTATAGTCCTTTTCCGAGGCTGTCACGTACCGCAGCTTTAATGCTGTAGATTGACTGACTGTGCCTTTGTAATTACCATCTATCAACTGATAGGTACCAATGTGTACTTATACTTATTAATTGCGTAATTGCATAGCGATGCTCACTTGTTCTAGTGCTATCGAATGTGTTTGTCTCTCCGTATATTCATTTCACCCTGATGAAGACCTTCCAAGGTCAAAACATGTTAGCAGTTGCTTTTTAATAAGTAAAGGCTTTTCCTCCTTTTTACTCTTGAGTGCCCGGATCGTCTGTTGTCTCATTGAGTAATGAGTTATACATTTTGCATGGACAACTTCAAAGCATCAAAGTTGGGATGATAGCAAATATGTCTCTAATTATATTTTGATGATCCTTTCAGTTATATCTGGACTAAATACTATGCAAGAAATGTTATTGTTTGTTTGGCAGGCTTTGGAGATAAAATACATGGCAGATCTTTTATACAAGTACAGCCTATTTGTTTTAAGTATCATTTTGCCGGTAACTGAACCATTTCCCAATGACAGGCTCTAGGCTACGTGTCCTCTTTCTGTTGCTAAATTGGTCCCACTCGCATCTTTCTATCATAGTCGCCGTTAAAATCCTCATCCATCCATTTGTAACTCTGAGTATTCAATTGCAAGCAAATGGACCCAAATGGGTGTGTAAAATGGAAAAAAGAAATCGCAGTGCAGTTTTTGGACTGCTGTCGTGGAATGATATGGATGATATTATGGGGAGAAATTCTAGTATAATAAATATACAGTACTGTAGGTTGCGTGAATGACTGACAGGTAGTGAGTGATTTATGACCCCTTGACAGGCTGACAGGCCATGATTGAATTATTACCACTCCTCTAACTTCCTCAGACCACCACTGTGGTAGCAGCGAGCTCCAACCCCAGGGGCATTGTAATTGGCTAGATAGTACTATAGATCCCTTAAGACAGATGGACAGATGCCTCATTTGGCTAGTACTGGTCGATATCATTGCAGGACACATATGCCATTGCCGGGAGGGACAATTGCTCTGTGATTTGCAAAAATAAGATAAAAAACACAGCTATTGCGAAGTGAACGGTGCTATTAATAAGTTAGTTAATATCATCAAGCGTCCCACTAGCCAATCGCAGCGCGTCCTGCGAAGCTTGGCCAATGGGAGCCTGGGCGGACAACAAACTTTGAGACGTTTGTGCCAAGATGTTGGCCATATCTAGGCCAATGTAGGCCAGGGGTTCACAAACCTTTTTGTCTCAGGGCACCCCATAAATATCTTTTTTAATCCGAGGCACCCCTACACTATAATTTTCACTCCCAGCACCTTATATTTATAGCATATCGTCGTTGTCGGGTGGAAACCTTGTATGTCCAAAACCGTTCGTTTTGTATTTGTCATCTATAAAATGTACTAAACTAGTGAAAACAGCCGATGATGCGAGGCGTTGTGTGCTTGTAGATCGGCTGTTTTCACTAGTTTTGTGCGACAGAGGTTTCTGCCTGACAGTAATGATATTTTAGTGATTATGTTGCGAGGAAAATGTTGAGATAACAGCCATTTTGGTTAGAACTGACTGAAAATAACTTTGTGTTGTGGCACCCCTGGACTGCTGTCGCGGCACCCCAGGGTGCCCCGTCACCCACTTTGAAAACCTCTGGCCTATAGTGGTTTAGGCCAAATGAGCTGTAGACATGCACGCACACACACACACACACACACACACACACACACACACACACACACACACACACACACACACACACACACACACGCAAAGGCATTATGAATTCTCCTGCCGGAGATTAAATGTCAGCCCAATAGATCTGTCAATATGATACATTTTACTACCTCTTGTTAACATGTTTAACGATAAGAATGTTGTTTAAAGGGGGCACGGTGGCGCAGTCAGTAGTGCTGTCGCCTCACAGCTAGAAGGTCCTGGGTTCGATTCCCGCCGGGGGACACTGTGGGTGCTGGGGGCGTGTTCCCTCCTCCGCGTCATCAGTGCCCACACCCTAGGTGGGGTTGGCAAAAGGGCCTTTCTGTGTGGAGTTTGCATGTTCTCCCCGTGTTTCCTAGGGTAGATACCCTCACAAAAACATGCAGTAATCCTGGTCTCTATAAAGCCTCCCCCTGGCCAGCCGGGGCGCCTGATGGAGGGGAATGGAACTGGTTGGAATAACGTGTTCCTTCCACGCGCTACGTCCAACCGGGGAAGCTCCCCCTGTCAGGTGATAAGAAGCGGCCTGCTCACTCCTCATGCATTGAAGGAAGCATGAGGTCAGTTCGGGGCCCTCCCCAGGTTGGCAGAGGGAGAGTAGAGCCCAGGATCACAGCTTAGGCAATTGGCACCGGGTGAAAAAATGGGTTACAAAAATCGTGGGATAAAAAAAAGAAAGAAAAAAAAAATGTTGTTTAAAAGTGTGGCCATGTTGTGTGTTTCATTGAATATGACTCTGATCATATTCAACTTCTTTTTTATGGATTGACAATGACAAAATGCTTACAAGCTTGTTTCCACTATGGTCCGTTGTTATCTGCAGTGGTGGAAAAAGTACTCGCATGATTTACTTAAGTAAAAGTATCAATACTGCAATAGAAATACTCTGTCACAAGTAGAAGTCCGGAATTTAAAATGTACTTGAGTAAAAGCCTGAAAGTGTATGTGCATCAAAATGTACTTAAAGCACCAAAAGTAAAAGTAAAAAATGTTTGAAAATAGCAGATCTACAAGCTCATGCGGCTTGTAGATGTAGCTATTTGAAAATAGCTACATCTACATCTACAGTAAATGTACTTAGTTACTTTGCACCACTGTTATCTGAGGATGCTGTGTGAGGACACTTCTATGGTGCACAGTGGGGTTAGTTAGGGTGGATGATTCTGGAACATGATGTCATTTACAAAACTGACATCTCTTTATAAGCAGCATGCAGGGATCTGTTGTGAGGTGTGCCTTACAAGTATTGTTTTTCTTCAATCATTCTGTTATGTGTCAGGGCTCATTGTTAATGTAATGGAAGTGGATAGCTTCCTTACACATTGTAGGGCCCATTCCTCCACCGTGTGTGTGTGGGTGTGGGTGTGGGTGTGGGTGCGTGCGTGCGTGCGTGTGTTGTGTGTATTATTTAGCAGCGTTAAAAAAGTACTGCTAAATAACCAGAAAATTATATAGAATCAGACCTGTAGGAAGATTACCTGGTCAACATTGAATTCTATGCTCTTAATTGATTGGCTTCTGTTATAACATTACTCAAAAACTATTACATTTCAGAGTTCCCTTCAAGCCTACTCAAATTAAGCCTACGTAACCCTTGCCTTTCTGCGTGCGTGCGTGCGTGCGTGCGTGCGTGCATGCGTGTGTGCGTGCGTACATGTTAACTTTTCTCTATAAATGTTTCCACACTCTAACGCCATTAGCCATTAATGCAAACCTTTCACAAAGAATAGGTTATACACTACAAAAACACCAGCTTTTACATGTAGAACAGTTACATTTAGAAAAGGTTGTTGGTCAGGGACACTTGTACAGTATTTCATCTTTCTCTTTCTTGCTGGGGCCAGAGAACAGTTGCTCACTCAATCAATGATGTACTGTAGGATCCTTAGTGTCCCTATTCTGTGGTGGCAAGCATTTGGCTAAGATATTTGGTGTAGCGGGAACAGGGCAGAGGCGTACAGTAGTAGACCCCTGGGGGAATCCAGTCAATGAAGTAAGTGGTTAAGGACAGCACTATGAAGGAGTCTTAGTTGCAGGGACGTGCTGGGCCCCTGATTCAGCCCGGGAAAAAGAGTTGGAGAGGCCCGCATTGCACGCTATAGAGAGAGATATCTCTCTATAGCGCTGCTGCTACTCAAAGATTTGCCATTTCAGATCATGACAAGTGACAAGCCAGTGGGCCAATTACTGTACATGATTTATATTTCGTCGTTGTCGGGTGAAAACCTTGTATGTCCAAAACCGTTTGTTTTGTATTTATCATTTTAAAAATGATTTAAACTAGTGAAAACAGCCGATCTACAAGCACACAACGCCTTGTATGATGAAGCAGGGCTTTGCTTTGCGAAAAAATGTATACATTTGAAACTTGGAGATAAGAGGTTTCTGCCCGACAGTAATGATTTACTTTGTTGGCCGACCAGCACCCAAAATTTTACGAAGGCCGACATTCTTTTTTTTTTTCTCCTAATGGCCGGCCTGGACCGTCCAGGAATGAACCGGCCATTCGGGAGTTGTCCCGCTTTCCCCAATGGCCAGCACGTCCCTGCTTAGTTGAAAGGTGGCTGGACAACTCATATTTTCTTATGTTCATCCTACTATAAATGCGTGAAATCTATGTCTGTCTGTGCGTACGTATCTCGAGAACCGTCTGTCTGACTGACTGACTTCAAACTTCAAACGACAGCAACCCAGTAATCTGACGGGGAACATTCCAATTCCCAGGCGGCTGCTGTCCTGAGCCACTGCCGCCCAGATAGCCACTGAATTCCCTAATCCCTATAGGCACAGGATACTCTCAAGTGCTGTGATACACTACGGCAAGTTGCACACTGCAAGTTTCTCGGTCAGACGGTGCTCGAGTTAATGCGTGATTGAGCGTGAAACAGCCATACACACAGATTGTGTGCATTTGTACAGTATATAATAATGATTTGATGAGTCCCCACTCCCTTAATTGTTTATAGGGAAAGTATTGGGTCCAATGTTATTCTTCGTTGTTGTCAGGTGGAAACCTTGTATGTCCAAAACCTTCCTTTTTGCATAAGGGTCCATTATTTTAAAATGGTGAAAATAGCCGATCTACAAGCACACAACGCCTCGCATCACAAGGCGTTGTGTGCTTATAGATCAGCAATTTCCTCTAGTTTAGTGTGACAGTCTTGTATGATGAAGCAGGGCTTTATTTTACGAAAAAACATACACATTTGAAACTTGGAGATACAAGGTTTCCGCCTGACAACAACGTCTTATTACTTGTGCAGATTGCACCAAGTCCAAAAAATACAGCGATGCCTACATGGACAGTATACTTTCATTTTAATAAGCTCAAGCAGCTGGAAGCACACACACACTTACAGAAGGAGCTGCCTTCGTCCTTTGTGCCGTCCATGGTGCCATCTGGCTTCATCTGCAGGTAGTATCCATGTGAACTGTATAGCCGGGTGACAATACCTTTCAGCTGCGGATCTGTGGGGCAATGGGCAAAACGGTGCTTTATTAGACAAGTGAGCATAAAGGCTCAGAAGAGTATTGTTAGGGTATTCACAGACCTGCGAAACCTGCAAGAGTCGTGGACCTTTGTTTGTTATAAGTGAGTAAGATCCACAGTGAATAAAAGCCTTGTAGGGCCAGGCGTTCAATTGCCTGCCAACTGCCAAGTATACGGCCACTCCTACGATGGACCCTTCGTAGTAGTATAGTTTAGCTGCTGTGACAGTCCTTGTGTTTCAATCTCGGATTGGGTTTGAGAACACATACTGTACAGTATACTAGCATGTCTACTATATTGATTGTCATAGCTGTCTGTTATTCAGCATAGTTTTATTTTTGGATTTTATTTTTTGGCCTTGGCTTGCACCAGAGTAATGCATTCCTGCGAATGAGTAATGCATGATAGTCATTCGCAGGAATGCATTACTCATTTGCAGGGAGCAAATGAGTAATGCATTCCTGCAAATGACTATCAGTGCATCCATGAGCTGGAGGCACAGCTTGTGCCCCATTGACTAGCTCCAGTGCATAGCCTTCCTAGACAGTAGACACATATCCCATAGCCTGGAGGGGTGAATGCTCTGCGATGGTTAAAAACAAAAAAACAACAACATATAGTTGCTGTTGTCCAATTAGAAAAAATATACAGGTTTACAGTAGCTTGCACAAGAAATAACCAGGTGATTGGCATTGCCCCTGATCCATCGAATGTTGTAGATTGTGGAGTCTGACAGCTGAATATCCACTTTCTTTTGTAGTATGTAGCCAGATTTGGTCAATTTTTTTAATCGGGCTCATTTGTATTGCCTTACAGTACTATATATGCAGTACTGGCGCCATTATCTACACTCTATATGTTTGTTGACTAACTCAACTTTAGCAAACATACCTAAAGTAATGTCAACCCCACTTGTAAAAAACTGCTGATCTGAAAACTGCTGTAGCTGATCTAGGAATGTAGGCGTTTCCTTCCTTCATATAGTATACCCTGGTAGGCAAAAGGGTCGAGGCTTTAGGGAAAATGGGCGTGGGTCTAAACAACGCAAAAAAAAAAAGCTGGTGGTCAAATAAGTGAAGTACAGATTTTGAAGTTCCAACATCCAAATTCATAGATCTCATAGAATGAAATTCGCTATGTCTCTGAAACCGTGTTCAAAAGGAGTTGCATATGTTATTCAATACTGCAGTTTTTATTGTTCAGCTTTCCGCAAGCTGCTATAAATAATGACTGTGACATTTTCTTTCTTGTTTAGCAAACAGTTTGGGTCATTGGAGGACGAAGTCAAGTTAGAGAGCTAGTCTATCCCCAACTTCATGAAATATACATAAGCAACGGGACAGGACAGTAGAAGAGAAGAGGGAGGATGAATAGAAAGGTTAAATGTTTCATGAGACCCGTCCCTGTAGCCTACTTGGTGTTCATTTAAGAAACATAATCAGAATCCTAACAGTGGCTCTGCAGTGGTCAGTTTCCAGGTCCCCCATCCCTCAATTGCGTGGTGTTCTGGCGATCGAAGTTGTCTCCTGGGCAGAGTGTTTCCTCCCCAGGTCAGGTACCTTCAGTGGCAAAGACAAGGCAAACTCTGCAGATCCCCCTGCCTTAACTTGGCTTCTCAGTCACTTTCACTTAGAGAAAACAGCCCAGTTGGACCCAGCGGACTCCCATGCAGCTTTAATAAGGAGGATGAAACATAGATGAAGGAACAGTTTATGGAAAGATACTCTGGAGGACTGAGGATCATTTGGGAGCTCCCCTCCCTATAAAATACCACCTATGCCCTTGCTCTCTCTCACGCAGGCAGGCAGGCATGCACGCATGCACTCACGCACACGCACGCACGCACGCTCGCACGCACGCACGCACACACACACACACACACACACACACACACACACACACACACACACACACACACACACACACACACACACACATTCACACACAGACGGACACGTACACACAAAGCGAGCTAGGGCACTGCGGAATCTGCTTGTCTTCAATCTCACACTGATGCTACTGAGCCAAAGAGGAGTGCTAGTGGTGAGTGACTGAAAGAGACACACACACACACACACACACACACACACACACACACACACACACACACACACACACACACACACACACACACACACACACACACACACACAGACACAGAGACAGGCAGCCAGGCAGACACAGAGAGAGAGAGAGAGAGAGAGAGAGAGAGAGAGAGAGAGAGAGAGAGAGAGAGAGAGAGTGTGTGACAGAGACAAACAGGGAGAATGTGGTGTGAAGGATTATTTCCCCATAGGATGAGTGCCAAGGTCAAGTTATCAGTAAAATTGCCACAGCTTCCCATATAGTTACAAGCATACCCCCCCACCTCCACATACACACACACACACACACACACACACACACACACACACACACACACACACACACACACACACACACACACACACACCTTGGTCTCCATCCTTTACGGCAGCTTGCCAACACCTCCTTCCTCCATTTCACTTTTCCACTCCATCCCTCTTTCTCTATTCGCGCTGTCTTTCCCTCTTTAGCGCCGTTTTCATATCCTGTGAGTTATGTGTGCTTTCATCCTGCCTAATAACGTCATACATCACCCAATCAGAGCAGGGAAGCCGTTCATTACTTGTCCCCACAGACACAAGAGAGAGGTGAGAAGCCGAAAGACAGAGAAAAAGAAAGAAAGAAGGATTGGAGGATATGGGGGAAAGGAGTGAGATGACACTGTGTCATTAAGAGTGACAACTGCATATTGGTGTGGAAGCAGTGTATTTAGGCTGACATCTATTAGAAAGCCTGCGCAGTGTGGGGGGTCCCAAGCTTCACATCAGGGGCACTAAAAGTGATGTTTCACTTTGTGGGCCGGACCCAACTTATATATTACAACACACCAATGACTTTTAAACTGTGTGTGTGTGTGTGTGTGTGTGTGTGTGTGTGTGTGTGTGTGTGTGTGTGTGTGTGTGTGTGTGTGTGTGTGTGTGTGTGTGTGTGTGTGTGTGTGAAAAGTGCTCCTTGGTGCACAGGTCTGCACCAGATCGGATTTTGGATTTGTTTTTGTTTAAAAAAAAAATCCCATGATTTTGTAACCCATTTTTCACCCAGTGCTAATTGTCTAAGCTGTAATCCTGGGTGCTACTCTCCCCCTGCCAACCTATGGAGAGCCCTGAACTGAATCCATGCTTCCTTCAATGCATGAGGAATGAGCAGGCCGCTTCTTATCACCTGACAGGGGGAGTTTCCCCGGTAGGACGTAGAGCATGGAAGGAACACGTTATTCCAATTAGTTCCAGGATAACTTCATGTTTTTTTTTTGTGAGGGTATCGATTTGCGTGATGTTTGGACTAAATCTCTAAAAAAAAAATATGAAAAATGTAGGGCTGAGGTTTTTCCTTGGCCTCTAGGGAGTGTGCGACTGTGTGCAAAGTTGCACACCCAGTGATGCAGTTATTGGTAAAAATGAGAATCGGCCTGTTATAGTGCCACAATGATACAGATTTTTTTTTTTTATCGGGTGGCATTTCTTCCTTGGCCTAGTGGGAATGTGGTTTGACATTATTTGAGGTATTTTGTTCAAAACGGACCACTCCTGCAAACTTTGGAAGAAATTGTTAGCCAATCAGGATGGAATACAAAAGATCTGACAGATCAGTCTTGAGTCTTGACTACACATGACTATAGAGATACTGTAGTACCGATTTGCATGGACAGAATCTATAGGAGTAATATAAAAATCTGCCTCCTGGTGGCGCTATAACGGGCCGATCTGAAACATTTGGGGCAGAGGTTCTGCTCTTGCATCCAGGGAGTGTGCAGTTTCACTGCGATCTGGCCAAAGGTGCAGGAGATTAGCTGTTCACAGACGGACGCTGACTTGCTGTGTCCATTGGCTCAAGGTCACAACATCACATGAATGTATTACATTACGGTGCACACATGTATCCTGTCAACACGTCTCTCTGTGCCTGGGACACATATCGTCACTGTCGGGCAGAAACCTCGTATCTCCAAGTTTCAAATTTGTAATTTTTTTCGCAAAGTAAAGCCCTGCTTCATCATACAAGGCCGTCGCACAAAAGTAGTGAAAACAGCTGATCTACAAGCAAACAACGGTTGTGTGCTTGTAGATCGGCTGTTTTCACTAGTTTAAATCATTTTAAAAATAATAAATACAAAACAGTTTTGGACATGCAAGGTTTCCACCCGACAGCGACGATATGCTACGCTGCTCTGACTGATGTTGCAGTGTGGCATTAGAGACCAACACATTCTACACGCTGCAAGAGACTTGTCACACTGTAACCAGAGTCACTGGGTTATGCTCATCATAACAACGGGACAAAATGGACACATAAACATATGATACACCCACATACAGTTTGACACCGCGGACAATGTACAAGTACAATGAACGCAGTTCAGCAGGCGTGCCATGCATTTCTCTCTCTTACAACACAGCTTGGGTGAAGCATGACGATCATCTTTCTTTGGAAAAAAACCCAGACAGGATGGCATATATGACATATCCACGTCTATACCAAGTTGTGTCATTCAAATGGGACATATACAATTGGCACAGTATAGTGCATGGCAGAGAGAAAGATACAACCAGGTGCTCAGACTGCTCACCGTAGACGCAAAACAAGTAGCTGTAAGTTAAAAATAGTAAAAGGTGCTCTTGGACCAGACGGGAAGAGATTTAAGATTTTAAAAGAATCCGGAGATCCGGGGCACTCAAAGTTTATTTATGCCAAAATGTTTCAACTTACTTGGTCTTCATCAGGGCTAAAAAGTATAGTGCATGTTTATAAAACATGCCTGCCATCAAAGTCCATGCGGCCCACTATTATTGAACAAAAATGATAATGTGTGGTCACGTCACACAAGGTGACACGTTTCATCACTGTGTGTGTGTGTGTGTGTGTGTGTGTGTGTGTGTGTGTGTGTGTGTGTGTGTGTGTGTGTGTGTGTGTGTGTGTGTGTGTGTGCGTGCGTGTGCACGTGCACCTGCGCGCAGGCACACATGCATGCATGTGTGAGGAATTAAGCCTAATCTATAGTGTGTGAGTGAAGCCATGGCCAGGGGTGTCACACCAAATTCTGGGCCCTGGGTACAAGGATTCACTGTGGGGCCCCCATGAATGGGAACACATTAGTATGCATTATTTTGTGCTTTAACCATTGAAGAATAGCAGATATACAAGCTCACAGCGCGGCACCGAGTGCCGCGCTGTGAGCTTGTATATCTGCTATTTTTGAAAAATCGTGAAAATGTGTGCAGGTCTTTCTTTGAATTCTTTTGACACGATTCTATAAATGTCTTCTAAATCCTTAAAAAAAACTGTTTCTATGTCTGGTGCTCATCTTCTCAAACCTTTTCATGTGAAGGACCCCCAATATGATATGTATTTGGCCACGGGCCCCAATATTTCGTTCCAGGGACCCCCAGAAGCAAAAGTTTAGTTTAGTTTTTCGCTTAAAAAATACATATATTCAAAGATTTGCACACATTTTCACATCTTTTCAAAAATAGCAGATCTACAAGCTCTCAGCGCGGCACTCGGTGCCGTGCTGTGGGCTTGTATATCTGCTATTTTTCAATAGCTAAAGTATAAAATAATTAAGGCCCCTCCACCTTGGGCCCTAGTAACTCAGTCCCACTCAGTCCCACTCTCCCCCCCCCCCCCCCCCAGTGTGACGCCCCTGCTCAAGGCTCATAGCTCTGTACTAGTCTAGATGCTATTGGACCTCTGAGTCATGAGCCAGGGCTTGGCTCACACGTATAAATTAGGCTTTTAGTCAGGGGAATTAAGTGGTTTGTGCTGATGTCATAACTATGCTCAACTTTGCGGTGTGTGACTACACTGTATGTAAGATAAATTCTTTGGCTAAATTGCATGCTTATGACATTCTTTAGATGTCGTTTGACGGCTCCTACATGGTATGTCTGTATGTCCTTTAGGGATGGGACGATACGCGATATTATCGTTTATCGTGATAAAAACACTCACGATAATTGTATCGTAGAGATTTAATTTATCATGACATCGTCCTCTGTCATGCACTGGGATCAATTCACCTTTTATTTGCCAAGCTGCATATCTGGTACCACTTAAACCCTCTATAACTGGTAAAAGTTACTTATAATATACGTACTTGATACAGTCTTTTTTTCACTATCATAATATGTCTTAGCCAAAAAACAGCCGATCTCACGTTGTGACGCGTTGTGAGCTTGTAGATCGGCTATTTTTGGGCAAATGTTCCCCCACGATAATGGATTTTGATTATCGTGAAAATATCGTAAATCGGGATTTCTTTTGTCACGATAGTCGTGATATGAAATTTGCATATCGTCCCATCCCTAATGTCCTTATGTCCGTATGTCCTGCACAGTTTGGCATTGGCCAAGCTTCGCGGGACGTTTTTAATGTAATGAGTCCCGGGACCCAATAAGGGTCTTTCGGATGAGTCCCAGGGATATTTTATGGGTCCCACAAAAATTCAACGCGTCATGTCATTTTTGACAAAGTGCAGCATTTAACTTGAATTAGTTATTATATGGTTATTTACATTGTTTATCTTACAAAATACATACAAAAACGAATGAAACAATTAAACTATAATAGTACCTTGAGATGAAGAAGCACTAGGGATGGAGCTCGTTAATTTTTATTGATAATGAGCACCTTATCGATGTTGCTTATCGAGCCGGGCTTTTATCGAGCCCACTATTGAGCTTTTTTCTGTTATTTTGTGGAAAGACATGATGAGACACTAATATATATATATATATAATTACAGTACTATTCATGAATTAATAATAATAGCCTACTGTAAAACTATACTATAAACTATAGGCTTAGGCTAACATTTCCATGTCTCTCCTTTTTTTTTTTTTTTTTTACAGTAAATGCATATCTATTTTTTCCATTAAATACATTTGACCAGGGCCTTCAAATACAGTACTTTAACAGACAGAAGGCAAGTCAACCTTTTTAATTTGGAAAATATTTGAAGAAACTAAATGTGTACCGTCTCTTTAACAGTGTAATTTATAATGCATAGTACGACGGTGTCACGCAACAAAAAAATACCCAATCAACAAGCTCAAACCGTGTCTGCTCGCATCGCGTTGTGATCTTGTACATCTGCTATTTTCGGAAGACTGAGAAGAAGTCGCGCTGGCAACGCTACGGATTCATTCGCACGGAGCGATACATTATAACTCTATGGCAGTGATTTTGAGTGTCCCAAACGGATTATTATCGATGGAATCATTCATATTTTCAAGCACCACGTACTTTGGGTGGAAGAGAACGGTTGTCGCGCTGCTTCAACAGCCCGCGTTGGAGTTGTTTCAACTCGTCTCAGACTACGCTCTGGTCCATAGTAGTGATGGGCAATCCCGTTCATTTCAGTGATCGGATCATTTCGTTCACGTTCACGGTAAAGATCCGTTCAAAAGATTCGTTCAAATGATTCGTTCATAGCGCGATCGTCCCGTGAAAAACACAATCGCGGGAGCGTATTTATTACATCGCGAGTACAGCCCGCCGTCGCGTCCTGTCTGCCGGCCGGGGCTTTTAGGGGGAGGGGCGGGGGTGTGAACGAAAGTGTGAACGACCCATTTCAGGGATTTGAACGAATCGTTCACGAGTCATGCTAATGATTCGAATCTTATGAACGAATCACTCATGAACGACACATCACTAGTCCATAGCGTTAGTGGAGGAGAACTCCACTAACGCTATGGACCAGAGCTAGTCGCAGACGTGCAAAGTTATTGATTGCACAAGTTGGGTCTTATGTGATGCACTATGGACAAGTGCTTGGTTCCGTCTGCATTGTGGAAGTGTTCCCTCCCGAGCATGATGTAACAACCGTGCTGCATATAGCCCATTGTATTTAGCTCTCCCCTTGTCTTTTCAAAAAGGTAACCAAACTTTTTTAGTGTTTCACGCGTTCCACCGTTGTTCCGCGGCACGCATGCACTTCCAAAGCACACAACTATCGATGACGCATTGTACCTCCCGGCCCCCGGCCGCTATAGCAGCCCATGACGTGACGCTTACCCGATAACAGGCTCGACAAGCCAAACCCACGTTCGGTGGGGGAACCCTTCTTGGTGTATCACCTAACACGCTGTGCCACTATGGTCAGAGAGCGGCCCGGTGCTACGCTAAAACTAAGGCACCCATTGAATTCTGTGACCATGAACGGCGCACAAAATAGCGTCGGTGGATTCCAAACACACACTGTCGTTAGTTCTATCGTCTGTTTTAAGACTTTCTACGAGGATTTCATTTGTGTTAACGTAGGGTACAGTATCATGCCTTCACCCATGAACAATGGTGGCGTCTGTGGACTTTTTAAAATATTTTTTTTTTTCGCGATGTGGTAAATTATTTTAACGTGGACTCCAATGGAGGCGATGCGTCCGTGGAACCCCAGAACACTGACGTGAATGCGTCTCTAGGCAACGTGAATGCGTCAGAGACGCGGGACGCGCACGTAATGACGTCACTGAGTGAGTGTGTGTGTAGCTTTGTTACGGTATGTAGCCTGAGCATGAGCTGCAATACCACTGGTGACCAAGTGGCGTTGTTACGTCATACACGCACGCACACACGACACGCACGCACACTCGCGCAACCCTGAAATTAACTGCTACACACACACACGGCCATGTACACACACACACACACACACACACACACACACACACACACACACACACACACACACACACACACACACACACACAACCGCTCACATCAAACTTGGTTTGTCCAAGTCCTCACTTCATGTTTAAGGTTCTTTTGGGCACCCCTTGTCAAGATGTCTTTGGATCACCCAAGGGACATTTTGCACCAAATGTTATGCTGTTATTAGATTCTTTAGGTGTCTTGTGACTGAGTCAGCTGCCGACAGTTTAGGTGGTTGTTGTACTGGTTGTGAGGAGTGGACATAGGAAACATGCTGATCCAGTTCATTAGAGTGCACATCAAATATAAGTGACAGACAGACTGCATCCCTCCCTGTCCGTTATGTGTGTCAGCACACAGGTGTTTAACAAGCTGGTCACTGGCCAACCGTAGTACTCTGAAACCATCTGAGTCACTGCACAAACAATACAGTCTCACATGGTCACGTGGTCAGGTCCAGCATCTTACGTCATAATTTCCAGGGTCTGAATCACAAATCTGTCTAGTGTGTTTTGCCAGAGAAAAGGTAAGTTAAACTGCTGATTGGCTGGTCTGTTATAACTGAATTTCTTGTTTTTGAGCGGTGCAAACTGCTCCTACGTTTCACTCTGTCTGTTTTAGTACGGAATGTATGAGTACAGATCTCCATGTATGGAGATCCGTGCTGATACCCATAAAGTAACTGACGTCAGAACGGACAGATATGCATGTGTGTCGTGTTTGAACCGCTCACTTCACACTGGTGCGATTTTTGTTATTTTTCATTGACATTTAACACCTTGGCCAGCAGGGACCAAAGATGACAAATAGCCTATTTATTGGTCGATCTTTTTTCTCTGTCTTGAGAGATTATCTAGTGGCTGATTATGGCTAGTTCAGCGACTGTTCATAGACCAGCTTGCTCCACAATTTAAAGTAATTTAAATTTAAATTAGACAACAAGTAGACAACACTGATTTGCTGGTACCAAGTTCATAGTCAGTCGGGATGATCTGGAGTGTGTTTTGTAACCTCAATGTGTTATCAGGCACAAACAAATCAGTCAGCTCCATATATGGGCACAACAGGGGGCATGC